>NW_024423786.1:16487166-16637100 GCF_017311325.1 Ursus maritimus
AAAAAAAAAAAAAAAAAGTTGCTGATTAAGAAAATTATACCAAAATATTGAATCTCCATTATTTATTTTAAAAATATTATCTGGCAATACTGGGCCTACATCTCACTATTAATAATTGGCTAAGGATAGAGGCACCTGGTGGCACAATTGGTTAAGTGTCTAACTGTTGGTTTTGGCTCAGGTTGTGATCTTAGGCTCGAGGGATCCAGCCTCACATAGGGCTCTGTGCTCAACAAGGAATCGGTTTGGATTCTCTTTCCCTTTCCCTCTGCCTCTCCTCCACCAAAACAAATACATATATTCTTTAAAAAAAGTAATTGGCTAAGGACAAAGCATAGCCATCCTTTTGGATGGGGCATAAGCCCCCCATTTGCCATAGTCCCTTGCCACTTCACATTGCCCCCTGACATTGGGATAGATCATAAGGTATTATTTATCATTATATTTATGTACTTGTTTTTTTTTTTTTTTTTTTTTTTTAAGATTGTATTTATTCATTCGACAGAGAGAGAGACAGCCAGCGAGACAGGGAACACAAGCTGGGAGAGTGGGAGAGGAAGAAGCAAGCTCCCAGCGGAGGAGCCTGACGTGGGGCTCAATCCCAGAACGCCAGGATCTCACCGTGAGCCAAAGGCAGACGCTTAATGACTGAGCCACCCAGGTGCCCCTATGTACTTGTTTAGTTTTAGGATTGAGAGAAAAATAAAATACTCCTGAATCTATGACTATTAAATATAGAAAGTCAAGGACTGAGAAGGCTCTGAATTTACAAAAACAGAAAGAATATATCTTGGTAAAATATAAATATTTGTTTGAGATTTACTTGCAAACAATGTGTGTCTGGATGAAAAGAGCACAGCTTAATATTGCATAAGAAAATGTTCTAGGCCATCTCTTCTCATATGCTTTAGGCATTTTGATTTTCCATACCTGTCCTAGAGAGAGAATTCTTTATTGCTGAATGAAATCATGTCTTTTTCCAGCAGACCTTTATTAAGTAGCTGTTAGCTACTGGTCAAAGTTGCACTGAGGGTTTTGGAGGAAACAAGAGTTTTGCCCACAAAGAATTGATAATCTATTTGGGAATATAAAATGAAAATATAAAAGTGAAAAATGTTCTAAATTTAATGTTAATAAATATCATCAGTTGTAATTTATTGAGCAAGAGCTAGGTTGGAAGGCCACTTGTATGCATTATACCCCATTTTTAATTCATTTTTATAAAGTGGGCCTTATTAATTTTAAGAATGAAGAATTTAGGGTCAGAGAGGTGAAATGATTTGCCAAATTACAAAAATATTATTTAATGTTAGGAGCCGGAATTTGAACAAGGTCTATTTGAATCCAAATCCTATGCTATATCCAATATATACTATGTTTTCTATACTTAAAATGTGTTTTCCTGGCAAAAATTTATCCACTGATATTTATATCATTTGATATCACAAGATTTTTTGGCCTCTCATCAAGATGAAATATATTAGGAAATGAGACGAAATGTTAGAATTAAATTGGTTTGAGACCTCCAAATTCCCATTGCTATGGAAATCATTTTGCACAATGCAAATATTTTAACTGGCTAAGACTCAAGGTTTTCCAAATTAAATTCTTTGCTTTCTCTCCATAGAGTATTAGTTATTTACCTTTGTATTGTTCATCCAGGGTAAGACTCTTAATATCCGTGCTGATGTATCTTTAAATAACTGGTCTTGGTAAATGAAAGCACAATTATAACAAGAAAAACTTCCTCCCATAAAACATGCAAACACACACACATACACACAGAAAATGACTAAAATCCCCCATTTAAACTTCTATTACAGTATTATTAAAAGAAAATCTTCGGGTCATTTTACATTTGATATTATCTCATTCTTGATTTCATAACCCCTTTTCTCCTTAAAAAGGTCTTAATTCATTTAGTTTAGAAATTCTATTTCAGATTTGCAAGGCATATAACTTACAATATGTAATAACTTGAGACATTCTTCACCAAAGCTATTGGTTACTAATAGATTATTTGCTATTCAGAGAAATAACCTGAGTTTACTTTTCCACAATCAGAAATATTATTTGGTGAATGCTTTTCATAGAGGTACATCTAATTTACTATGCTATAAATATTTTCCCTATTTGGCAGATGAGGGACTTGATGATTTAAGTTATTTGGCCAAATGTTTCCAACCAAGAAGTAATGCAGTCTGGATTCTCACTCAGATCAAACTTCCAGGTCTAATCTACCATAGTAAACTACCTCCTACCCCAATGACTAAGCAATGAAAATGAATCACAAATGAATAAACCATCCACAATTCTGACTGGATGCTCAGCTGGATCAGCTAGGAAAGTTACTCAGTGCCCCACTTACCACTTACCAATCTATATATGGGAGTGCTCTGGGGAACCAGGCATGCTCAGAAAGCCAGGGTGAAAATTCAGAAAAATACTCTAGCCAAACATACAAATTGGGAGTTACTAATATCTTAACATGTATTTAATTCATATAATTCCTGTTGATGTTGGAATCCATCACAGCCTGGTTAACTTGGCCTTACACTACTCCTGAGTAAGAGTATTTGGCTCTGAGAGGGCAAATGTGGTTCAACATCCAGCCTTGGCTCCGTTGACCAAACCATGAACCAGGGCCATGTTCATGGGCATGTAGCCTATGCAGTCACACCTGTCCAAACTTAGAAGGTACCTGGTTTAATGCTCTACTACTGTTGTCTTAAAATTATTAAGACTTTCTTTTTTCTTTTTTAATATTTTATTTATTTATTCGAGAGACAGAGAGGGAGAGAGAGAAAGACAGAGCGTGGGGGGAGGAAGAGGGAGAGAGAAGCAAACCCTGCACTGAGCATGGAGGCCCGTGTGGGGCTCAATCTCAGGACCCTGAGATCATGACCTGATCCAAAAACAAGAGTCAGATGGTTAACCGACTGAGCCACCCAGGTACCCCAAGATTTTCTTTTAATGAAGAGCCTCACAATTTCTTTTTATACTGGGCCCTACAAAATCCAGTCAGTCTTGCCATGAGCCCTGGTATGGTGCTGAATGTATCCAGAAGTAGTGTTTTTTTTCTTTTTTGTACAAAGGTACAATATGAGCTAATAGCACTCTATATGTGGAAGGTACAAAAACAAGGAGCTCTAACAGAAATGAAAAGGATATAGTCAAAAGAAATGAGCTGCTTTTGGAAAACAGATACTGACAGATGCATATTCATCATGATAGTCATTTACAGACATTCTAGGCCCCATCAAAGTTACTGAAATAAATGTTAAGTTGGGTTATTAAATGATCCACACTAATTTGCACATAATCTTTCCCCATTCCCTACTACTATATTACTAAATAGCCGCTCAAAATGTTCAGTTTATTTTGCCTTAGAGGACCGTGGGCTAAGTGGAAAAGCAGCTTCTTATCTACCATAATTTGTAATTTGATTGTGGGAACAAAGTGGACAAGGGTCTTTAAACTGCAGTATTATACTTGTTAAAAGATAAACTTAGGCATATTTAAAACTATAAGTTTACTTGAGCAAAAATTGATCTGAATCAGGCAGCATCCAATCCAGCAGAGAGAACGGAGCTCTGAGGAGATATACAAAATTAAAGACTTTCTATTTTTTTTTTTTAAGATTTTATTTATTTGACACAGAGCGAGCAAGAGAGAGAGAGCACAAGCACAAGCAGGGGGAAAGGCAGGCAGGGGAGAAGCAGGCTCCCCACTGAGTAAGGAGCCCGATGTGGGGCTCGATCCCAGAACCCTGAGATCATGACCCGAGCCGAAGACACCTGCTTAACCGACCACACCACCCAGGCGCCCCCAAAATGAAAGACTTTTATAGGCAGAGGGGAGTGGGAACAAGGAACTTACATGAGGAAAGAAAGCAAGTTGGTTATTGCAAAGTTACTTACCTTAGGGGATGGCAGGGGGTCACTCAGGTAGATTACCTAACTAGTGCTGATGGTTAAAAATCTGGTGAAAGTTCATTTGATAACGAAATGTAGTTATTTCTGTGGCATACAATAATTTAGGATACTAACGGGACAATGAGAGTAATGACATATTTCTAGTAATGTCAATTTCGGGAATACTTGTATTAGTAACATACATCCACACATAGCCTAAAAAGGTTTATCATCACTTATTTCCCAATAATTTAACATACCAAATAAGCCTAATGAGTTTATCATGTCTCCTTTACAAGGTGAGAGACAAATCATTTGAGATTTTCCAGAGACCCTGTGGGAAATCTTAAGATTAATTTGAGGCCAAAAACTCCATTTAAAATTTGATTTTGAAGAAAATAAAAATTTTCTCTAGATTAAATAAAAGCACAGGACACAGGTTGAAAAGGGCTTATTGTGGGTGCCTGGACGCCTCAGTCAGTTAAGTGTCTGCCTTCGGCTCAGGTCATGATCCCAGGGACCTGGGATGGAGCTCCATATCGGGTTCCCTGCTCAGCAGGGAGCCTGTTTCTCCCTCTCCTGGTCCCCCTGCGTGTGCTCTATCAAATAAATAAATAAATAAAATCTTTAAAAAAAAAAAAAGACACAAAAGGGCTTATCGAGTACTACTGAACAATAAAATAAATTCTCGTGATGGGGGAAAACAGTGATAGTAACAAAATAACCCTGAGTACACAAAAATAAATCCAAAAATCTACTATGTAAGAAATAATAAAATAAATAATGTTGAAAGACATAAAAGTAATCCTACACAGATAGGAAATTCCAGTCCTACATAGATAGGAAATTACCTACATAGATACGTAATGATTCTCCTAAAATTGATCTGTAATTCAATGGAAATCCAATAAAAATCCTAAGAGGAATATGTGCAAAACTTCAGAAGATGTTAAAAAATTCATTTAAAATAATAAAGGACCAAGAATAACTAAGATAATTTTGAAGTTGCTGATGAGCTATTAAAACTTATTGTATAACTAGAATAATTAAGACTGTCTGAAATTGGCACAGAAGTGGATGATGACCAGCGGAACAGAATAGAGAACCCAGAAACATGGAAACTTGGTATACTACAGAAGTGGGATAAAATCAGTGGAGAAAAGATAAAATCAATAACTTTTTCTAAGACAAATGATTTTCCATGTTGAACAAAACAGTGATCCCTGCCTCATATAATACAGAAAATTAATTTTGATTGATGAGAAACCAAAATGTGCCAAGTGAACTTCAAAGCTTTTATTTAAAAAAAAAATTTTTTTTTGAAGATTTTATTTATTTGTCAGAGAGAGAGAGAGTGCGCGCAAAAGCAGGGGGAGCGGTAGACAGAGGGGGAAGCAGGCTCCCCGCTGAGCAAGGTGCCTGTAGGTACACACTGGCTTCCAGGACGAGATCAGGAGCTGAGCCAAAGGCAGACACTTAACTAACTGAACTACCCAGGCGTCTTGTGAACCTCAAAGCTTTTAGAAGGTAACACTATTGGAAGATCTCTGAGACACAGTAAAGTTGACTGGATAAAGATGAGCTTTGACCAAGCAATTTCATTTCCAGGTATGAAACCTAGAAGAATTTACACTCATATGCACAAGGAGACGTGCATAAAAATGCCCATTTTACAAGTTCTTGCAATTGTGCAAAACTAGGAAAAAACTTGAAATAAATAAATACATTGAAGTATATTATACAGAGAGTGAAAAAAGAAAAATAAATAAAATTACACTATATGAAACTATATACTAAGCATATAAATATTTCCAAGTGTCATGAAAAAATGCAGATTGATATATACAATATTATTCCACATACATAAGGTTTCAAAATACTCATCATGTCATATTATTTATGGAAATGTATGCATAAAGTGAAAATATAAAATCATGCATAAGAAAGAAACAATCCAACCTTAGGATAGAGACCTCTTCTGGAAAGGGTAAGAGATGAAAGAACAGGACCAGGAAGAGCAATAAAGAACCTCCAATTAAATCTGTAATATTTTACTGTGTTTCTAAACATAATGCATATTAGTTATATTATTCATTGTACTTTCATATCTGTTTATAACATTCAATTAGAAATTTATTAAGACAAAGACACTGTACTTATTAAAATGAGTAATATGTTTTCTCAAAAATTTAAAAAAATAAATAAAATTTGATTTTGGGAAAATGTCAAAAGGTTGAACATTTGATTAAATAAGATCACAGATCATGGATGCCTGGGTGGCTCAGATGGTTAAGCATCTGCCTTTAATTCAGGTCATGAGACCCAGCCCCTCACTGGGCTCCCTGCTCAACAGGGAGCTCCTTCTCCCTCCTCTCCCCCACTGCCCCTCCCTCCATCCCTCCCTCGACTGGTGCTGGCTCGCTCTCAAATAAATAAATAAATAATCTTTTAAAAATATCACAGACCATTATGAAATAATGCCCGATTATATATTCAGCCAAAATGACAACAGAAGATTTAAAAGGCAAATAAAGAAGATTACACAGTTGTGAACAAAACTTAGCTTTTCTTTTTTTTTTTTTTTAAGATTGATTTATGAGAGAGAGAGAAAGAGAGGGAGCTGCTGACAGAGAGAGTCCCAAGCCAATTCCACATTGAGCACAGAACCCAAGGTGGGAATGGATCTCATGACTCCCAAGATCACGACCTGAGTGAAAACCAAGAATTAGACATTTTAACCAACTGAGCCACCCAGGTACTGCAAAAACTTAGCTTTTAATATTGAGAAGATTGGGTTTTCTTAACTAATCAAAGACCTTAAATAATCAAATAATCAAAGACAACATGAAGCACACTAAATGATTTTGGTAAGACACAAAATCTTTGCTTTCCAGGTAGATTACCTAGGAGGTAAAACAAAAACAAAACAACAACAAAAACTTTCATAAGAGCAGATCACTAGGCCAAGAAAACTGTCCTTTCACCAATAGGAAAATCAAATTCTAATTTTGTACCAGTGTACTTTTGATATTAAAATTAATTCTTTAAAAACTTAAATCCATTCCTATATTAGCCATCTTGACCGCACATAAAATTCCTTTCCCAAGATTCTTTCCGCACAAAACTTCTATGACTTTTTTACATCCATTCAGATTTTGTCCTTTTTTTTTTTTCCTCTTTCTCATTCCGGAACAACAATCATTTTACTTTCCTTGCCTTCTCTTCATACACAGTTGTTTCCTTTCACCCTTACTATTTTTAAGTAGTCTTAACTACATATATTGATTAGAATTCTTAACCCTTTGAGTTCTTAATTGCTAGTGAAAACTAAGAAGTAAGCAGTTGTGGACTGTTTCACTAGCATTCTGTGGACTGCCAAGTTTATAAATAAATTTCATAATTTTAAGAAGTATATGGTTCCTCACAGTAAATTTTTCAATGTGGCACAAAATATGTGTACTAATTGATCCACATATCTTTAGTTTCTCTGTAAAAGGAAGCCCGAAGTAGGTAAATCTGCATTTACTAATTAATGTTTCAGTATTTTACCTGGAAATGATCTAGATATTCATTGAATTTGTATTATTTATCTCCACTTAGCTTTAAGTTTTCAAGTTACCAAAAATTTTGGAAACTATTTTTTTAGTAGACAAGACACAAGGCACAATTATTATTGAAAAGCTCATATATACTTTTATCTTATTTACATCTATTTAATTTACTTGTTCTTAACAATTATGTTTGGATTACTCAGGAAAATTTCATGAGGCATTAAAGAATTAACCATCATATGAAGTTTGCTTTTTTGCTGACAAATTCTGTAGCAGAGATAACATAAGCTTATTTGAATTTTAGTAAACTTAGGTAGAATAAAAGTATTATATTTAATGCTGATAATTCTAAAGCCATGTCTGTTTTAATTAAACCAATGGATTTAAACTATCTTTTACTTACTGAAGATTACCCTAGATCACAAAAACTAATCAAATCCACCAAGGATGACTGTTCCCCAAGTCCAGATTTTCTATAATATCTGCAGGCCTTTTGTGATGAATAAGGGAAGTCTAAGGATTGGGTTTAAAAAAAAAAAAAAAAAAAAGGTAAGTGGGCTTTGAACTGTTTCCGGAGCCACTTTCTATTCTTGTAGAGACCAGATTTTCTGGTTGCTTTTAATTCCTCGAAGAATCAAATTGCAACCTGAATGTTATCAAGAGGTTGCATACTCATCCAACTATATCATTTTCAGTTTCCTGCTTTATGTCATGGAGAAGATATTCAACTAAATTGGAAGTCAAAAGAATCCTATGTTCTAGATTTAAGGCTGGGTGTCTCTGTAACATATTAGTAAATAGCTCCACAAAGGCTTAGGGTTTTTCTTTCCTTCTGAATACACAGTTCCTTTTAGCTTAGGGGAGAGGGCCTTTAAGAAAAGTTTCTATCAGGCTCTGAATATCAGCTTTCAATTTGACCAACTTCGGACCACAGAACTAATTTAAAAACAACAACAACAACAACACTTCAAATGCCTTGTCAGGTTTCAGCCAGGACAAACAGTAAGACTTCCTGGCGGTACTGAACAACCCCTTGGATATAGCCTCAAAGAGGATACAAAAGATACTACCCTCCCCATCCACAGCCACCCCCAAAAGAACTGACTGAGACTATTCCCCTGAGAGCTGACAACAGTTGGTAGGACCCTAACCACAAAAGGAGTGCAACCCACATTTCTGTCCAGCCACATTTTGGGGGGCCCCCAACCTAAGAAGGTTGAACTGTCTGCACACACAAGAACCTGAATGCCTCAGTCAGGCAAAAGCCAAGTCCAGTTCTTGGGACACAAAACAAACAAGAAGGCAACAGCCGTTCCTGGAAGAGGAAAGTACTGACAACCAATCTATACCCGAAAGCAAAGTTCACAAGTAACAATTCAAAGATCTAATTCTCACACGTGTTTTGCCTGCCAATTAGAAGGTTACGGACAACATGAAATCGTACCTTTTCTTTCCTAACCGGGCAACACAGACATCTGGCACAGCTGACTGAGAATTCCTACCTTGTGCCGGTTCCTTCAAGTTTTCCCAGGATCTTGTCTGAAGAATCTGGAGCAAGTGGAATGTTCCGGTGGGTCTCATAATGGTCAACAAAAACTGTAAAGGATGAAAAATAATTTTCCCTCTCTGCATTATAGTGAGCGCTTGGCTGAGACTCCTTTTCTCTCCTGCGCCTCATAAATGGATAAATTAATCTGGATTAAAAATTCTCCACTGTGGCTACTGTAATTCAAAATGATCTCTAGTAGAGTTAATTTACTTGTTCAGCCTTAAAAACAAAATTTTACTCACCTGACGCCTCACTCTAAACTCAGTCCAGCTTAAGATGGGCCCAGTCTGTCCCGGTTCTGGTCTAGTTTCTAAGTCATATCCAGGCCCCTCTGGACTAACTCTGGTTTCCAAGTGGTTTCTAAACTGGCCCTACTTCCAGCCCAGATTTAGTCCGGTTTTTACGTGCTACCGAATCCCACCTCTCACCCCTTCTGGTTTCTAAATTGGACCCAGTCCGACCACAGACTGAGTCCGACCTGCATCAAATCCGGTTTCTAAGTGGAACCTAATCTTACCTCTCACCCGGCCCGGTTTCTGAATCGGACACATTCAGGCACCAGTCACGGTCCGGTCCGCGCCAAACCCGGTGTCTAAGTGGGTCCCAGTCCAATACTAGACCCGGCCTTGTTTCTAAATTTGTCCCAGTCCTGCCTCACCCAGTCCAACCCCAGATCCAGTTTAGTTCCTAAGTCAGACCCAGTCCAACTCCGCATCCCACCCAGTTCTACTTCTTACCGAGCCCAAGCAGAGACAACCCTGGTTTCTAAGACCCATTTCAACCCTGGACCCGCCTCTAGTCCAAGCCAGTATCGGGTCTGCTTTCTAAATAGGACCCCGTCCAACACTGGATGCGGCCTGGTTTCTAAAGCATTCCTAGTTTGATCCCAGACCCAGTCTTGCCCACACCAAGCCCAGTTTCTAAGTGAGACCCAGTTCAGCCCTAGATCCAGTCCATTTTCTAAGTGAGATCCAGTCCAGTTTGTAAGTCAGACCCAGTGCAATGCCCGATCCCGCCCAGGTTCTAGTTCTTACCCAGCCAGCTCGAGACACACCTGGTTTCTCAGTGGGACCCGTTCTGACCCTGGTCCCACACCAGTCCAACCCTGCCTCCGGGGTGCTTTCTAAGTGGGGCCAGTGCAACCGTGGATTCTCTCCAGTATCTAAGTCATACGTAGTCCAGACCCGCACCCATTTGTTTTCTAAGTTGGACTCACTTCTGTGCCTCACCAACCGAGTATCTAAATCCGACGCCATCCCACTTGGACCTACTCCAGCCTGCATCCAGTCCCGTTTCGAAGTGGGACCCAGTCCAGAAAAAGAAATACTCAAAGTCTGAAAACTCATAAGGCAGAAACCGCAGAGCTAGCGTCCCAGAGGGACTTAAGTACCACCTCCAGAGGCAGCAAGAAAGCAAGCTCAAGGAACTCAACGGGTAATTAAGCTGGGTTGCTCCTACCTTCTGAGGATCGTGGGGTTGGGGGCGGGGGGGGGGCGGTCTCCTTTGGATCCCCCTTCTGACAACAGAACTGTCGAAAGGTAAAGTGAGGCATATTAAAAAATTTAAGGTTTTATATGAGCAAAAATCAGACCCAATTGAGTAACATCCAATCTAGCAGATAGAAAGGAGCTGTGAGGGGCTGCACAAAATGGCTTTATAGGCAGAAAAGAACAGAACAAGGAACTTGGACGAGGCAAAAAGCAGTTTGGTTATTGGAAAGTTACTTTGATTTGAGGGATGGCAGGGGTCTATCAGGCAAATTACCTAACTAGTGCTGATCAGATGATTCCTGATGGACTGGTTTAAGATTCCATTTCTGAGAGAGCTGAAACTATGGTTAAGTCTCAGTATGATGTGGAGTTTAGCATGAGCAAATCTATTCTGGGCCTGTTGACTTGTTTTTAGTGTAATTTACCATCAAATTTCCCTTTCAAAATAGACACAGATAAAATTTCAAAGTACTCAAAATTATATGAACATATATGTGTGTGTGTATATATATGCGTGTGTGTGTATGTATATACATATATATATATATATATATATATATATATATATATATTTTTATTTTGTGTGTTTTTACTAGAAAGAAATGTGGTACTTACAACATTCCTGGCTTTTAATATCACCAAGGGAGATATAAAGCCCTGCAGGAAACTGTTTTCTGTCAAAATTACAATGGGCCTGCATATTTTAGCAATTCCAGCTACATTATGTAGTCTGATCAGGCTGGTCATTGACCAGTTGCTCACCCCTATCAGTTGCATTAGCATTTAACTTGTCACTTTAAATTAGAAAGGTAACAAAAGTTTAAGAAGGTTACAATAGATTTAATCCCCTACTAAAAAGAAAAAGAATATTACTGAATTCCATAGAGAAGTTATCTTCTTCCTCTGTCCAATTTTGGTGATATATCAGGTGTTTTCTTTCAGAAATTTTACTTTCATGTTGTTCAAAAGATGCAAGCTCCAAGAGCTATTAAGAACCAACATGAGTTGCCAGTGCAGAATCTGTCAAAAGAGAGGAAGAGTTAGTAAATATTTGTGAGGGTTTCCACGTTCAGGGAAAAGCAAGTTGAGTGGCATGTGTCAGAGTAGCCACGGAGTCCATTTTGAAGCTGTAGTATCCCAGTTTAACCTTTCAGTGACAAGACCAATGTGGTAAGCATGCAGTATAAAGTAAAAGAAACCCTTTGCTCATAGAGATGTCACTGTGATGGATATTCATGTATAAATTAATAAGTAAGTAGAGTTTACAAGTTAACAAATAAGACCTCAGTCAGTAAGATATACCAGCCTCTTCCCTTTCTTTTAGAATTGCGGAAGAGGAGCATCACCCAATGGGCTATTTTAGCATATTTGTCTTCCAAAATAACAAGTGGTATTTTGACCAATGTCAATGGAAAAGTCAATTAAATTTTTAAAAAGATGCTTTTTTTTTTGACATTTCCTTTTTTTTTTTTTTAAACAAGTGCTTGTTTTGTTAAATGCATACAAAACGAGTGGATTTGTTGACCTGTAATTATGTAGTATTTAGGAAGTTCTTGGATAAGCTTGTACCTGTATGAACACCATGCTCAGCAGAGATAAATAATACACTGTTGGATTAAGTGTTTCAAGTGTAGAGGAAGGCGTGAATAAAACACACAATGTGAAACCATGAACCCATGCATATATAATTGAATGGTAGATAAAGACATAAGTGCTGAAAGGAATATGTTAGCAGGGGGAAAAATGCTGTGTTCAAGACAAGAATATATTAGCCTGGAGACACATTAGCTATAGCTGATTACTGAATATCTTTTTAGTTTGCAAAGGAGAATTACCTCAAAGGTATCAGCTCCGCTTTATATATGCTATCTCATTGTTCCATATTCTACAGAGCTGCCTGCCTCTCCATGTGATCTCAACAACACAAAATTACCAAAACAAAATAGCTCCTAGAAGTTGTTTGTTCCTTAGCATGTTCCCAAAACAAGTTATGTAAAATAACCGTAAGACTCAGGCAATAAACTTCATTGTCATCTGTATAGATACCCAATGAGAGATTTGGTGTTACTAGCAACACATAAACACATTTTCCACTGACAAGAATTGTTGAGAGACCATGCTGATGTTACTCACAAACTTATTCTTCGAAAACGAACAAAAATTACTCTAACATTAGAGATCCGCCTTATTAAAAAATACGGGAGGGGAATTGTCAGATTTGTCAGACTTCTGTAGTCTGAAACATTCCAGTGGTATTCAAAAGATACTTTATCTCTACATTGTGTATTTGTTGTCTTAAAGACTGAATGATGCTATAGAAATGCAAAAAAAAGTTATAGCAAAACAGCAAAAAAAAAGTAAAAATAAAAAAAAAATGTTTATCCTTCTTTAATAATTGGGAAGAGAGTCTTTTTAAAATAAGTATGTCACAGTGAATTGAGAAAATACAATACCAAAGTCAGTGAAACATCATTCTTAAGAGAGGACCCAGAAAAAAAGCAAGTTGGAAAAATATACTCTCTTTTTTAACAGGCATGCATACTTATAGGAAGGACTGGGAAGTAGAAAAAAAAAATGGTTACTACCGCAGACATGTCTTCATGGCATATAACTGGACATAGAAATTCAAGTAAGCTTAATTAAAGAAACACACACAAATATCGCAAAGTCACTCTCTGGCACTTGGTATTGGGAGAACAGTGGTTAAATAGATAGTCTTTGTCCAAAAAAAAAAAAAAAAAAAAAACCCACAATCTAATATATACTCCACAATTGTGTTTCAAGCAGAATGGTATTCATTTATTTAGAGCCTGTCTTATTTCCTCATGATTTAAAGATTGCTCACATAAAATACAAGTGCATGAGACTGAAAATAAGTGGGAATATGAGACAGATAAGTTTAGGTCACTTAAAGCCACAAGTAAGTTCAGTTTAAAATATTCATGCTTTATATTTGTAATGAACAGAAAATGGATATTAGATCACATTAAACAGAGTATCTATCACATAATTCTAAAGGTAATGTGTGCAAAGTACCTATATAGTTCCCAGCTCATAGTAGGTACTCAATAAATCTTAACTCTCTTTTCCACTATTGATTGGTCTTAAATTCCTGGTGTATAGACCCATTCAAGGTTAGTAGTTTAAAAATAAAAATGTTAGTAATTTCTACTTGCCTAAATAAAATTTGAACTTTGTGATAACACATATAGTCAAGACTACATCTTCACTTCCCTAATGGGAAAGCTCTTGAAACTTGCTAGCACAGACAGATCTCATCTGACAATCAACATCAGATGATTCACACTTTACATCACAGGCAAATTGCAAGCATGTTGTCATGTGCAGTAATTATAACAGTAAGCCAAGGTATCAGTGAATTTATGAGCTATTCATGGGCTCTGGGAAAGACACATTTTCTTCTGTGAGTAGTAAAAACTAAAAATGGAGATATAAAAATATACTGTGCAATGGCATCATTTGGGTGAGTATGGAGTCTTTCATGAGGACAACTTTAAAAAGCTACATATATGTAGATATGTATCTGTGCTGTTCCTTATCTATTTAATTATCAGATGCATTCCACTCTTGAGCAAAGTACATTTCTAGGGCAGGTAAAAACTGAGATCTTTTTTCTTCCCTTGCTCTGCCTTGAGCATGTCAATGGGCAATGGTTGCACTTCCATGTGGTTGAAGTTCTCCCCTGGGTATCTGCTGGACGGCCCTCTGGGGTCTGGTCCTTTCCTTCTGTCTGTCAAGATCCAGGCACAGTAGATGAGTCAGCTGTTGTTAATCTCTATGTTGCGTCCCCATTCTCTCTTGACTTTTTAAGCTTTTATGTTGCCTGTGTCATCAAATCCCCTTATTGAATTATCTATTTAATGGGAATGGTTTCTGTCTCCTGGCTGGGTCCTGCCTTATACATGACTTTGATGTGTTTATTTCTATAATATCAATTACATGAATCTGTAATCATACAGTATATTGAAATTTTAATACATTGAAAGACCACTAATGTGATTTGGAATCTGTGATTAGATTATTATTTTTTAAATGTAGTCCTTTTAAGAAAAAAAAAAAAAATATTTGACTCTATGAAGCTGAGACAAAACTCAGTCCAAAGTGTTATTTTTAAATATTTATTTATTTATTTGAGAGAGAGAGAGAGAGAAGGCATGTGCACATAGGGGGAGGGGCAGAGGAAGAGGGAGAGAGCATCCTCAAGCAGACTCCATGATGACCATGGGAGAGGAAGAAGTGGTTTTCCACTGAGCAGGGAGCCCGATGCGGGGCTTGATTCCAGAACCCTGAGATCATGACCTGAGCCAAAGGCCGATGCTTAACAACAGAGCCACCCAGGCAACGATTGGGGAATTTTTATCCTCCCATAGTTACCAAAAAAAAAAAAAAAAATGCTTATAACATGTTCTCTTAAGGAATGGAATCCTGATATCCAGGATACCAGTGGCTTTCCTTTACTTATGCTTTGTTGCATTAAATATAGGACATGGAGAGCATAATAACTTCACAGAGTACACTGGGATGCAGTATGGTATCAAGTGCAATTTGTTGTCATTTGGTGCCTCTGAAGCACAGCTTAGCCGATTTACATCTCTTGAGAAAGTTCTATGCTGTATAGGTGTAGCACTTGCATTTGATTAAAGATGATGCCTTTTCTGATTTTATGATGTGGCCTGGAATGTAGCTCTGGACTGTACCATTGCTTCATTGAGAGAATCAGTTACAACTTAATATCATTTGACTTACAGCACCATTTCCTGTAGGGTGACTTACCTTGAGATATAAATCTACCTAAATTAAATCAATATAAATTCCAATCTTTTTCAAATGTCAAAACTCTTGGGGGGGGGGTGGATAGAACACCCAGTGTTGAGACTTTAGAATACCAGAAGATATTCAGTAGTAAATATGAATCTTTCCCAAAAATATTCTTCTCTCTCTGCCCTCCTGGACTCCTCTCCTGGCTCCCCCATTCTCTCTCTCTGGCTCTCCTTCTTCTACCATTCATTCCTTTCTCTTTTCTCCCTCTCTCCTTTCTCTCCCTCTCTCATTTCTTCTTCCCTCTTTATCCTTCTTCCCTGGGTAGGAAGTTAGTGAATGGGGTGTCAATAATCTGCATTTTTTTCTACAACCTTCTCTGGTGGCTTTTCTACATACGGATGTTTGAGAACTGCTGATGTAGAATGAAATTGTTGCATAATTATTTATTTTTCTATTTTCCTAGGGAAAATAAAGTCCAGGAGGTATCTATGTTCCAGTTCCTAGATATTTGGGGAATTGCTTCTCTCTGGTCTTAGAAATTTACTGTTAACTCAAATCTCTTATTTAGGCAAATGAAATTGCAAATTTTAGCTGGACAATTGAAAATGAATCTTATTATTTGGTAAGGAAAGTGGTTAGGCCAGATCTTCTTGAACTCTGAGTCTTCATATAAGATCCCACTCATTAAGATTTATTTTCAGTGCAGTTAAATAAGTTACCGATGTCTCCCTAACTGAAAAATCATATATGATATTTTTTATCTCAATCACATAATTTTTAGAAAAGTCAGTTATCCTTAGATGATTATAGTAAAATAACAATAATAGTAAGAAAAATAATTATTACTGTTCTTGTTATACTGGCAATACCTGTTGCCATTTTAAAGTACATATTACATGCCAGACACTTTCTATTTCTAGAATCTTTACAATAAAGATTGGTTGATATTAATGTCTGTATTTTCAAATGAGAAACTGAAGTCTGTAGAATCTGAGTAACTGATGTAAGATTCCAAAATTAGGAAGTAGCTTAGGTGGAATTTGAATCCAATTCTATCTCTTTAATAATTTTTTTCTCTTTTGTCATGGAAACTTTCCCTCAATGATTATAAATTAGTATATTATGATTTCTAACAAGAGCAAGTCTACATTAAATGCACCTGTTTATGAAGAGAACTTCATATATACAAATAGAGAAGACTTTAATTTTATTACATATAGTGATTTATTCACTCAGAAAATATTGACTGAGGTCCTAATCTGTGCCAAAGGTAGCCAGGAAATATGATATGTGAGCTTTGGGGGGCAACGTTTTTCAATTACTTTGCAGTTGATTCAGGCTGTTATGTAGTTAGCCTTGTAGATAATGGCATGCATTTGTAAAGGAATAAACTAATGCCAATGATACAGGTCAGAAAAACTTGTCACATGTAGTGGTATACTAGCAAATGCTCAATAAGAGGTTCTCTATGGGTGTGAAAGAAAGGATGAGAGCCCTGATTTGTACCATTTTTTGATTCCCATGGTATAGATACTCCTACTATGACCTATTCCCTACCAACAATGTGACATCACTGAGCATGGATTTGTGTAGAGATACAAATAATGTACAAGCTGTCTCTAGCACACCACTGGATGGTAATTGTATTCATTATACCTGTTCATTAAATTAAACCCTAAAGACCTAAGTGACCTTTAGGTGTATCATTTCTATGAGGGGACTGGAGAGAATATGAATCTGGCTATTTCCAAATGTTATACTTTATTAATTACAGTACTCTTTTGATCATATCTTTGGCACTCAGAAGCTAAATAAACCTGTCAGACTATAAAGAATCCATTTTAGAAAAGTGCCCATTATTCCACTTTCTTTCTTGGCTGTCATTATCTCCAACACTTAGCTCTAGGCCCAGATTTTTTTTCCTTTCTTTTTCTTTCTTTCATCTTATAATAAGTACAACCAGGCTTAATGATAGCAAGGAAAAAGGGAGGCAAAGGGACATAAAAATGTGAAGTAGCCATCAGTATAATTCATGCCAACAAATATTAATTCAGTCAGAGCGTGATTAATTTGGCTTAAATGAACTAGTTCCTCCCAATTACAAATGTGTTAGAAGTAGGCGGTAGAGAGTGACGATTGAATCTTAATATATAACATATTAAACCATGCAATATGTAGAGACTACTCATAAAATTGCAAAACAAGCATAACTTCATTACACCACAATAGAAAGAAAGAAAGAAAGAAAGAAAGAAAGAAAGAAAAGAAAGAAAGAAAGAAAGAAAGAAAGAAAGAAAGAAAGAAAGAAAAGAAAATCAGTAGTCCTTGTATTATTTAACAACAACGGGGTAGCAGTGAGTCTTTCATGCAGAACCCATACAGGAGTTTCTAATTCCCCCAATACCAAGAAGACTCCTGTTCAAGCCTCCAGCATTAATGTTCTTTCAATTGAAAGTACCTCCAAAATGATGGTCTAGATTCCCATGCTTTATGTCTCTATGGGGAGTCCAACTCTAACCCAATTAGATAAAAATAGTCACTCCTCTGCTTTAACAGGACCCATGTGATTGCAAAACAGTGTATATGTGAGTCACTTTAAAGGTCCTCAGAGGGCATACAAGGTTGCCTGCCTTACATTTTCTGCTTTAAAAGTTTAGCTGTGGAACAATGAAGAACATGAGTATCTGGCACCATTGACTATGGTCAGTCAGGCCTCTCCATCTTTGGCCTACACGGGTATTTATTATTTTTTCAAGGGAAATCATCAAGTCAGAAAGTAACGTTCAGAAGCATCCTGTGGAGAAAAGGTCCAGGAAAGCGGGAATGAGGTAAAGTGGCCATGGTTGCATCTGGCACACATGATGAGCATACTCAAACTTTCTTTTCATTCTCTACCCTTTAGGAAAATTAATTTTTGTGCTGTCATAGGACAGAAACTTATACTAGTGGGCTGGTATTGCCTATGATAAAATATCATCCTCTTCTTAAAAGGAGCCCAAAAAGAGGGAACTTGTGAATGTTGAAAAACACTAAGGTTCAATCTTGTTTCTTCTGCCTCTCTGCTAGAAGGGATACGCTACTTGCTCAAGGGTGGTGCTGCTAGAATGAGCTTTTCTGTACTGTTTTTGAGGTCTCTTTATTTGATGCTTGTTCACAGTTATTGAATAATCAGAAGCTTACAATGACTCTCATAATTAAGAATACACACACGCATACACACCTTGCACATTTGCTGTGATTTCTGGATCTAGCCCTTATTACCTCCGTAATCTTGAATAAGAGATCCAGAACATTTCTGAGCCTCTGTTTTTTGGTGTGCAAAATGAAATAGCACATATTAGCTAATTCATAGGATTTTTAGTAAGTTCAAGAAGATAATGAAATAGAAATGCGTAGCAAAGTTACTGACATCATATCAGTGCATGGTAAGGCCTATTGCTACTAGTAATACCTGTTTACAGTATTATCTAATGCCCGAAATATATGGACAATAACAATTAGATGGAATGATTAGCCTTTTTTTTTTTCCGATGATGGTCACACACACAAAGATGGGCATACACATACATATTCTGCTTATGCTCTGAAATTGTTTCTTTGCAGTTTGTTTTCCCATAGTCCCAGTACTCAGACTGTGTTCTTCACATAGGGGCTCAACAAATGTTTGTTGAAAGAACTAATTCAAGTTAAAATAATGTATTCATGCTTTAAAAAAAATGTGGTAAAATTCCCCCATGGATTTGGTTATTGAAAGAATTTTTATTTCATTTAGCCTTTGGAGAATTTAGTAGAATGAGTTAATTGGGTGCAATAGAAGGATGAAATGTGAGATCTATATAATCAGAGCCTGGTTTGTATAGTGCTAAGACTAATATTCACCTGTAATTTCCTATTAATATATCCAATTTTAATAGAGTGTAGATGGTTACATATACATTTAATTCATTGTAATTAAATGATTAATAAACAGCTGTTTCCCCTTAAAGCTATAAACAGCCAAGTGGCACAATATACAATTTTAATTCTGAAGGAAAATGATCTTATAAGGACTTCCAGATTTGATACAATAGCACATTCTGAGATACTCATGACAACTACTAATACAGTTGGTGATTTTTCTGGATTTAATGCCAATTAGTATCAAGAGATAATATAATAATATTAATAGAATACCTCTTAAAATTTTCTGAAACAACTGATATGCACTAAAAAATGCCAGTGCTATACACAGACACCAACAAACACAATAATCAATACATCTGGTAGTTTTATAGATCTCTATAATTCATTTAGTATAAGAATCATGCTTCCCATGCACATAAATACCCTAACATAAAACTATCTGATACCTGATAGTTGGACATTATCTCTTTAAAAATCTCTGTTATGTTTTTAAATATCATTTTCATCAGTGTTTGGGTTTAGAGCCTATCTCATTTGATTACCAATTTCTGTGTTTTAGCATAGCAAATTAGTTATAAATATCTGTGACAAGAAATAAATGATGCAGTGTAAGTGGAAAATATTACATTTTATCAAGGTTAGGCTTATTCTATTTCATAGTGTCAAAACAACATCAAAAAAACATATCATGTAACCCAATGCTTCCTGAGCTTTAATGTGCATTGGAACATTGGGGATTTTGTTAAAATATAGATTCTTATTCAACTGGTAAGGGTAGGGAGATTCTGTATTTCCATAAACCCCCAGATGATGCAATTGCTGCTGATTTCTGGATCACACTTTGAGTAGCAAAGGTCCAAAAGATTTCAGTGTAAATGATTCTAAGCTTAAGATATGGTGATTTTATGTTCTATAAATAAAAGTAGAGGATTGGTACTTAAAAGCATAAGAAAATATTTCCTATGACATCAAAGTCAGAATATGAAATTTATGGTATATATCAACTTGATTTGCTTTAATCGTTCACTCACAACATATTGCTGATTATGTATTAGGGGCCTGGAACGTTGATAACTCTCACCCTCCTCTCCTGGTTGTCGTGACCCTTTTAGAAGAATGGAATGATGTTGAGAAGCCACAAATTCTTCTGCATGGCAAACCCAGGAGGTAAGTCTGACTTCAGGATAGAGGCAGAAAAAAAGCATGTCTCACTCTGAAGGTAAGTTTTTATAAAGATTTTATAGATGAACCACAAGTTCTTACTTTAGTATCACTGTCTGCTTCCTCCAAAATCCGTCTTCTCTTATGATCATACCAAACCCTATCTCATTATGAATATTAGAAAAAAATAAGGCTTTTGCCTTATTTGATCCTCTATTCTCTGCCTCATCCCAAGAAAAATAAAACGCTCAAGTCAGTAATTTGCATCTAAAATTATAAGCTTTCTAGCCCTGGTAATAAATTACTTCCCATATGCTTTGACATTGTGTGTGTGTGTGTGTGTGTGTGTATGCAGCAAAAGTGTAATTTGTAGGAAAGAAAATGATGTCTGTTATCCAAGCAAAGGATGTCTGTTTTCCTTAGCATTCTTTTGGTATCAAACAATGAAAACTCATCTGAGTTTAGTTTAATCAAGAAGGAAGATTTAGAATAAGGATATTGAGTTAGGCTTGGGAATGACTATGGTAAGGGACTGGAGTGCTGTAAAGAATCATGGAATTTTGTGTATTTTGATACTTTTTGTGTACTTTCTTTTTTATTTCTTTCTACACATACGATTTTTTCTTTTGTCTTACTGAATAGTAGCTTTCTCTGCTACCTAGTTGAGAGAGTGCCCACTGGCTTTAGCTGCTAAATTTTTATCTGACTTCTTCAAGCAAGCATCCAAGAGGGAGACTAGCCTCTTTATCTTCATTCCCAATTTACAAGTAAGGGATTTTGAGTGCTTAAGCAGCGATAAAGTTGTCTATTTCTAAATCAGTTAACTGTGGCTAGGCAATTTGGTTGTATCTGCCTTCAGCTTCCCAATAATATGTGGATGAGAACAGTTTGGATACACTCAGAAAGGAAGAGGTAGACAAACACCAAAACACTGTGTACTACAAGTGGTGGATATTGTAGGGTTGATTCCCAGCATCTTTTCAACCACCTCCCATGCTATTTGGGTTAGATTGACCCCAATTCCAGGAGGACTCTGTTCTTAAATTAACGATCACAATTCTATTTCCCTTGCCAATTACTGGTTAAAGAACGGAGGATCTCAGAAAATATGGGTCAATAAGGTAAGAGGAGAAATTTCCTGGGGCTGTTTGGAAGAGATGCTACCTCACTCTTAAGAAAAATGAACAGAAAGCCAGCCTACAGGCCAAAGGGTAAATAGGTAATGCAGTGGGCGGCCACTTTCCTTAAAATATTCTCACCAATATTGAGTGGAAACCATCTGGGCTTTCTTTTGTTAATCTGATAGTTTTTAAATAACTCATGTCTCACATATTTTAAAATATTAATATATCCTTTGACGACTTGGCAATAATTCAAAGCAGTCAACACATGGGACCCACAGTAGCTTAAGTGGGCTGAGTCACGGCTTCTCATTCATATTTTTCAGAGGGCATGATTTAGTCTCAGAGTGCCTGTTGACTAGGGTTACACACAGAAAAAAGTAGATAAGTAGATACATCTGGCTAAAGAAGACATGATAAGTTTCTTCACAATTTCCAACATATCACAATCAAATGAAGAAGTGAATATTATAGACCACATATATGTTGTCATAGAAAACAGTCAGTGGTTTGATCAAAAGTTCTGCTGTCCCTCCCTTCACACTGAATTTCTTCACACATTGGCCTTGAGAGAGAAAATTCTGACTGTATTGTTGGTAAATGTAAAGGTAGTTTGAGTATCTTTTATCCTTAGATCAACCCATACAGGTTTTACTGATGTATTTAATAGAATGAAGAAAGGATGGAAAAGTTTCTAAACAGCCTGTACTATCTCTGACGGTTTAGTTTTAAAAACTTTTTTTTCTTCAAGTTGGCCATTGACAATCTAGACAGTTTTTAAGTAGGATATAATGTTTTCAAAAATTAAAATGCTAAAATAAGTGTACAACATACTGTAAGATTTTATAGCTTCTTACTACAGTATGTAAGCCCCAGTAATCAGCTTTGAGACAACACTCATTTGAAACCACTTATAACAATGGATAATTAAAATACTCAATATGCTTCATGTGCTTACTTTATACTGCATTATGAACATGTTCACTTTACCTGGATTATCTTCTTCTAATTTATCAAATCACCATGAAAGAGAAGCTTTTTAATCACATGTTACAGATAAGGTCATTGAGGTTAGTTAACTTGCCCAAAATCACACAGCTAATAAAGAATATACCTCAGATCCAAATGATGGATCTAACTCTAACGCCCAAGCTTTAACTAGTAAATATCACTACCAATTATTTTAGAGATTCCACATGTCCTGTCAGAAATTTGTGGGGTTTGTTTCTCAAGAGTTTGTGGTATTAGTGCAGTAGTTGGCAGCCAAACTTTACTAGAGGCTGTACCACAAGTCTGTCAGCCTCTTTTTCTGAATAAGAAGTTGTTCTTCCAAAAATCACATGAGGGGCGCCTGGGTGGCTTAGTTAGTTAAGCGTCTGCTTTCAGCTCAGGTCATGATCCCAGAGTCTGGGGATTGAGCACCGCATCAGCTTCCCTGCTCAGCTCCCTCTCCTTCTGCCCCTCTCCCTGCTCAGTCTCTCTCTTTCTGTCTCCCTCTTGCTCTCTCTCAAGTAAAAATAAAAATAAATCTTTAAAAAAAAATCACATGAGCCTGTGAGGAAAAAGAAGCAAAGAGATTCTAGTCCAGTGTTAATGTATTGCCCAGTATTAACTGTGCACATTTCCTGACATTCACATTCATCATACTTGAATTTGAACTTTTAATTTTTAATCTTTATTTTCCATAGGTTTGGTTTGTAAGTCATACCAGTATTTTATTGGTCATGACAGTCATATAAATTTTAGGCAAGGTCAAGTCTTTCCAGTATATACATTCTTTCAGGAATTCTAAGTTTATAAAAGAGAATCTTTTTTTACATATAATATATGACATATATGTGTGTGTGTGTTGAACAGGAAAGTAGGGTGGGGGTGATGGGAAAAGTTACATATAGTCCATTCAGATAAATTCATTTTTGAACTAATTTCTTAATGCTAGTATGATTCCGAAATGACAGAAGTGTAGAGGAATTATTGATAAAACAATTTTCTACTGTTGATCCTTTGACCTACTCTTTGTTATTAAATTTCTTCTAAAAGCTTATTTTAAATCTTCATTTTCTGAATGGCAGTACATAAACACAAACATAAATGTATTTCCTTCCAGTACCTCAATTTTGAAATACTAGTGCTGAGCTTTAAACAAGCATTAAAAATGCAAATGGATTTCAGAATCAGAATACCCACAAGTGAATTTTCATTTCAAAACATATTACCTTTGTGACCTTAGGCAAGTTATTTAATGGCTTAAGCTCTAGTTTTCTGAGAATCACAATAATACTTCTTCATAAAGTTGGGAGGATTATTTGATATAATAATGCAATAGGGATAAGCAAAAGACCCAGAATAGCTAACATTATATTGAAGGAATAGAGCAAGGTAGAAGACTGATGTTGTCCAACTTCAAGACTTTCTATAAAGCTACAGTCATCAAGATAGTGTGATATTGGCAAAAGAATAGAAAAAAAATCATTGGAACTAAAAAGAGAGCCTAGAAATAGATCCTCAAAATATAGCCAACTGATCTTTGGGGGAAAAAAAGCAAAGACAGTACAAGGGAGCAAAGATAGTCTCTTGAACAAATGGTGTCTGAATGACTGTATATTCAAATGCAGAAAATGAACCTAGACATAGACCTTACTCCCTTCATAAATATTAACATAAAATGGATCACAGACCTAAGTGTAAAATGCAAAACAATAAGACTTCGAAAAGACAACATAGGAGAAGACCTAGATGAACTTGGGTATGGTGATACCTTTTTAGATGCAAAACCAAAGACATGATTCACAAAAGAAATAATTAATAGGCTGGGCTTTGTAAAAATTAGAAACTTCTGCTCTGCAGAAGACAATTCAAGAGAATTAGGAGACAAGCCACAGACTGGGAGAAAATATTTGCTAAAAGACACATCTGAGAAAAGACTGTCATCCAAAATATACAAAGAACTTGTAAAACTCAACAATAAGAACACAATCCGATTAACAAATGGACTAAAGACCTTAACAGACACCTCAGCAAAAATGATAAACAGATGGCAAGTAAGCATATGGAAAGGTGCTCCACATCATAGATCATCATCAGGGAAATGCAGATTACAACAACGAGATACCACTGCAAACATATTAGAATAGTGAAAATCTGGAACAGTGACAGCACCAAATTCTGGTGAGCGTGTGGAGCAACAGGAACTCTCATACATTGCTATTGGGGATGCAAAATGGTACAGCCACTTTGAAAGACAATTTGGCAGTTTCTTACAAAACTAAACACACTCTTATCATATGATTTAGTGGTTGTACTCTTTGGTATTTACCCAAATGAATTAAACTAACTGGAATTTAAATAGAAAGTTTTTTTAAAAAGTATGTCCATATATAAACCTGCACATCAAAGTTTACAACAGCTTTATTCATAATTGCCAGAATTTGGAAGCAGTCAACATGTCTTTTAGTAGGCAAATGGATAAATAAACTGTGGTACATCCAGACAATATAATGTTATTCAGCACCCAAAAAAATGAGCTGTCAGTTTATGACAAGTCATGGCGAATCTTAAATTCATATTACTAAGTGAAAGGGCCAACCTGAAAAGTCTACATACTAAGTGATTTCAACTAGATGACATTCTGGCAAAGGCAAAATATGGAAACAATAGAGCAGGGTTGCCAGGGGTAGAGGTGGAGGAGGGATGAGTAGGGAGAGCACAGGAAATTTTTAGAGCATTAAAAATACCTGTATGGTATTACAGTGATGGATATATGTCATTATAATTTGTCTAAACCCAAAAGATAACACAACACCAGGAGTGAACCCTGAAGATAAATTACAGACTTTTGGACTTTCAGTGACTATGATATGTCAATATAAGTTTATCCTTGGTAAAATAAATAAATAAATACATAAAGAGAAGCAGGAGCTATCTTTTTGGTAAGTGATATTGATAAAGGGAGGCTATGCATCTGTTGGGGCAAGGGGTATATGGGAAATCTCTGTACATTCCTCTCAATTTTGTTGTAAAACTAAAATTATTCTAAAAAATGAATTCTTAAAAAAAATGGAAGTGATGTTATTGATGATGGCCTTACAGTTTGCTCATGATGGTGCCAGCATGTGAAAAAGGTTTTCTGATATCAAGGCACTAGTTTTGTAACTTTACCCTTCTCTTTGCTGAAAGTCAGAAGGTCCCCCCTATGGGAGCGCCTGGGTGGCTCACTTGGTTACGCATCCAACTCATGGTTTCAGCTCGGGGTCATAGGGATCTGCGCTCAGGGCAGAGTCTGTTTAAGATTCTCTCTCTCCTTCTCCCCCTCATGAAACCGAGTGTATGTGTGTGCACACACAGTCACTCTCTCTCATAAACAAATGAATGAATAAATAAATAAATCTTATCTTTAAAAAGGGGGGGTCCTTATGTTCGCCCTTGTTATACAAAGGATAGTCTTTGAGGAAATACATTTTGTGTCCAATACCAACACTGGAGAGGAGAGGAAATGGCAAAGAAAATATGTTTACGAAGGTTAAATATTTTATCTCTACTCAAGTTTGACTATTGATGTAGAAAAGATGTAAGAAATGAATTGTACAGATCCAAAGAAAGTCAGACATCACCTGCTATAAGTCCCTATTTATCCCCACTTAATAACAGAACCCACTTTTATTTTTATTACAGCAATTCCAGCCCCTTACTTTCCGTGGAGAAAGGCAGAGAACATTTATGATGAATCTCAGTTATTTTTATTTATTTATTTGACAGAGATAGACAGCCAGCGAGAGAGGGAAGACAAGCAGGGGGAGTGGGAGAGGAAGAAGCAGGCTCATAGCAGAGGAGCCCGATGTGGGATTCAATCCCGGAACGCCGGGATCACGCCCTGAGCCGAAGGCAGACGCCTAACGACTGCGCTACCCAGGCGCTCCGAATCTCAGTTATTTTTAAACATTTTTTTCACCAAAAGATTAAGATTGTCCATCCCCTTGTCAGATCTTCTAAAGCCTTTTGACAGGATACTCACTGGCAGAAATATCTTTCTTCAAAGCTTGATTTATTCACCTGATTTGCACATAGCTCATAGATTTCTTAAGCCATTATACCATATTATTGCAAAATTACTTTTTTTTAAGTTTTATTTATTTGAGAGAGAGAGAGTGTGTCTGTGCGCGCGTGTGAGCAGGGGAAGAGACGGAGGGGGAGAGAATCTCCAACAGACTCCCTGCTAAGCAGAGAGTCTGATCCAGGGCTTGATGTAAGGACCCTGAAATCATGGCCTAAGGTGAAATCAAAAATCAGAAGCTTAACCGACTGAGCCACCCAGGCACCTGTTACTGCAAAACTTCTTAATGATTGAATACTTCTCTAAGACAGTTGAAAATGTATCGAGTTTTCTACATGAACCCAATAATATAATCATAAACAATCCATGAATTTTATATGCATAAGCAGATGGATCCATTGGATTATTAATTTGTTGATCTAATAATACATGAATCTAAGTCCAGAGTTTATGCAATTAAGAGTTTTCAGGAATGGATATTTTTATAACAGCCATAGGCATCTGACATCAAGACAATAAACTCCAGAGCTAGACGGTCAAAAAGATTGCATTTTTGAAACTCATTGTGACTTATATTTAAGCAATCAGAAATTATCACATGAATTACCATATGTCCCCATTATTACAAGAGAATGTTACACAAATTAAAACCGTTGTTTACATGGGGCAGAAGAGTAGGTTTACATATGACAACAATGGACCACAAGCATGGTTTATATATTTAAAAGGCAAATATTGGTGATTTTTTAAAATGTTACTTAAGAACTATACTAAATGCACATTTGTTGTGAAAATTAAATTAAATCATTGGTTTGGTGTGCATAGGTGTTCAATATGAAATCTGTTTTGAAATTAGACTTTAAAGAGTATTGAAAATATTTTAAAAAGCAAACCTTTATATGAAAAGTACAGTATGAATCCAAAGCATAAGGATGAAAATACTTATAAATGCCTGAACATTAATATGGAAACCATAATGTAAAAGTCATAAGCAGTAAAAATATGGTTTAGGTCATTTGATTTGTGTCTTATTGTAGACATTCTTAATGCTCTCACATCTCACATATATTTTAAACGATGCATTAAATCATTCAGTCATTCATTCACCATTGTGTATGGACTATGTGTCATATGCCAGGAACTTTGACAGAATATAGAGAACAAGCAGTCAACAAGATATAGTCCTGCCCTCACACATCCCGTTATCTGTAGGAAAACAGACAAAGCAAGCCAGCAATTTCAACACAGCAAGTGTTCTAGGGAAATTCACAGAGGAGGACAAAGTAGCAAGGCACAGAGCAGGACCAACACACTTGCGCTTCAGAAATACAAAATGAGGAGATGTCCTCTGAGCTGAGACCTGAAGGCAGAGCATGAAATGAGGGGTAGGGATAGGGGTGTGTGTGTGTGTGTGTGTGTGTGTGTGTGTGTGTGTGAGAGAGAGAGAGAGAGAGAGAGAGAGAGATTGAGAGAACATTCTGATTCAGCTTTGATGGGATTTGAGGTTAAATGAGCCTGGAGAGGAAAACAGTTGGTTACATCATCTCCCATTTTGTGCACTGAGGCTGAAATGCCGTTCTTCCTAGCAGTGATGACCTGAGAGTCCCAAGTTAACCTAGAGAAAAGTAACTTGGGAAATTTGTTAATCCATATGAAATAGGAGATTTCACAGGAAAGAGCAATATGCAGCCGTAAGATCTTCCAAAGGAGGCCATTTGGACCCGAGTTTCTATAATTCACAGAATTACATATGTAACGAGAGAAAGTTTTGATGTTTGGCTTTTTCATAGTTGTGTAATGTTCACTCAGACTTTCCATGGGAAACAATACCTCCTCCCCCCACCAAACACACACACATACACATACACAGACACATGCTTCCACAGGTTTTCTGACTCTGCATCTCAGATTCCCTGCAGCAAAGACTAACATCTGATTTTGGCAGATCCCAACATTAACCTGTTTCTCTCTTCACATGGAGTGGGAGTAGAGCCACTTAATGGGTGCGTGACCTCTGCAGTTGCTCTAGGCCTTGTGATCAGAAGCACCCCTCCCTTGATTTAATGCTCTACTGTCACCACCTTGGAATTCTTTATAATTTTTATATAGAGAACCTTGGATTTCCATTTTGCACTGGGTGTCACAAATTATGTGGTAAGTGGTGAGAGAGAATGGGAACAGAATCATGAAATCTAGAATGCATCAGAGACATAAAAGGCTATGGGAGGGAAAGATATGGAACCAGGGGTTCTCCATTCTCTTTTACTTAACATTCTCTTGACTATTTTTTTTCTACACCCGTGAGCCACCTAAACATTTTTAATGAATACAAACTCACTATTTTTTCTAAATTTACTTTAATGTTGATTTGACCTTGTCTTAAGCAATGATTCTTGTGAAATCATGAGTTTCATGAAATAGTCATGTATTTTTCTAATATATTTGAAAAACAAGTGAGTTTAAAAATAGATGTCTCTGGCATACCACCTGAAATCATTCTTAATACTCCCAGGAGTATGCTGCAAAACAGTGAGGCATATAAGTAAAGAATGTACATTTGAAACTTTCTCCTTTAAGGGAACTATCAAATTGGTAAAGGTGCCTATAGGACAGGCAAATGTCTCTTTGAAGTATACGCTATATTATTTTATCATCAAGCGCCTATAACTTCCTGTACTGTCCTCATATTTAACAATGCGTCCTAACCCTGTGCCAGGTCCTCCAGGCACCTGGTAAAGTGATAGTGACAGATCTCCTTTCTGACACCCTCAGTCACATTAGTCTTAGCTGAAGAGTTTAACACATGTACTCTGCTCTATTGGGCAATACACATGCCCAGCTTTAGGTCTGCAATTTTAAATATTTCACTATGTCATTCTGTAAAAATTCCACTCAGATATCCCCTAACCAGTTCATATAAGCCACTCTGAGTTATTTATTCCTATCTTTCTCATGTCACTCAAAATTCATTTCTCACATGAGAAGATATCCCAGAGTTTCTCCATGTTGTCCATGAAAGTCTCTTTCCAGATTCCTGTGTTTCCGCATACTGGGGTCTCCCGTTCATTCAGAATGCTCCTTTAATCTTTCCATATTTTTAAATTTAAAAATATTTCCTTACAACCTCACTACATTTGTATTTAATTATGGGACTTCTGATGTTTTAAATTCCCACATTCTCTCCTGCTTTAAAAAAAGAATCTATCCACCATCCATCCTGCATTTCCTTTATCTCAGCTTTGCTATTAAGATTTATTTTGGGCATTTAAACACAAACAGATTTGTTGTTTTTTTTTTTTTTTTTTAACAATACCTAAGTATTATTTTTATTACCATCGTCATCATCGTCAATATAAATCGAGTTTAATCCATGATTGTCGATTTCTCAGGTAGCAAATCACCAATTCTAAACTCCTCAAAAAATACTAAATAATCAAAATATCTATCGCATTGACAATTTTTTAAAAATGTGATATGGTATAATAAACTCTCTGGGGTCTTTCCTTCAAAAATACTTCAGAAAAATCCTAGGAATTTTAAAGTAAGAGTGTATTTAAATTAAAAAGGAATTTTAGAAGTATATACCAGTTGATATATTTAAAAGTCGTCTTCTCCCAAGGCTATATTTTCTTTTGGCAAAGAAGTGGTCAAAGGCTCTATGAGCAATTGCTTTTTTTTTTTTTTTTTTTTTTTAGCAATTGCAAGTTTTATTTGATGATAAAATTACTGTTTATGGGCTCATTAGTTGAAAGTTACTCTGAGGCCTAAACTAATGTTAATATATGAACTTATCACAAAATAACTGTTGAGTTTGTATGACTTTTCTTTATAACCATTTTTAGATAATTGATTGGGTCATTCTTTCCAACACACCTTAACCCACTCCAACCTATCCCCATACCAAGATATATTGGGGCCATGAAGGTGTAACTGTATGCTCTAATTAATTAGAACAGATTGTTGCAGACAAAATTTAAAACACTTTGATTATTCTATAATGTTGGAAAATGAAATAATATTCTATTTCTTATCTCTATTTTATTTTAAAAAGAGAAAACAGAATAAATATAAGTCTTTTGGTTTTACATTCACTGGCTGACAGTTTGTTTATTTATTTATTTATTTATTTATTTATTTATTTAACAGAGAGAGAGAGAGAGACAGCCAGCGAGAGAGGGAACACAAGCAGGGGGAGTGGGAGAGGAAGAAGCAGGCTCCCAGTGGAGGAGCCTGAGGCAGGGCTTGGTCCCAGAACGCCGGGATCACGCCCTGAGCCAAAGGCAGACGCTTAAGGACTGAGCCACCCAGGCGCCCTGGCTGACAGTCTTTTATTGAATGGTTCTTTTTTTTTTTTTTTTAACATGTATTTTTATTTTATTTTTATTATTATGATATGTTAGTGACCATACTGTACATCATTAGTTTTTGATGTAGTGTTCCATGATTCCTTGTTTGCGTATAACACTCAGTGCTCCACTGAATGATTCTTAGTCTTTGTATCAGGAAGTAACATTCACCTCAGTGATCAATAGATGATCTTTTCTTCTCTTACATCCTTTAGACAAGTAAAAAAGTCCCAACTGTTACCAAATTCAGATCCCAACTCTAAAACTTTAGAACTTCCTAACAGCCTGCTTGTTTTAACTAAAAGAAACAGTTCTTCCATTTGGCTCCCGCAAAGGTTTTATTTTGTTTTGTTTGTTTGTGCTTTTTGTTTTATTTTTCTAGGTACTTATTTTCTCTGAAACCTTATTATTGAAGGTTCACATGATCATGAAAATATTAAGCTCAGGTAGAAGTTAAAAGTAGGTGGGTTTCAAAACTGAATTTAGTGGTAACTATAAATTGAGTCCCAAGATTAGTCAGCACATCTGAAAGCAAATAAAACGTTGAAAGACAAATTGGTTTTTTTTTCTAAATTTCAGATGACACACACATATTTAAGAACAGATTTTGAAATATCAGTATTAAAGATCATTTTAGAATACATTATCACCTTCTATAAAACAACAGTTGTTAAAGCATCCATAAATAGGGATATGCTAAATAATAAGGCATCTCTAGCCCATGTACAAATCCCTAATTCCAGATGTTTATTATGAAAACTTAGTCTCTGGAAATACCTACTCAAATAGTGTTTCCAGCCTATCTTGTCTCAAGGACAGAGCAGTGGCAAGTTACAAAAAGTCCCACATGTTGCATCATTCCACAATCGTACATGACTGGCTCCCACAAAAGGAAGTTTCTGGCTTCATTGATTTGGCCCATACCTTTCCCCTGAGTTGTCTATATTGAAAGATGTGTTTTCCATCAGGGTTCGCTAGGCCCTCAAGCCTTTTGACTCTAGCCATGTCATCTCTCCCTCTACTCAAATGAAAAATGTATTTTTTTAAAGCCCAAAATGAATTTTTCCCCCAGCCAAACTTTTCAGTTCCCTGGAATGAGTTTTTGACAGCTAACCTTATTTTACCAAGTAATACATCAACAAAGCAACACAGACCTGATAGTATATCACACTGGTCCAGATGAAGTATTACATGCGTAGATCCTAGGAGCCACGCCATTCAGGTGATGCATTCACTGTACTGTCACCAGGCCTGTGGAAACCGACACAAGTGACTTAGACCTTTTGAGGTTTATTTGAAGGAATATTACTTACGTAGCAAATCCTGCCCGGTTCTGAAGAAGAGTATCCATTTCTACTGTACCCAGGGAGAGAGGTAGTTAGGGTCTTTCTGGTCCTTAAGAAAATCTGAGTGGAGAAATGGAGCCAAATCAAAGGAAATGACTCCCCTTCCCTGCTTAAAAATAGGAGTCCAGCTGTTATTTTTCAATCTCCTTCTAAAACTCTGCTGTGAGAGAAAATTACAACCCTCCACCAGAGCCAGGGATGCAGGAGATGAAGTTCGTCTTTGGTATTTGCTCACTCTTTCTTTCTGCCTAACTTTCTCTTCAGGTGCCAGCTCCCCCATTGGAATTTGGAGCTATTCGAGCTATTCGTGGCCCCTCACTGTGATAGCCTTTGATACAAGGCTACCCATACTCTCAAATTTCTGCAATACAATAAGACCCTAAAACTGTGGCTCTGCCACTCACTAGCTGTGCAATCTTGGGGAATTCTTTATTTCTCAGCATGCGTAAAATGGGACTATGATTACTTATAACCTAGGATCTTTGTGAGGGTTAAATGAGATAATGCATGCAAAGTCTGGAAACAGTGTCTGGAAAAGCAAATAATTAAGACTAGCCCTTATTATTTTTACCCTCATTTCTTTTGCCTAATTATTCTACCTGCTTTCTAATTACTACCTTCTTGCATTTTATGTGGCACTGAGACATGGAGTCTGTCTCATCTTTAATATTACTTCCTTAGGGGGTCCTTTCCTAATTACCTCCCTCTGTTTTATGTTCTCACAGCACCAGATCCTTTTTCTTAGTGGTACTTATTGCAAGTGTATTTAGTTCATTGTTAAATATCTGTCTCACCCTGTGGTAAATTAAAGATGGCTGAAAATTCTTTGCTACTCTGCCCACTGAGAATTGGAGGAAAAGTCCCCACCCTATGAATCTGGGACAGCCTCTGTGATTTGATTGACCGATAGAATTTAATGGAAGTGGTATTCTGTGACTTCACAGGCTAACTCAGAGCATGCTAACTTATGCCTTGTCCTGCTGGAACACTGTTTTTGAGGAAGGCCAGCCCCCATGTAAAAAAGTCCACTACCCTGGGACTTCCATGCTGTGTGGAAAGCCACATAGGGAGGGACTTACATAGGAAATGCCTGACTGAGCTCCCAGCTGGCAGCACCAAGCACCAACCAGCCTCTTGACACTGGATTTCCCAGTGACAGTTACCCAAGATGTTGCCATATGAAACAGGGACAAATTGTCTCATTGCCCCTATTGACAGTGTAAATTTGTGAGCAGAATAAGTGACTGTTAGGTTTTAGGCCAGTAGTTTTATAATGGCTTATTACCTATTAATAGATAACCAGAAAACCCACCTACACCAGGGCTTCCAGCAGGATAGGAACCACGTCTGTTTGTTCACTGCTATATCACCAGTTCCTTACAGAGGCCCTGGACTATAGTAGGAGCTCAAGAAATATTTGTGAAATAAATGGATAAATGAATGAGAACATCAAAGTACTGAAGAGACTGAGATAGTATTAGAATAAATTAACCTTATTAAAATAACCCATAGTTATTTTATTAGTAAATTTGTTCATTTACTATACCCAGATAACAATACCTTTATCTAGAGTCAATAAATAAATAAATAAAACACGTCACAGGACACTTTCATTGGATTCAGCAGAAGTTACTGAGCACCCACTCTGTTCTGGTTGCTGGAATTCTAGCCATCATCTAGACAGCCCCTTAACTCACGTAATTCATGACTGAGATCTATAGCTCTCAAATTCTGGTCCATGTACCTGCATCAGAATTACCTGGAAATGCTCATTAAAATTTTGGATTCCTGAGCCCTACCTCAGATCTGCTGAATCAGAAGCATTAGAAGTGAGACCCTACAATTTGCATTTTTTAACAAGCCTCCCAGTGATTGTTATACACTTTGAAGTGTGAAGCTAGATCTAAATCAGAGAGAATTTCTCAAACTTTCCTTACAATCACCAGGACATTTTGTAAAAACAAAACACTATAGGTTTATAGACCTTTCTTTAAACCCTCTGAATCATAATCCCCAGGATCTGATCTGAGCACCTTTTTTTGTGTGTGTGATTCTTATTAGGAGAGTTTGGAAAACAATGCTATATTTCTTACTCTTTTTTTTCTTTTTTTTTCTTTTTGACCTAAAGGAAAAATAAGCACAAAATGTCTTTGTGTCCCAGGTACCTCGGCATTAAAAAAAAAACAACAACAAAAAAAAAATTAAATGAGAAAGTAATATTTCCCAGATTTTTATTTTTGGTTTCCTTATGGTATTATGGTAGCATTTACTATGTAAGATATATTTTATTATTGCTTAGAAAAGTTAGGGTTTCTGATGCTACAACAGGGTAGTAATAAGATAGATGATTTTACAACAGCTCCTCAAAGAATACTATCTACTGATCTGCCCTCCCAATTTATGGTTATATATGGCCTACAAAATGTGTTTAATAATTTTCCATTATATACATCCATTGCCTAGCAATGTCTGGCATGAATTATATGTGTGGAAAATGAGTGGATGGATGGAGGGAGAGGAGGCTTCTTCTGAGTCAATCTGATGTTAGTAAGGATGCTGGGATGCTGGTTACTGGATGCTGTTACCGAATTAGACATTGGGTGGTTTAGTAGAGCCATGCAGATGTTTTGACTCTGCACTAACTCCCTAAAGCAATGGTCATACTTTTCTTCCTCCCCCTCTCTCCAGCATGCACAGATTTAGACTGTGTGTGTATTCTGCACAGGCAAACTAAAGTGTGAGTGTGAGGCACCCAAACAACTAAAGGCATTGAAGTGAAGACAAAGCAGGATTTGAAATCATCAGATCTGTCTCAGCCTAACCTATGTAGAATATTTTGTTTTGCTTTTTCATGACTAACATGATTACATTTTTTCATTATAAAAGAATATTCATCAGATTTTTTTGCAAATTTACAATGTGAAATGGACTGTTTTATTCTTTTTTTTTTTTTTTTTTTTTTTTTTAAGATTTTGTTTACTTATTTGTCAGAGAGGGAGAGAACTAGCAGGTGAGCCGCAGGCAGAGGGAGAAGCAGACTCCTCAGTGAGCAAGGAGCCCGATGTGGGACTCGATCCCCAGGACCCTGGGGTCATGATCTGAGCCACCCAGGCATCCTGACATGGAGTGGTTTAAATGAATTATAAAGTCAGAGCATGGCTCTTTCTTTCCAGGAGCTGGCCAAGTAGGGGGCAAAGAGGGCATATGTCCAAATGAGTGTAACACAAATTGGAAAGTGTCCATCATTTGCCCAATGAAGATCAAGAGCAGTTGTTCTGGGATATTTGTTTAATGCTTGCTTAACTATAGAAGGTAAAATCTGGAAAGCCTTTAGAAGAAGCTGTGATATTTGAACTGAGCCTTGAAGGATTTCAAGAGAGGGAGTGGGAAAAACATTCTAGGGAGAGGGGATTATTTGTGCAAATAATTATTTGTATACATGCAAATCAAAGAGATGGCAAGAACAGGTCCTATTCTGAGAACATTTTTGCATAATCATAGCATATATGATGAAGAATATAATAAGAGATATTACTGGGAATGACAGAGTCAGACCTAGGTGGACTTTAATGTTAGGTCGAGAAATATGACCTTTGTTCTACTATAAGCTTGTAGAAACTGTTTTTTGTAATTAGCAAAAGGATAAAAACGTTAAAGAATTATATTAATAAGAATGGACCACCCCACCCTTGACTGGACTGATTCACCTTGGCACAAAGAAGCAGCCTCAATTTCCAGCCTGGTTGCAGAATTTCAATAAAGGGTTTTGTTTTGTTTTAATACATTCTGCATATATCTTGACTTCGTAGTTTGCAAAGCTATCATAAATGTCTGCTTTAACCTCAGGCTTAAGCTTAAACCCTTTGCAAACAGCCTTTCTTTGCCCTGAGCCTATCAAAACACTGCATCACTTATATTTTACTTTAATTCCAGTCTTCCCTAGATCTCTACCAGAACTGTGTCTCTTCTGTTTGGTGAAAACCTCCATGGTTCTTCTAGTATGCAGACTCACTGATGGAACAAGTTAATAAGCCAAACTTGGTTGGGTTATAGGTTATGTCCAGGGTGGTCTTTATCAGATAGGCATTATCACTATAGATCAGCATTGTTCAGTACAACTATAAGCCACATATGTTAATTTAAATTTCATAGTAGTCACATTTTATAAAATAACAAGAAACATGAAATTAATTTAAGTAATACGTTTACTTTAACCATATATATAAAATGTTACAATTTCAGTATATAACCAGCACACCAAATTATTGAGACATAGTATTCTTCTTGTGTGTTTCTTCCAAACCGTGAACTGTCTTCCAGATTGTGTGTTGTACACTTACGGCACATTTCAGTTTGGACTAGCCACATCTGAAGTGCTCAGTATCCCTTGAAGAGTGGTGATCCTATTGGGTAGTCTAGCTCTGGATCCAAGCTATCAAATAAAACTTCCTGAGTTGATGCAAATGCTGTAGAGTTGCACTAATACATGAGCCACCAGCCCTCTAAAAGCCCCGGATGCTTGAAATGTGGCTACTGTGACTAAGACCTGAAGTTTTTACATTTTTATTTATTTAAATAGAATAATTACATGTGGCTAGTGGCTATAGTATTGAACAGCCCAGTTCTGAATGAGGAAAAGCTACTCCGGTGCTTTGCACAGTGAAGTATCCCTTGGAGACCTGAAGTTTAGGACTATTAGTAGAACGGAGAAATACAATTTTAAATGGGGCATCCCCCCAGTACCTTAGACTGGTGTTCTCTTATGTTAAGGGGTGATTAAAGTTGTTATGTTTTCTGACCCAATCTTTGATCTATCATGACATCTATAACAGCAATGCCATTTGCCTCAATTAACTCAAATCTCATGCTATATCAAGCGGCAACTCAGAAAATAGCTGTGTCACTCCATGTAATTTTAACATCCCTCCCTTATCTACAGTTGGTTCACGTCCTACAGGGTCTGATGACCTTTAAATATTTTACCTCCATATAATTCCATCAGGGATAAAACCGATGAAAACTGATGATGCTTTAAAAACACACAGTTACAGTGGCTTCATTAGAGAGTGTTTCAAGCAACTTATTCTTCGAATCAGTACTATATACAAGTATTCAAGTTAATGGTCAAACTTTTTTCCCCCTCTTATAATGAACCGTAAAATTACAGTTGGCAATCAAGAGTACTGTAGCAGATAAGTAAGGCAATTTTCCTCATCATTTTTCCTTTTGTTGTCAATCTTGTTGCAAAGCCCATTGCCTTTTCAATGAACCATAATGTGAATATTCAGGATTGTGCAGTACTCAAGCATATATGCTTAGGTCAAGCAAGGCTGGTTTTGAGCTGTTCATTTTAAATAGGTTCCACCAAGAAAAGGTATAGTCTGGAAAGTTTTTATTAGGTGATATACCCCTGTATCTTAGACTTATTTTAACAGGAGAGAACCTTTCCCTTTTTTATTATTTTCAAAGAGCATTCTAGCATTTGACCTTTTTTATGCATGTTAGAACATCTAATTTTTCAGGTAATCAAAATGCTACTATGAATTATAATACTGTGAATTATTATATATTAGATATACCTGCTTTGGTTGGTTTATACATACACATTTAAAAAGGAATTAAGAACTTACTTTTGCATTGAAGTTGAAATCACAGAGAAGAGACAAACCTTTCTGGACTTTGTTTCATAATAAGGTCTTAGGTGAAGATACTACCAGTTTCCAGATGGTCTTTGGAGAGTTGTTGTAGAGTGGTAGGACCTAGTTTTGTAATCACTCTGAAACTTAGCCTCCCCCATTGGTAAAATGGGTGTAATATCTACTTCATGGAGTTAATAGGAGAATTAAATAATAAAATAGTTGCATAGTGAGTGCTATTCAATAAATCAATATATAACATGTTAGTACCATGATAAATGTACATTTGTTATGATGAATAATACATTTGTTACTATTTTAGCTAATTGTTTTATAGATAAACCTTAAAATTTCAGAAATCTAAAACAATAGAAATTTATTTCTTACTGATAAAAAAATTTTCTGATTGTTAGCTGGCTTTCGTCCAGGTGGTGAATCAGGAACACACAGTCCTATCTTGTGACACCAATATCTTCAGCAAGTAACTTCTAAATCTGCCCTACAGGCATTGCATCCATTCCAGCCAGCTGAAAGGAAAAAGAATATGGGAAAACATTTGAAGGTTTTAAATCAGTTGTACCATTACAGCCCACGTTCTTTATACCACATGACCTCACCTTACAGCAGGAGAGGCTGGGGTACGTAGTCCAGCTTAAGTACTTCGGAAGAAGAGGAAACAGATGTTGTGAACACATAGCCAATCTACCACAAATATAGTCGGTTTTCCAAGTCAGATACACAATTCTACCCATGAGCTGTTTGACTCCTTATTTGTAGAAAAGGGCCTGTCTTCAACACGAGCCTGCTAAACAAAAACTGAAATGGTTTCTGTGAGAGTAGGAAATAAACAGAAGGCCCCCTGAGAAGGAAGGCTGCACGCTAGAGATTTCTCTTTCCTCCTGGAGCATCTTTGGTCAAAGGGGAAGGCAGGTAGCAAGCAGCAGCCTCTGGGGAATGTCTGCTATGGAAGAGGTGACTAGGAGCATTATAATCCCAGTGGGGTTGCACTATTGTTGCTTCCAAATCAAAAATAGTCCCTTTGGGTTTCTGAGTGACAGTGCTACCTCTGGGGTTAAATTCTCATCGTTTTTGACCATCTTTTTTTGTATTGTCTGCAATGGCACCAAATGACTGTAAGAAAAGGAAAACAACAAAAGTTGTGCTTGTTGTTGTATATGATCTGTAAGAGATGAGAGTAAAAATAATAATTGTTCAGGTTGGATCCATGAAACTTGCTCAGCTCTCTCCTATTAAAATATATATATTTTTTTTTTTTTTTTTTTCTCTTCAACCTTACATTTCCTTTCCCTCCAGTTAACTCCTCTTTTTTTGTATCCTTTTAAGATTTATGTGCCTTCATTCTCTGAGAATTCACTACATGCTCCCTCTTCAGTCCACAGTCATCAGGCTTCCCCCATGTTGACCATATTCGCCAATGCGTTCTATACCTTTCTCCCTCTTTGAATATTATTTCCTTCCAGTATTTGGGCTAGTTTGCCAACCCCAGCAAAGAGTCCCTCTGTCTTTTGTGTGGTATTCTTAAATCGGAAATTCACATGCTTTTCTCATTGTAACTACTCCTATTCTCTGCATGTCTATATCCAACACAAAACCCTGTCTGTTCATACATACTTTCTTTAATTGTCTTCAAGCATTGTCACTTCTTTCCACGTTTAGGTTACCATTATCTCTGCCTGAATTATGACAACAACTGAGTGGTCACTTTCCCCCATGAGCCCCGGTCTTAATTATGCTGTAGTCAGAATGGTTTCTTTAAAATGTACATCCCATTTGGTCCCTCCATGAATAAGATACTGCACCTTATTGCTTCTACGACAGAGGGCTAACTCTAAGTTGGGTCACCTTACTGTCTGACTTTTCACTCTCTTGGATCCAGCTGGCTTGAACCTTCAGTTCCTTTACAACGATTTCAGTTCCTTTGCAGAACTTGAAATAGCAAATGTATACAAAATAAGGATTCCTACATAACATTGAACAGAGTACAAAATTTCTAAGTAGGACTGATGAATAGTAATCTAAAAATTCTTCTTTTCATTGTTCTTATTCTCAGTTGGTCACACCAAATGTAATCAGTGAAACCTTACCTGCTGTCTTTTATGAGAAGGATACGTTGTAGATGTTGTTAGGCTCACTGAAAACTGAGAGAATTAGAATTAGTGGGTTTTTTGATGAGCTTAGTTATTTTCCTTTGTTCCTATTTTTCCTGAAATCAAAATGGCTTCTTTCAAGATGCTATTGTTTCAGTATAGTAAATAAAGCCTCTACTTTATGACCATTATTTCCTGGATTCTTGAGATAGTATAATATATGTCAGTTAGGATGCATTCATCTCCAAGTAACCACAACAATAACCAAATGAAGAGTGGCTTTAATCCTAGAATTTTTATTGTTTACTTAAGAAGTCTATAGGTAGAGCATACAAGGGTTATTGAGAGCTTCAATTATATCAGGATTCTATTAGATGAGAGCGTATTTCAAATTTATTGGCCTATTTTTCATGGCTGCAAATATGAGGAAGTCATCAGTGCCTCACACAGGAAGGAATGGAAAGGAACGTAGCAGTGGGAGTGCTGCTTATACGTGGCTCTTATCAGAAAGCACCTTCTCCCTAGAAGCCCTGGTATGGACTCCCACTTATACTTTATTGACTGTAATTTTATTACATGGTTAGGTTTAGCTACACATGAACTGGGAAAAGCACACATCTAGCAAAAATAATAATAATGATAATAATAATAACAACAACAAAAATACCATGGGCTGAAATCCATTATGAATTTTCTCCCTGAGGCTTGTCACATTGCCACGCCAAACAGACACCTGTTAGTATGGAAGCATTTGGAGGGTAATACTTGGGAAACAAAGGACTCATCATAGGGCATGCCCTATTTCTACCTGGTAAAAATAATCAAGGATTTGGAATGCATCAATTACAACATTTGTGGGTAATGTCCAAACAGAAACAATTTTCTATATGATATGAAGCAAAAATCTGTGTCCTATAATAAACCGCATGATTTCATTTCTTTGCTAATTTAAAATATATATGTTTTTAGTAATCTCTGAAAGGATCAACAGGCACACAAAAAGATACTCTACATCACTAATCATCAGGGAAAGGCAAGTCAAAATTATGAGATACCACCTTACACCTGTTAGAATGGCTGTCATCAAGAAGACAAAAGGTAACGTGTTGGTCAGGATGCAGAGAAAGGGGAACCCTTTTGCACTGTTAGTGAGAATGCAAATTCATTCTGCCACTGTGGAAAATAGTGTGGAGACCCCTTTAAAAAATTAATAGAACTAACATATGATCCAACAATCCCACTTCAGGGTATTTATCCAAAGGAAATGAAACAGGATATCAAAGAGATAACTGCACTCCTGTGTTTATTGCAGCATGATTCACAATAGCCAGGACAGGGAAACAACCCAAGTATCCATCAGTGAATGAAGGGATAAAGTAATTATGGCATATATACACAATGGAATATTATTTAGCCACAAGAAGGAAGGGAATTCTGCCATGTATAACAATATGGACGGACCTTGAGGGCATTATGCTAAGTGAGATAAGTCAGAGAAAAACAAATACTGTATGATATCACTTCTCTGTGAAATCTTAAAAAAATTGAATTCATAAAAGAGAGTAGATTGGTAGTTATCAGGGTCTTGAGGGTGGGTGGGAGAATTAGGGTGATGTGCTTTAAGCGTACCTACTTGCAACCGATAGGTAAATAAGTTGTGGAGTTCTGATGCACAGCCTAGTGATTATAATCAGTAGTACCATATCATAATTTCAAAGGTGCTGAGACTAGATCTTAACTGTTCTCACACACACACACAAAAGTGATAATTATGTGACTTGATAGAGATGTTAGATAACACTATAGTAGTAATCACATTGCAGTATATAAATTTATCACACCAATGTTGTACACCTGAAACTTACACAATACATATCAATTAATGCTCAATGAAACATAAATAAAAGGATATTTAGGACTTTGATTTTTTTTTTAAGAATTGGCAATATATACCACTCATTCTGAGTAGAAATTAGTCTAGACTTAGAAGTATAGTATGTATTACAAAGCACTTCTGTTTACATTATATCATTTGATCAACCCCATGAGGTTAATATTATGATCTTCATTTTACACAGGAGGGAGTGGAAGCTTAAAACAGAAACATTAGGAGTTTGCCCATTCTTCTAAGAGGTACATCAGAATTTTGAACCACTCTTTTCCATCTTCCCACTTTCATGGTTCTATGCAAAATAAGCCAAGTGGCCATTGTATGACTTTTACCCTATCTATTTCTGAAAGAGTTTGAGGCATTTGAGTGCCAAATAAGTATACATATAATTACACGTGTGGTTATATGTTGGTTCTTAGTGCAATTCATTCTATAGTTATTCTTTGACCAAACCATGGATATTGTTAATTTATATTTGTCTCATTTTGTATGTATGTTTAGTGTGTTTGTAAGTATGTGTGGTTTATAATCTGACAAGGTCATGATACATATACATGTATCATGTAAGAATATACATGTATCATGTAAAAATATACATGTATCATGTAAAATATACAAGTATCTTGTAAAAATATACATGTATCATGTAAAAATATGCATGTATCATGTGAAATACATAAACTTATAAGAATAATCTTAAAATATACATATGTATACATATTTAAATATGTATTTTTTAAATTTCTTTGAATTTTTTTAAAGATTTTATTTATTTGACACAGAGAGAGACAGCCAGCGGAGAGGGAACACAAACAGGGGGAGTGGGAGAGGAAGAAGCAGGCTCCCAGCAGGGGAGCCTGATGTGGGGCTCGATCCCAGAACGCCGGGATCACGCCCTGAGCCGAAGGCAGATGCTTAACAACTGCGCCACCCAGGCGCCCCTAAAATATGTATATTTTAAGATTATTCTTAACATCAGGATTTTTGAACCCCACTCATTAATTTCAAAAGTTTATCAAACTCTTAGTCTGACTATGGGATAGACAAATATGGTCAGTCATGTCCTGGAAACAAAAATTTATAAATTAGGAGAAAATGTGCACATAAATGTCTATTGCAATGATCCAGACATGTATGGAGATATTAAGAATTAAATGATATTCCTTTAGCAGTAAATTTTTGGCAAGCCATTCTCACAGCTCATTTGAAGCTTACAGTACCCCTCTCAAATAGGTATTATCACCCCCCCTTTTACTAATGGGGAAAATTAGGATCAAAGAAGTAAAATAGAGGAATCAAGAGAAGGCACTGTGTTCTTTCAATCCAAAACCATCTTCTTGCCACTTTGCCAACATAAATGATTAAAATACACCGTAGAGGAAGATTGAGAGTTGTGCTTTGAAATCAGGCAGGATTTGTTTTAAATTCCAGTTCTGCCACTAAGAAGCTGTGTAGAATAAGGACATAATAACAATATCATCTGGTATATTTCTTCAGAGATTAAATAATACTCCATATGAAGTATTTGGTGTGTATTAAACACACCATCAGTGTGAGCTGTTATTCGGAATGACATCTAGTATTGACTAAGCATCAACCATGTAGGCTGCACTATTCCAAGCAGATTTCATATATTAAATCAATTAATTAATAATAGCATTAAATGGAATTCAACTGAGTTCTGCAGAGATAATAGGTTTATTCAATAAACAAATCAACTCAACAAGTACTTGTAAATGCTCACTCTTTGTCCAGCAGTTTTTGAGTCACTGGCAATGCAGCAGTAAAGAAGACCAAGTCCCTCCACTCATGTCCCTCTAATAAAAGGGACAAAGAGTGTGACTTCATTAAGTAAGCAGTGTTAGGAAGAAAAAATAGGACACAGGATGAATAGTTGGAAGATGTGATTTTTTTAACAAAATATTTGCAAATTCTTTGACATGCTTCCTCCGAAAGGGGGAAGTTTAATTCCCCCTCCCCTTGATATGGACCGTCTTTAGTGACTTGTTTCCAGTAAATAGAATTTGACAGACGTGAATAAAGCAGAAATCACAGTGCATGAGTAAATTCCAAAGCTAGGTCACAAATAGCCATTTGGTTTCCACCAGGCTTTCCCCCTCCCCTGTGCTTTTGGAGTCTGGCTAACCTGAAGCAACTATGATAAAGAGACCATGTGGTGGTATCACAAGAGACAAAGACAGATACCTGAGCCCAGCTGTTGAGTCTTCTCAGTCCAGGTGTCAGGCATGTATGTGAAATGAGCCCTCAGTTGATTCCAGTGCCCATCCTTTTGGCCACTTCAGCCAAGCTGAGTGGAACAGAAATGAACTGTTTTCACCAAGCCCTGTCCCTCCTGTGATGTGAGAACAGTGCAAATGTTTTTGTTTTAAGCCATTAAAATTTTTGGTGATTAATTATGCAGCTATAATAATTGGAACAGAAAGCATATTACACAGGGAGGGGGGAGGTTTTTTGAAGAGCAGATACTGAAACAGAGACCTGAATAATTTAACTTAGTGAGTCATTCAAAGATATAGAAGACAACCTTTCAATGAAGCAGGAACAGCAAGTGCAAAGGCCCTGAGATGAGAATGCACTTGGTATTTTAAAGGAGTAACAAGACAGTCTCTACAGCTGGAGTGGAATAAAAGGCAGCGAAAAATAGTAGATAATATGGAAAAGGAAATGGGGCCAGTTAATAGAGGGTCTTACAGTTGGAAAAGAGTTTAGATTTTGTTATAAATAGGTTACTTTTTTATTAATTGGAGGGTAATTAGGAGTAAGTTTGCTATGATTTTATTCCTGTTTGAAGAACGCTTTCTCTGCCATTTGTATGAAGATTATACTGGAGCAAGAGCTAGAATCAAAGAGAGATGTTTTTGCAGCGTTATTTATGGTAGCCAAAGCCTGGGAGCAGTTTAAGTGTCCCAAGTGTCCATCAGTAGATGAATGGATAAAGAAATGTGATTATATATTATATTATATTTTATATACACACACATATACATGATGGAATATTATTCAGCCATTAAAAAGAGTGAAATCCTGCCACTTGCAACAATGTGGATGGACCTTGAGAGCATTATGCTAAGTAAAGTAAGTCAGAGAAAGACAAATAGCAAATTGCAGATGGACTGAATGAGACCAAAGACATAGTGAAGCTGGATGTGGCAGGGCTACCCCACCTTCCTACATGAAGGGCAGTTTACTGACTAGCAGCATGGACATCATGGGAGCTTGTTAGAAATGCTGAATCCCAGATTCAGTTCCAGTCCAGTTAAATCAGAATCTGCATTTTGACTGTATATGCTCAGGTGATACATGTGCAGATTAAAATTTGGAAAGCACTGTTTTAGACACATGGATATGTCAAGTAACAAGTAGGTCCTTCAAGTCTGACTCTGAGGAGATCGGTCAGGGCTGGACAATTCAGAAAAGAAAAGAAAATAGGCTTTTTTTTTTTTTTTCCTTCAAACTCTTGAGACAGATAATACAAACCCACAGAATTATTGTTTGATACCTAGTAATAGAAGTACCGCTATTACTAGAATAATCTACTGTAATTCCTTCTGGGGATTATCTGTCACTCCCTTTTTAAAGAATTTAGGTTTTCCTGAAAAAGTGTATTCAGAATTGCTATCTTGAATTGCATTTTCTGTTTTCGGCCATTTCTAACAGTGGGGCACAGTATAATTTTATAAGGCCCCAGATAACTCTGTTAAATTTCCAGTTAGGAATTTTCACTAGAAAGCAGTAGGCCACCTGGAAAATGCCTTATGACCCTTCCTTGTTTCAGCTCTCAAACTCTCATTTAAGAGCCTCTTTGCTGCTCCAACAGAGTTGGAGCTCTTAATGCTGCAACTGTGACCTACTCAATAGTTTTCCTTAAAATGCAAGCTCCAAGCTGTTAATAATAAAATAATAATATTAATGGTTACCCCAAACCTTAACTTTTCATCTAAGCCCATCTGCGTGACATTTCAAGCCTTAAACAAAGATTTTTAAAAACTGTATATTAAAAGAAATGACAAAATCTTTACACAACACAAAGGACCCCAAAGTGCTTCAGTAATGATTTTGGAGACCAAATTATCCTTCAGGTTCCTGCAGTTTGTAGATAAGAGCATTTTTAGAAGTTTTATGCAAAGTTCACGATTACTGAAAATGTAAATTTCAGGTGGGTATGTTCACTGTGAAGGTTGGAAGACAAGATTAGAAAGATCTTCTTAAATTAGCCTTTTTTTTTCCCCCTAGCGGGTTACAAGCAAGTTGAAAGTATTGAATATAATGCATTCCTAGATAAAATTTAAGACCTTTAAGGTTACAGAAAATAGATTCTATAAAACTAAACCCAAAATGTATATTATTTCTTCTAGGATACAATTGTACCAAGCCATACCTGATGGCAAAAATCCAATTACAGCAGTAAAGGTTGCTCTCAGTTATTCCTTTCTTCCAGTAAAAGCAAACAGCAAAATGAGGTGAGCAGGAAGGAACTGCCTTCATAAATACATGGAGTTACATTTGGTATCAATTTTTTGTTAGTAAGAGAATGAAAATAGATAAAAGCATCCAGTGCATTGCAAGTGCCTTCAATATAGATTTTTGCATTATTTTCAAGAAATGGGCCAGAGAAAGAAAATGTAACTTTTTTCATGATAGTAAGACATTCTCTAAGGAACACAGGATAGTGTCATGGTGACTCAATGATTGAAATCCTAACTCTGGAGAGTTCTGTAAGTTTGAACAGCCTTAAACTTTCTCAGCCTGTGTTATTTTCAGTAGAACAGGGCTAATTATATGCTGCTCACTTTCTCTCTCTCTCTCTTTTTTTTTTTTCAGTTGAGGTAAAAATTGGTAAATAACATTATATTAGTTTCAGGTATGCAACATAATAATTCAGTGTTTTTATACACTATAAAGTGATCACCACAGTAATTCTAATTCCCATTCATCACTATATAATTGCCCCTCCTTCCCCCTTTTCCCCCCAATCCCCAGACCCTTCCCCTCTGATAACCACCCATCCATTCTCTGTAACTGTTTGTTGTTTGCTCTTTTGTTTATGGTCTTTGTTTGTTTTTTTAGATTCCACATGACTGAAATCATGGAGTATAATTGGTCTTTCTCTGTCTTATTTCAGTTAGCATAATACCCTCTAGGTCTATCCCTGTTGTCACAAATGGCAGGATTTCCTTTTTTTAAATGGATGAGTCATACTGTAGTGTGTGTGTGTGTGTACACATACCACATCTTCTTTATCCATTCATCCTTTGGTAGACACTTAGGTTGTTTACATATCTTGGGTAAACAAGTGTTTGCATTTTCTTTGAAGAAATACCCAGAAATCGAATAGCTGGATCATATGGTAGTTTTTTAAATTTTTTAATGGACCTGCATACCATTTTCCATCGTGGCTGTGCCGGTTTACATTCCCACCAACCGTGAATGGGGCTTTTTTTTTTTCTCAACATCCTCACCAGCACTTGTCATTTCTTGTCTTTTTGATTCTAGCCATTGTGACAGATCTGAGATGCTACCTCACTGTGTTTTGGGTTTGTGTTTCCCTAATGATCAGCAGTGTCGGGCATCTTTCCATATGTCTATTGGCCATTTGTAGGTCTTTGGAAAAAGGTCTACTCAGATGCTCTGCCCATTTTTTAATCTGTTTTTTGTTGTTGTTATTGTAATTGAGTTGTGTGAGTTCTTTATATATTTTGGATATTAGCCCATTATCAGATATTATCATTTGCAAGTATCTCCTCCTATTCAGTAGATTGCCTTTTTCTCTTGTTGATGGTTTCCTTTGCTGTGCAGAAGTTTTTCTATGTTGCTTTCTTAAGATGAATTAGGATTAAGTGAAATAGTGTGTTATGACCGTTTGTCAGCTTGTCAGTGCTCAATAAATATTAGCTATTTCGATCACCTCAGCCTTTACCAGGCCATTACTTCTTCTTGGCAGGATGAGTTTCACTTTGTCTAAACCAGCTTGATCTGCACTGTTTTAAGGCTGGCTCATTTAAAGCCTAGAAAATTACAAAGATGCCATGAGCACAATTACGGTGACACTTCCCTGGTTTCCACACTAGATAACAGTAGGGGTGATGACAAAAGAGATAGCTTTGCTGTTCTCCGGAATCCAGTTGGGGAGAAAATGACACTGCGGTAAGCCCAAGTGTCTGAACCATGCTGATAAATTCTGCTTTCTCTCTAACTTTTCTTTTTGGCTTGATCTTTTCTAATGAACCCAGTTTGTCTAATCAGCAGAATATTTATAGTTCTAAAGCAGATATTTTGTTGCTGAAAATAGGTCCCAACCAGAGGTGAGAATAATGAAACATTCATCTTATTAAGATCACAAAAGAAGAGGCTGTTTTCTGTTACGTGTGTGCTCTCTTTCTGAGCACAGCAGCTGCATCCCATGGCTGTCCCAATGCGATGTCCCTGCTACCAAGCCATCAGCTCCCTGCTTTTTCATTGAAACAGCTAATGACCACCTGAGAGCCCACTCACTGATTGCCAGCCAGTCACCAACCCCAGACCCAGACTGTTCATCTGCTAGTGACATCTAGAATGAACGAATCCAGGTTCCAGGGTCACTCTGCCACTTACCAGCTGTGTGGTCTCAGCAAAGCTGCTTAATTTCTCTAGGTCTCAATTACTCATCTATAGCATGGGAATAATTGACTCTTGCTGAACTTTTGTGAGAATTAAATGAGGTAATTATGTGAAAGCCTCTGGCATAAAGTAGAGGCTTAGCAAATTTTTCTGTAACATGAAGCTATGGTTCCAAAACCTTATCATTTCAGCAAGAACACCATTTTTTTGTTTTAATCAAACAGATCTTTCCTGTTTGTTGTTACACACTGTTGGGTTCAGAGTCCTCGTCTGAGTTCAAGACTCTCTCCCAGAGTGACGACAAAAGCTCTGAGGTTGCCTTAGGCTTTTTAAAAGTTTTCAGGTAATTTCCATAATGCCACTATACCATTTGGGGCTTGTAATTTCTCTGTTCATCAGAGATGAGAAACACTGAAGGAAAGCAACATTATAACATTAATTTTTGGTACTAAGTCTTCAAAATCTGTGTTTTATACTTAACAGTACATGTCGATTAAAAATAACCATGTTTCATGTACTCAGTAGCCGCCCTTGGCAAATGGCTATTGAATTGGATAGTCCTGGTGTAAAATTCAGTTTGAAGTTGTGTTGAAAATGATTATTTTAAATTCAGAAACCATTTACCAAGGCCTATGTACACATCATTTTAAAAATTTTGCTTCCACTTAGAAAATGGCTTGAAGAGAAAAAAATAAAACCTAATAGCAGTGAAAAACTATTCAGTGAATAAGGCTTCTGATTTTAGAAGCAGTGATGTTTGATCAGTGCCCCCTGCTGGTCATCTGCCAGATTAAATAGTAAAGAAAAATTCTGTCCCGGTCTATAGTGGCCTAGATACAATTTATTTATTTTTTTTATTTTCCAGAGAACTATCAACGTAGGTGTATACAGTCAGTTAATCAGCACTCGACTATACCGTATGTCGCACTGTCAAAAAAATGCTAGCTCTCGCTCACCTTGATGAAATAGGCTCTTAATTTGAGCCAGTGGTGTAACTAAAATTTGGAGGAAACAAATGGACACACGACTACTTCTCATTCAGCAAATCCAAATGGACACTACTAATGTCAGTATGGCAGTAGGAAATTTAAACATGATAAGAAATTTTTAGACCAGATGACTAGACAGACATTTTACGCAACTTTGTCTCTGGAAGCAGTCAAGACTGCAGGCTGCTGTTAATTTAGTTTGGAATCCCAAAATCCAAGTTTCAAATGATGGCTAATAAACAGTAGCTTCTCAGGTGGAATTTCCTAGCACTGCTTTTGGTGGTGGGGAGGAACGAATTTCAACAAAGGCTCCCACGGCTGCAGAAACTATTAGGGTGACTAAGCATATTTCTGTATTTTTCCAAGCTTGGGGAAAAGTTTAGTTTTCTTGAGTTGTTCCTCAAGAAAGTTTATAATCCTCGGTTACGTGGCTTCAGATGGTATGAGCAACATTCAGGAAGGTTGTGAATAGAACCACCAAAGGAATGTATAACCTTCATAGTGAACTTGTCCCTTCTTGGAGCCCATCCATTCTCTCCCTTAAATCCTTGCCTTCAGTACAAGCACATCTCTGGCTTCTGTCCTTGTACATTGACGTTCTCTCTAACCAAGGTCCTGATGATGCTTCACAAAAAACCCTACGGTCAGCTGGCAAAGGGAGAATTCCCTTAGATTTGGACAAAGGGAAGAGAAATGAAGGGTTGATTAACAGCAAATAATCTGTTGTGGTTGCTAAGGTAGGCTGGAAGTTCATGTCCACACTTATTCTTCTGTAGCTTTCATTGTTCAGGACGGGAAGATGTACCATGGATGTACCAGGAAAGGAAGTTGTTGAAAATGAAGAAATGGTACACTGCTTTTCTTTCCTGCCACCGAGATCCAATAAAGAAGATCTTAAAGTCCACAAAAGGCTTTTTTGAAAAATGTAGTAGAGTGTTTAAAAGTAATGTCTTGGGGGTCACATGAAGCTCACTCTCGATCCTGGTTCCATCATTTACTAGATAATTTGATGGGAACCAAGTTCTTAACTTTGTGAGCCTTGGCCCTTCCATCTATGAAATGGGATGATACCGTGCCTTGCCTCGTAATGTTGTTATTGAGAGTTCAATGAAATATGCTTGCAAAGTGCCCAATGCATGGTGCACAACTGATTTAAAACCTACTAAGATATATAAGGGTTTTTGAATCCTTAAAGAGATGTCCAAGTATAAATTGTCAAGGATTTATAAGTTCAAATCCTTCAGGAAACGTAATAGATTGCCTAGCAAAGAACATACAAGCAAACTAACTCCCACAAAGCTGCTCATTCCCACTAACGCTACCCTAGCTCAGACTCTCAGTTTCTTCCCCTGGACTTTTACAATAACCTCCACGTTCCGTATTGCTACATAATAAGCCACCCCACAATTTAGTGGCTTAAAACCATGATTCATTATGTCTCATGATTCTGTGGTTTGTCTGGGAGCCTCTGACTCTGGTCTCACCTGGGCATATTCTTGTGATAGGTAAGCTGAGAGCTGGGCTTCTTTTTCTTAATCATCTGGGTACTTCTCTTTCCCTGTCGTTGGTCATTCTAAAGGACGCTACCCTGAGCCTCATACATAGTATCTAAATTCCAAGAGCGCAATCCCCAGTGCAGCAAGCACTTTATAAGCGGCCTGGGCACCATGCTTGTTGATGACTGTTGGCCAAAGCAAGTCATGTGGTCAATCCCTGAGTCAGAATGGGAGGGGACTACACAGGTATGAACAGATGGGAGGCTTGACTCACAGGGACCATGAATGTAGAAGTTTGCCATACCTTCAATGGCTTCCTTCCTCCCGTCAGCGTTAGCATCTCAGCTGTCCTCATCCACAGCTGATAATGCCCCCTACTTCCACTCAGAGAACACATTTTTGATTAGCGCAAGTGGAAAGAGGAATACTACTAGCATCTAGAGCATAGAGACCAGGGATGCTGCTAACCTTCCCAGAGTGTGTAGATCAGCCTATTACTACAGAGGATTACTTACTCTGAAATATTAATAGTACTACAGTTGGGAACTTCTGTTCTAGGTGTAAGGTTCTGGGATAACACTAGGAATGAAATTAGACCTGATCCCTCAACTCAGGGAGTTATTTCTTACAGGGGAAGATAGGTAGGTAAACAACAAGTGCAGTGAAGTGATAGATGCTCTAAGATATGGAGAAGTACCTGATGGCATGGAGGCCAAAGTCAGGCAACAGTGAGGAGGAAAGGTGAGCAATGCAGCCACAGAGCAGCATAAGTGAAAGGTGGAGGGGTGGAGGGGCTTGGAATAGATTGACATATTCGAGAATTTATCACTCTTGCAACATTGCTGAAGGACAAGCTGTGGACTGTGAGTGGGATGAGGTTGAGAGAGAAACTGGAGATGCAAGCAGCGGGCAAATCATTGACAGCTCCTGTGGCTCGTGACAGTGATTCTCATACATAGCTGCACATCAGAATCACCTGGGGAGCTCTTAAAAAATAGCCATTCTGAGCCTCACACCAGACCATTTAATTCTGACTCTCTGGGTATTGGGATTCTGACATCTATAGATTTTAAAAGCTCCTTAGGAGATTGCAGTGTACAACTGGAGTTGAGAACGGTGCAGACTTTATCTTGTAGGCAATGGGGCAACAGAGTTTTAAGCAAGAGACAGCGTGATATTTTAGAATGGTGTATCAGGGTGTGGAAAATAGATGGAAAAGGGGTAAGACTACACACGGAGAGAGACCTGTTCTACTGGGAGATGACCAGGGCACTCTCAGGAGAGAGTTAATGAGGAACCACACCAGGAGGCAGGGATGGGGCTATTAATGGGTTGAGTTAACAGAACTCAAGTATCCATTTGATACTGAAGGATAAAATGGAAGAAGCGATGATAGAAAGAGGAATTTAGACAGAGGACAAAGATTGCATGATTCCCCTTATATGAGGTATCTAATGTAATCAAACTCAGAAACAGTAGAGTGGTGGTTGCTGGGGGCCAGGAAGAAGGGAAAACAGGAAATTGCTGTTCAGCAGGCGTAGCGTTTTAGCTGTGTAAGATGAACAAACTCTAGTGATGTGCTGTACAACACTGGGCCCATAAAATTTAAGAGGGTGGATCTCGTGTTAAGTGTCCTTACCACAATAAATATGGAAAGAAAAGAAAGAGGAATTTAGGAAAACTTCTGATTTCCTGGTTTGCCTATTTGTTGAAATAGTAAGGCCAATTAATGATTTGAGATCGTGATATGGTTTGGAAGATTGTGAGTCATATTTGGATATATAGAGTTAGAGATTCTTCTGCTCCAAGCTGCTCTTAGCGTGCAGCATTAGACTGCTCTGCACAAGAGAGTCCACATTTGCTTGTAGTGATTTGTGAGCCATGGAAATGGATGAGTCTGTGCATAGGGAGTGAGAGGAAGAGGCCAAGGACTGGGTGTTGCATCGTAGCAGTATGGGAAGAGTTGGCAAGGGAGAAATCAGCAAAGAACATGGATAAGGAAGATTCAGAGAGACCCCTACCTTCCCCATTCCAAGTCATTTTGGGCTGTTCAGTTTTAACAGATGACTGTTCAATAATGAAAATATGAGTTCCTTATTCCACTGTTTAAATTCTTCAGTGGGTCTCCACTGCTCATTGGCCGAAAGCCACACTTGACTTTTAAATCTCTTCCCACGGGGCGCCTGGGTGGCACAGCGGTTAAGCGTCTGCCTTCAGCTCAGGGCGTGATCCCGGCGTGATGGGATCGAGCCCCACATCAGGCTCCTCCGCTATGAGCCTGCTTCTTCCTCTCCCACTCCCCCTGCTTGTGTTCCCTCTCTCGCTGGCTGTCTCTGTCTCTGTCGAATAAATAAATAAAATCTTTAAAAAAATAAAAATAAAAAATAAATAAATAAATAAATCTCTTCCCACTCCAGACTTTGCATGCATTTTTTCCTGGCTTCATCCTTCACCATGCCCTAACACACACGCCATCTCTACCAGCATCAGACCACTCTGAAGTCTCTGAACTTGTTAAGAGGTTTCATGCCTCTGGCCTTTGCACTAAGTTTTCCTCTGACCTACCCACCTTCCTCTTTCTTCTTTTTTCTCTTGCTGAGCTCCCAAGCCATTCAAAACTCGTTTTAAATGTCATAGTCGGGGCGCCTGGGTGGCTCAGTCGTTAAGGCTCTGCCTTCGGCTCAGGGCATGATCCCGGAATCCCGGAATCGAGCCCCACGTCAGGCTCCTCCGCTGGGAGCCGGCTTCTTCCTCTCCCACTCCCCCTGCTTGTGTTCCCTCTCTCTCTGGCTGTCTCTCTCTGTCAAATAAATAAGTAAAATCTTAAAAATAAATAAATAAACAAACAAACAAATAAATAAATAAATAAATAAATAAATATCATCGTCTTTCTGCTCCAAACAGAAAGCTCCTTAGGCACATTGTATAGACCTTTATGCAGAATGGCATTTCCCAGGAAAAGGCAAATAGAATACAGTGGTTAAAAGCCAAGACTCTGGAGCCAGAACAGATTGAGTTCAACACAGAATCTCCCATTGGACATAGAGCGTCTCATGAGAACAGACAGGCGTTCTTGCTAGTATCACCAGCGGGTTAGCACAATCCTGCTTACCTTTTTTTTTTAAAGTTTTAATAATTTAAAAAAATCATTTCCCTTTTTCCTATTATTTTCTTAATATTTCCTAGTATGATTTTCTTTTATTTTCCCATTATTTAAAAATAATCCTTTTAAAGAGAGTTTATGTGGAATATTTTATAGGAATATTTATAAACATATATATAAATATTTCATTTTTTAAAAAAGATTTTATTTATTTATTTGAGGGGAGGAGAGAGAGAGAGGCAGAGGGACAGAAGGAGAAGCCGACTCCCCACTGAACAGAGAGCCTGATGCGGGGCTCAATCCCAGGACCCTGAGATCATGACCTGAGCCAAAGGCAGACGCTTAACTGACTAAGCCATCTAGGCACCCCAAATATCATTTTTTAATGATTTTAATATACTGGGTAATAAATTCAAAAGCTAGGACTTATAATTAATTTAAATTTAATTGTTAACAAAAATAGTATCTTTCCTGTATATGTTAGGAAACAAAAGGATATTTTGTCAAGGAAAAACATTTTGTCTTTATATCCTTTGTTAACTTACATAAAGTTTGTTATCTGGATAACCACTTCCTCAATGTAATCAAGACTGCAGTAGGCCAGTTAATTAAAATACTGATTCAAGTAAGAATCATCCACCTCAACTGCTGGGACAAAAGTTCTTGAACATAATCTATTGGAGGCATGAGTCAGCATATTTTTATCAGAGGAAATGATATGATTTGCTCTGGCAAGTTAGTTAGTGGAAAGGTTAAGGGAGTCTCTGTTGTTCATTTGATTTTTAAATGTAGTTTCCAAGAGGTAATAGGATTCAGAGTCAGAGTGACTGGGTTCAAATTCTGCTTCAGCCACTTCCTAGCTATATTTACCCGTCCGTGTTACAAATTGTCTGTTGAGCTCCTATTATTAGCCAGTCCTTTTTGTTGCACAAATTCAACTCTGCACAAAAGCAGCCACAGAATGACTAGACTGTATTCCAATAAAACTTTATTTACAAAAAAAACTGGCAGCCAGATTTGGGCCACATTCTATTATTTGCTAACACCTAGAGAACAAGCTCAGGAACATACCAAATTTTTTCTGTCCTTATCATTATTATCTATTTTATTAATATCATTATCTGTTATTCTCATTATTTCACATTTATGGAGGAAATGCTTTTTCATCAGAGGCATCTTACTTCACTTTGAGCCAGATTTGTATTTGTTTCTGCCGGTTATTTGGAGCACCATATACCTCACAGCACTTTAAATTGTCTACTTAAGCTCTTTGAACAACTCTCTGGTAATGAGAATACGTATCAGAAATCCATGTTAATAAGAGGTTGTGGTCCTAATTCTTAGGGGAGTTGTCTTTTTCTTCCTTCTATCCTGTGCCAAGGTCAAAACATGAAAGTTCCTTATTGCTCTTTTCTGCATGGTGATTTTATTACTCATTTGTTCTGACATTAAGGATTTAGCTCTTGGGTGTCCTAGTTTTATGTGGAGGTTTCCTATTAGATCCCCATCTTGGGCATTTTTTTCTTTCTTTATAGTACTTAAAATAATAGTGCATTTTACAATCAGTGGGGTCCTAAATTTGATGGAATATGTTAGCAAGGCTCAGGAAATACTAGCTATTGCTATTTTTGATCATTTCTGCAGTGGACACTATAGGCTGCTCTGCCTAAATTCCTTTCCCAGCCAGTACATCTATCCATGCCCTCAGTGTTCTAAGTGCTTTTTTAGAGACACCTGGAAGGTTACCCACACCCTCCACAGAGGTGGCCTACAGCCCCTAAATGACAGATTGGTGGATATTATGAGCTAAATTGTGCCCCCACCCACATTCATATGTTGAAGCCCTAACCCCAGTATCTCAGAATGTGACTGTATTTGGAGACAGCTCCTTTATAGAGGTGATTGAATTAAAATAAGGCCCTTAGGGTGGGCTCAAACCCAATCTGATGGGGGTCCTTATAAGAAGAGGATATTTGGACAGAAAAAAAGATTCCAGTGACTCTACCGCAAAAAGATAGGACCATGTGAAGAGGCAGCAAGACAGTGGCCATCTGCAAGCCAAGGAGAGAGTCTGGAACAGATCCTTCCTTGTGGCTCTCAGAGGAAATCAACCCTGCTGCACCTTGATCTTGGAATTACAGCCTCCGGAACTGAGAGACAATACATTTCTGTCACTTAAGCCCCCCAGTCTGTGCTATTTTGGTAAGGCAGATCTAGCAAACTAATAAACTGGGGGTAGGAAATGCTGACCGTCTTGCCTCAACATGGAGCACCTTTTGCTGATCCATCTTATTCCTGTTGTACTTCCTTCAGTCCTTTCCTCCTGAGTGCACTCCTTCAATAAGTCGAGTGCATCCAGATCTGGGTCAGATTCTGCTTCTAGATAACTGGTCTAAAATAAGGTCTATATTTGTCTTCATCTGTTCTAGCTGCTATAACAGAATACCATGGACTGGGTGGGTTAAACAACAGAAATTTATTTATTATAGTACTGGAGGCTGATAAGTTCAACATCAAGGCACCAGCAGATTCAGTAGCTCATGAGGTCCCACTTCCTGGCTCATAGATGGCCATCTGGTTGCTGTGTCCTCAGATGGTGGAAGGGGAGAAGGAGCTCTCTGAGGCCTCTTTCATAAGGGCACTGATCCCATTCATGAAGACTCCACCCTCATGACCTAAGCACCTCCCAAAGTCCCTATTTCCATATATCATCACTTAAGAGTTAAATTTTAACATACAAAAATTGGTGGGGAGGGGACACAAACATTCAGTCTATAGCAACACTTCAGAACTTTTCTCCATTCCAGAAGCCTCTCAGTTTTGGCAGATAAATGGTAAATGAGGACATAAAATCAGATCAGATTATAAAGAGCACTGTTGTCAGTCATCTCCTAATGATAGTGTGTTTTTACATCTGTGCTGATATTCCCAGCATACCAGTGCATTCCAGTGATGTTAAAATATCACGTGTATATACTACCACTGAAATAGAAAACACATTCAAACACAGTATCTGAATTGGCAAAATGACTCAGGAAAAACCTGGCATCCTTAAGCACATGTGGGGAGCAGATTTTTAAATACTCACATCAATCTAATTACAAAAAAGCAGGGAAAAATATTAATATCCTAGGCATATGCAGGAATTTCAATTATCTTTTGCAATATGTTATAATTTTGCATGTTACAAAACATTGTTATTTTTAATCATTAGATCATGATTCATACTGAGAAACTTTAATTTCTGTGGACTTTTTCAAAGTTTTTCTTTATTAGAATGCATTAACATAAATAGCTACATAGTGTGTGTGTAAGAGAGAAGGAGAGAGAACAGAAAGATAGATGTACAAACCTGTTTCTGAAAAAAATCAGATATTCATTGCTCCATAGTTTTAGAAGCAAAGAAACTCTAAGTGTATGGGAAGAGGTAAGGGATTTCATGTATTTCTTTATAACATTCTGTGGTCTGTGATAAAATTGTACCTTATTAAAAGGGAATGGTGCAAGTATTGTTAGGATCACTCAGCCAGGAAGTAAGTTATGGTTAGGTCTCTACAGTCTGATTGAAATGGAAACTTGAAACATTTATCAGGTAATTCAGTGAATTTCAAAATAATTGCCACAGTTCTCCTCTCCCACTTTCTATAAGGCAGGTGAACCATTCCAAATTAGAAACAAGAGGCACTTAAGACCCTATTGGTGATTATATTCTATCTCATTCTTGTTTTCCTGGACAAGTCTATGTTTACCTTTTATCTTCCCGAATTTGTCTCCAGGCTAATAAAAATGTGCACATCCCCCCCTCCCAAAATCGCAAAGGACAAAAGTCATCTTTTGCCTCTATTACGAAACAAGAATTTGGTTAGTTTGCTTATCCCTCTTCTACCCGCCACATACACGAACATCCTCACTGCTTACCACTTACCTTGGAGCTGCAAAAGATGTTTGATATTAACTCTAGTCCTTAAAATAATGTTTCCCAAATTTGGCTCTTCATTGCAGTCACTTGGGAAACTTTTTGAAAGTTTGCATTTCCAAACCCCAGCATTGTGAGTTCTAATTCTATAAGTACCAGAAACATTCCCCTAGAGCACAGAAGTTAAATGATAGGAAAATTTAGTCAGTTCTGCTCTTAAAATTTACATACACCAGGAATGCAAAATGTTTTACACATACATGTGACCACCCTCCCTCTCAGATTCATGATAAATGTCACTAGTTGGTCATGATATTCTTTCCACTAACTTCATTCAGTCAGAATCCTTGTTACAGCACAATTGGTGGCTACTAACAACTGAAGTTGGGGGAGAAACTCAAAACTATTTGCTTTAAAAGAGAAAAGAGACAGTTGATTCAATTGCCATAAAGATGATAAAAATTTAAGCAGCAAATACATTTATATCAGAGTTCTTCCACTTGTGGTATGCAAATTCATTTTTTCTTAATGTCAAATGATGGATTTAAATATAAAAAACAAACCTCCTCTTTACTCTAGAGTGGTCCACTTTACATGTTATCCAGAAGATATTCCATAGAAGTCAAGTCAGTAGACAACTGTCTCATTAAGTAGCATGCAATCTTAAATCTTCATTAGAAGAAGGAAAGGGAGAGCTATCAAAATCTGCAAACTTCCCTTCGCATTTTTTCTTCATGTGAGAACACAGCAGTCTTAAACCATTGATGTTAAGAAGATACTGACTTCTAAAGCTCGAGTTAAAAAGGTTCTGGTTTTGGGGCGCCTGGGTGGCACAGCGGTTAAGTGTCTGCCTTCGGCTCAGGGCGTGATCCTGGCATTATGGGATCGAGCCCCACATCAGGCTCCTCCGCTATGAGCCTGCTTCTTCCTCTCCCATTCCCCCTGCTTGTGTTCTCTCGCTGGCTGTCTCTCTCTCTGTCAAATAAATAAATAAAATCTTTTAAAAAAAAAGTTATAGTTTCATAAACTTAGTTGAGGAATGCCACCCTTCCAAGAGTAGAGTAAGATTTTGACGGAGAGCTTGTTCACAAAGACAGTAGGGAATACAGGGCGAAGACAAAAATAATGATGGAAAAACAGAACCTGCAACAGTAGCACAGGGCAAATTAATCATGTGATGCATTATTAATAATCGGGGGGTCTGACATTAAAATCTAATTGAAATGGAATTCAGACAGAAAGCTTAAGTTTCTACACTTCCTCCTTTTTTTAAAAAATATTTATTTGAGAGAGAGAGCAAGCATGTGCATGCGAGTTGAGGGAGGGGCAGAGCGAGAGGGACAAGCAGACTTAATGCTGAGCACCCGCCACGGTGCTCAGTCTCATGGCCCTGAGATCATGACCTGAGCTTATGACCTGAGCTGAAATCATGAATCGGATGCCCAACTGACTGAGTCACCGAAGCGCCTCATCAGCTTCTGCACTTCTAACCTGAGCTTCTCAGGTGACATGATCTCGGGAGGCCAGACATCTTCACAATGCCTTTCCTTTGCTATTTTCCTTCACAAATAACTGAATTAGAATACTTTTGTGAATCAGTATGCCTCTTGGACCATGGATCCCAGAAAGGCACTAAAAGAAAGGCATAGGTGGAAATGTGAAATATGTAATGGATATTTGTTTAGGCTTTTTGAGGTATGGTATGGGCCATAGTGTCATTTATGGCCTAATTGAGTAAGATAAGATTTCTTCGAAAAAAAATGATGAAGATTCTGGCCCCCAAGCCCCATGCTTTTTAGTATGGGAGTGGTTATTAAGCAGGAAATGGAAAAAGTGAAAGTGGATTTGAGATGATATTAAAATGTGTGAGCTTATTAAAATTGTGTGATAGCCTATTTTTCTTAGTCAGACCTGGCCCTGGACAGAGCTTGATTTCCATAGCTGGAGGGATGCCACATGTTAATAAAATATCCAAATCTTGTGCAAACCAAATAGGTTTTGTCTTAATTCACATTACTCTAGAGCCAAAGAGGCCCGGATATACTGAGGTGCTGGGCATGTTTCACTCTAACAGACAACAGCAAAGCGTTGGGGTTCGTCCTGAGCTCATAGCCAGTCAACTGCTTCACCTTCAATTTCTCTTGGCCTTTGTAAATGCTGCCTGAATCAGAGACTAAATAAAAGGGTTGCTATTAATAACTTGCATTTGTTCTTTTTATGCATATGTTCATATTTTAAAAATAAAGAAATAACATTCACTAATTATTTTCTTACACAGTATATTTGTTTTATTTACCATTTTTTTTATAAACCCAAATCCAGCCTTCAGGTGGCACTTACATAACATGCTTAGTATCTGTTTGGAAATAGAAAGTTTCAGCCCAGTTGCCTTTTTTTTTTCCCCCTGTCAACCTGTTTTAACTGACAATTTTAATAAATAGAACTGAGTCTTTTTGCTCTGGGAGGGTATACAAATACATGGAACTTTCCAACCCCCATCACTCTCAATGCACTCCTATGGAACTCACATTCGTGAGGTAAATATCTGGTGACAGGGTTATCCCCTTAACACTTAAATTCAAATTTTATATAAGCCAGAAGGAAAACAGTAATGTAGAATGTCCTCTTCAAAAAGAGATAAGCTCTTTATCTGAAGCTTGGGCTCTGCCCTTTGAACATAAGGGTGAAATGAGCCTCTGACCTATCTAATGATAAAATCTCTTTTTTGGGGTTTCTAACATCAAGTTAGCTTTAAAAGGGCCTTTTATATGTGACTGAAACTTATCCATGTAGAAACATGTTTGATATTGGTGTGGTGCCAACTTACTTCCAGAAGTGATGGATTGAAGTTAAAATTGAATATACTAAAGGAGATAACAGTATGGTAATTGAAACTTTTTGGGTTCTAAGCCCAGTTACAGCATCTATGTGAGGAAAAATTGAGGTCTAAGAACTTCACATTTAATATCTGTAACTCGAGGATAATAATAATACCTATTTCCAGGAATGATGTTCAAAATATTTAACAAGTGGTTGGGCACAAGCCTAGAAAAATTAGAACAAACATACATGTGTTTGAAATAAATGCCAGTCAATGCATGAACCACTGAGAATTAACTGAATTTCAGCCATTATTACCTCATCAGATTTTTGGCACATATAATGAGACCATAAGTCTTAGCTATATATGGTAGCCGTTGTCTAACATGACCCCCCAAAATTCATACTTTTTACCAGGATTGGTCTGTGTGACCAACAGAAAGAATACAGTAGAAAGAATGGTACATAAATTCTTTCTGAGGTTACGTTATAAAAGTCACTGCAGCTTCCATCTTGGTTGCTATCGTTCTTCTCATTTGTCACTCACTCTGGGGGAAGCCATGTTATAAGTAGCCCCATGGAAAGGCCCCTGTGGTGAGCAATAAAAGCCCCTGACTGTAGCCATCTGAGCGGGCTTAGAGGCAGATCCTCCAGCCTGAGTAAAACTTCAGACAACTAATACCCTAACAGCTTGATTACACCCTCATGAGAGATGCTAAGCCAGAGCCATTCAGCTAAGCTGCTGCTGGATTCCTGACCCTCAGACTCTGTGTGAGATAATTTTGTTATTTCAGGCTTTACGTTTTAGAATAATTTCTTATGCAGCAAGATAAGAGAAAGATGAGGGAGAGAAAACACATTAGGACATAAAGGTATGCAGTTCTTAAAGCTGATATCTGAATAAAAGAGAGATCTTAAGAATCTTTTTTGGCAGAGGTAGTGTTGAGGAAAGATCATCACATTCAGTTCTATAGGTTGTCCTCCACATAGGAGAGATCCAACTATGGATGTGAACACAGGTGAAAATCAAACCCATGCTCTATTTTCCAAGATGTGTGACCTGGCTCAGAGTTGCACCTATTCAGAAGAAGAGGCACCTTTCTCTAATTCACGCTAAGGCTTAATTCTTCTGCCAAGACAGGTATCCATGAGGATTTGTCCACATGGAGGACGCATCTCTTCCTAATAAACCCAGAGACACCTAGTGGGCTAGGAATGGTACCAGTGTTGGTGAGGCAGGGGATTTAAAACTTTTTGAGGATTTTTTTAGCTTCAAATCCTGCCTACCTCATTTATTTTCTGTGCATCTTTGGATAAGTCTTATAATGTCAGTTTTTGCAATAGTAAAATGAAAAATAACAATATTATCTACATAATTGGATTATGGCAAGAATCATATGACATAAATTCAGAAAATGTCAAGCTCAGTGGGCTGGTACATAGTAAATGCTCAATAAATGCAAATTTTCCCTATCTCCTTTTTATTCAAATTTTGGCAGAATGAAAAGACTGTTTATGGAAGAACTTGCAAGCCTGCCAAAGAACTCAAAACTCATATTGCTCCCTATTTTAGAAATTGCTAGGAAAGAAAGCTTAAGGAACTGTGTTATGGGCTGAATGTTTGTGTCTCCCTCCAAAATTCATATGTTGAAAGCCTAATCTCAAAGCAAGGGTATTTGTACTTAGGGCATTTGGGAGATAACTAGGTCATGAGGACAAAGTCTTCAGGAATGGCATTAATGCCCTTTTAAGAAGAGGCCAGAAAGGTAACTAGTTCTCCTTCTGCCATGTAAAGACACAGCTTGAAGATGATTGTCTGTAGCGGAAGAGAGCTCTTGCCAGAACCCAACCATGCTGGCACTCTGATCCCAGACTTCTAGCCTCCAGAAATGTGAGAATAAATTTCTGTTGTTTATATGCCACTTAATGGTAATTTGTTATGGCAGCCCAAACTAAGAATGCTCAACAGAAGGTCCTGAGCTATCTAGCTGCCTGCATGACAGAAGTGAGATGTATAGGTGGATGATGGATTGATGGATGGATGGATGGATGGATGGATACATAGATCGATAGATACACAGATAAAAGGACATATAGGGGCACCTGCATGCCTCAGTCAGTTAAGCGTCTGCCTTCAGCTTAGGTCATGATCTCAGAGTCCTGGGATTGAGCCTGGCATCCATCTCGCTGCTCAGCGGGGAGTCTGCTTCTCCCTTTGCCCCTCCCCTCTGCTCCTGCGCACGCTCTCTCTCTCTCTCAAATAAATTAAAAAAAAAAAAAAAAAACTTAAAAAAAAGAAGGAACATATAGAGAACAGATATATATCAAACATATATGTATATATATATCATGTATACATAACACAGAGACTAAGCTACATTATACTCCTATTGTATAATAAATGTAATAAGCTACCAATAAATAAGAATTTAGGCACTTTTTCTCTAGATATTTAATTACTGGATTTACTCTCCTAAAATGAATAGGGGAACAATTTACATGTTTTACTAAGAATTGAATAGTCTTAATTAAAGATTTCTGTATCAATATTACATGTCCTTCAAGAGACGTAAAACAATCTATAGGAGATGATGAAATTCTGAAAGAAAAAAAAAAAAAAACTTATTGTAATGAATTTCTCTGCCCTAGCAGCAATTAATCTCATATTGGAGAAAAATGTAAAGAATAAAATTATGCCCTGGTTTATTATTCAGGGTTTTTAATGAGCACAAATACTGAAAATTATTAACTTTAACAAAATGAATCTATTAGAAAGGTATCTCCAGGAGTAAGTTGGACAAGAGATGTTGCCAAACCTAGTAGTAACTATGGGATTTCTGGAGACTGTGAAAGAATTAGGGAGGACAGTTGGGACATCGCCTTGCCAGAGTCAACACTGCAATGAGTTATCTGCATCATTCCTTCTTATCCCATTTTCCTTTACTCATGATCCAACTTAAAAGGAACCAGCATGTCATTGCTGAGCTTTGGAGAGCTTTGGTTTGGTCATTTCTTTGGCAGGTACTAGAGCAAGAGGGTAGCACTGGTACATCAGTCTTCTGTATCAGACACTACCTGCATCTGCATTCACATCAAGACTAGAGATACCAGGACAGAAATACATCCCCAGTGGGAAGTCTTCAACAAGACAGTCTTCAGCCAAGAGCCAGCAAGGACATGAGGTCTTCCAACACCCATGTGAGTGAATTTGGAAGTGGGTCTTCCGGGTCCTGCCAACAGCTATGAGAACAGCTTGGAAGATGACCTGCCTGGTGAGCCTGGCACTGACTGCAGCCATAGTTGACGTCTGGATTGCAGCCCAGTGAAAGATGCTGAGGCAGGTGCAACCAGCTAAGTTATACCTGGATTCCTGACTCACAATAACTGAGCTAATAATATGTTTGGGTTTTTTTTTAAGTTGCTAAGTTTTGGGGCAATTTTTATGCAGAAATAATTAACTAATATAGGCACTGATTTTTATAAGAAATGATTTTGCCAGTTATTAAGCTGTTGCCCAAACCCATCCAAGTCTTCTTGGCTTAGCAGTGCTGAAGCTGGAACTCTGCACACCCTTTATTATCTTTGCAAGAGGCTTACTTTTCTAACAGGGACAATAGAGTAATGGAAGACTTGAGGAGGAAAAAGGGACTTGATCCTACTTGCTTCCTGCGGGCCTCCTGTTCTTGTGCTCAGCTCATCTCCTTAGCTATTTTTCACCCTGGAAGCAGTTGCATTTCTGCTCTACACATGTTTCAGCACCTGCAGAACCAGCCTCATTATATCTTCGTTGGAAATACCAGGCCTTGCAAATATTGCAGAATCTTGTAGCAAATACATAATTGTACTTTTAAATCACTATGTTCGGGGATGGTCTGCTTTGCAGAAACGATGACTAAATTGAAAAATTACTACTACCTTTAGGCCTGAAGGAGAGAGGGAAAGTCTTGTTTACTAAAACCCAAGAAGCAGAATGAGGTTTGTGGCATTAACTATCCCTCCTAGGAGAGGAAATGGGAAGAATAAATACCTAATCTCACTATTTTCCCTTCTGATGAGCTCTTGCTAATTCTCTTAGTGGGTGAACCCAATGGGAAGCCAGAGGGTAAAGGTGCCTATTAATAGAATCCATTCAGATTCGAATCAAGAGGCACAGGAGAGTAGAAAAATGTATCATAGTTCTGGAAGGGGAGGGGAGATATCCAGCTCAAAACCCTTCAGGTAATCATCAGGGCTCTGTGAAAGACAATCTAAAACCCACTGATCTAGATAGGATACAGCTATGGAAAGGACATTCCTCTGGAATTCCACTACTGTTTGAAATTAGCTGTGGATCATCTCATCTTTCTAAATATACATGGATACATGGATCCACAGACCTCTAGATAGATCAATATATGGATATAAAACGTGAATGTGGATTAACATACTCTCATGTCAAGATGTTATTGGCAATTATCATTTAAAATTTTCTTCTTTCTTGTGCCTTTATTTTGTTTTTCTATAGTGAGCAAGTATTACTTGTGTCATTCTCAAAGTCATGAAGAAAAAACACGCCTCAGTAGAAATGATGAGGGAATAGAAGGCTAGCTGAGGACAAAGCACAAGCTGACACCTTCCAACTTCCCCCTCCCCCTGCTCCTGGGTGGGACAAATGTGATACTCTTGGGGGGGGGGGGGACTCCCAACTGTCTTGATGTTCATGCTTTACTAGAGGGAAAAAAAACCTTGACTTGTCAATGGCAAGGCCTCCATGGTATCCTGTAGGTCTCTTTAGCATATGAAAGTTCTTTTGAAAACCTCCCTATTTTGGGGGGAGGGGGTGGGCTAGCCCAGTGATGGGTATTAAGGAGGGCAGGTATTGCATGGAGCACTGGGTGTTATACACAAACAATGAATTATGGAACACTACATCAAAAGCTAATGATGTACTGTATGGTGACTAACATACCACAATAAAAAATAAAAAAGACCCTATCAAAAAGGACAGTTACACACCAGTATCCCTAATGAACAGGGATGCAAAAAGTCTCACCAAGAAACTAGCCAATAGGATCCAACAGTACATTAAAAGGATTATTCACCACGACCAAGTGGGATTTAATCCTGGGCCACGAGGGTGGTTCAACATTTGCAAATCAGTGTGATACATAACATTAATAAAAGAAAGGACAAGAACCAAAAACAAAACAACAAAAAAAACCCTCCCTATTTCCTTACCTCCCCCGACCCATAGTGTGTAATCAACTGCTCCTCACAACCCCTGTGCAGCTCTTTCTGCCCACAGGTCCTGTTCCTTTACTCTAATAAAACCACCTTTTTGGTTCCATACAAATGTTAGGATTGTTTGTTCCAGCTCTGTGAAAAATGTTGATGGTATTTTGATAGGGATTGCATTGAAAGTGTAGATTGTTCTGGGCAGCATAGACATTTTCATAATGTTTATTCTTCCAATCGATGAACATGGAATGTTTTTCCATCTCTGTATCTTCCTCAGTTTCTTTTGTAAGTGTTCTGTAGTTTCTAGAGTATAGATCCTTTACCTCTTTGGTTAGGTTTATTCCTAGATATCTTATGGGTTTTGGTGCTGTTGTAAATGGAATCGATTCCTTAATTTCTTTCTTCAGTCACATTGTTAGTGTACAGAAATGCAACTGATTTCTGTGCATTGATTTTGTATCCTGCCACGTTGCTTAATTGCTGTATGTGTTCTAGTAATTTGGGGGTGGAGTCTTCTGGGTTTTCCACATAAAGTATCATGTCATTTGCAAAGAGAGAGAGTTTGACTTCTTCTATGCCAGTTTGGATGCTTTTTATTTCTTTCTGTTTGATTGCTGAGACTAGGACTTCTAGTACTATGTTGACCAAAAGTGGTGAGAGTGGGCATCCCTGTTGTGTTCCTGACCTTAAGGGAAAAGCTCTCAGTTTTTTCCCCAAATTGCCAGGGGTTGTTGAAAAAGAAAACCAAAGCTGGGGACATCACAATGCCTGACATTGAGCTATATTACAAAGCTGCAATCATCAAGACAGCATGGTGTTGGCACAAAAATAGACACATAGATCAGTGGAACAGAATAGAGAACCCAGGAATGGACCTTCAACTCTCTGGTCAACTAATCTTTGACAAGTCAGGAAAGAATATCCAATGGAAAAAAAAAAAAAAAAAAAAAAAACAGTCTCTTCAATAAATGGTGCTGGGAATATTGGACAGCCACATGCAGAAGAATGAAACTGGACCATTTTCTTACAACATACACAAAGATAAACTCAGAATGGATGAAAGAGCTCAATGTGAGACAGGAATTCATCAAAATCCTAGAGGAGAACACAGGCAGCAACCTCTTCAACATTGGCCACAGTGATCTCTTTCAAGACATGTCTCTTTTTTTTTTTTTTAAGATTTTATTTATTTATTTGACAGAGATAGAGACAGCCAGCGAGAGAGGGAACACAAGCAGGGGGAGTGGGAGAGGAAGAAGGAGGCTCATAGCGGAGGAGCCTGATGTGGGGCTCGATCCCATAATGCCGGGATCACACCCTGAGCCGAAGGCAGACACTTAACCGCTGTGTCACCCAGGCGCCCCTCAAGACATGTCTCTAAAGGCAAGGGAAACAAAAGCAAAAATGAACTTTTGGGACTTCATCAAGATAAAAAGCTTTTGCACAGCAAAGGAAACAGCAAAACTAAGAGGCAACCCACGGAATGGGAGAAGATATTTGCAAATGACGTTTCAGATAAAGGGCTGGTATCCAAGATCTGTAAAGAACTTCTCAAACTCAACACCCAAAAAACAAATAATCCAGTCAATAAATGGGCAGAAGACATGAACAGACACTTCTCCAAAGAAGACATACAAATGGCTAACAGACACATGAAAAATGTTCAATATCATTAGGCATCAGGAAAATACGGATCAAAACCACAATGAGATACCACCTTACACCAGTCAGAATGGCAAAAAATTAAGATAAGAAACAACAAGTGTTGGAGAGGATGTGGAGAAAGGGGAACCCTCTTACACTGTTGGTGGGAATGTAAGCTGGTACAGCTACTCTGGAAAACAGTATGGATGTTCCTCAAGACGTTAAAAATAGAGCTACCCTAAGACCCAGCAATTGCATCACTAGCTATTTACCCCAAAGATACAGATATAGTAAAAAGAAGGGGCATATGCACCCCAATGTTCATTGCAGGAATGTCCAAGATAGCCAAACTGTGGAAGGAGCCAAGATGCCCTTCAACAGATGAATGGATAAAGATGTGGTTCATATATACAGTGAAATATTAGTCATCAAAAGGATGAATACCCACCATTTGCATGGACACGGATGGAACTGGGGGGGATTATGCTAAATGAAGTAAGTCAGGTAGATAAAGACAATTATCATATGGTTTCACTCATATATGAGACATAAGGAATAGTGCAGAGGACCACAGGTGAAGGGAGGGAAAACTGAATGGGAAGAAACCAGAGAGGGAGACAAACCATGAGAGACTGTGGACTCCGGGAACCAAACTGAGGGTTACATAAGGGAGGGGGGTGGGGAGATGGGGTAACTGGATGATGGGTATTAAGGAAGGCATGTGTGTTGATGAGCACTGGGTGTTATATACAACTAATGAATTGCTGAACACTGCATCAAAAACTAATGATGTACTATATGCTGGCTAATTGAACATAATCATTTTTTTAAAAACACCTTTTTGCACCAAAGACATCTCAAGAATTCTTTCTTGGCTGTAGGCTCTGGACCTCACCCCACTGAACTTCACCTATATTCCAAAAACCACATCAGAAAGATTCTTTTAAGTTTGTGACCCTTCTTGATTTAAAATGCAGATCATCCTGGGAGAGTGCGAGAGGGTTAAAATGTAAGCCATCAATCCTTCAGGTTAATGGGAATAAATTTTTAGCATCTAAGGGCTTTGATGGGATTGCAAAGGAGGCCTTGTGGAGAATGGAAGAGGAGGTGCAGGTGAAGAGATACAATAAAATCACCAGGCAAGAATTACAAGGGTTAAGTTTCTGAGTCTAAGAAGATTTTTGAATATTCAGTTTTGATCAACAGCAGGGCTACTGTTTGAAGAACAAGGTCAGTGAATAACAGCAGGCGATCACAATGGCTGCTATACTGTAGGGTTTGTTTGCCTACATCCAACTCAGTACTTCTCCAAGTTGCTTATCTGCCTGGTTCTCTGAGGTCTTTTGCTATTATCTAAGAGAGGCCAAAACCCCAAGTCTAACAAAAAGTAATTGTGCCAATGTCTTAAATTCAAACCCTGTACTTAAGAATCGTGTCTCTGTAAAGCAGTGACCCTAATTTATAATACGAACCTTCATTATAAGGTTACAGTCCAGCCAGACACAGGTTGAATAGCCTCAAGTGTGTTTGGACTTTTGGCACATTAATTCTTTCACTGCACTCCGACCTGCTAAGAGATAGGACCCACAGAACTCGGAGCTATATTTTGGATTGTTTGGAAGAATCCTATTAAACATTTCCTCCAAAGCAGTAATCCAGGCTTTTGAGAGTCAGCATGACACTTAAATGAATTATTCATGCAAGACTCTGCAAGATGGGCAAGTTTCCTGCCAAGAGGTGCACAGCAAGGGGTGTTATAAAACTGAAATTGGTATGTGTAGAAGGGAGCTGATGGGGAAGATTTCAAAAGACGATCTCCTTGCTGGGGGGAAAAAGGAAAGAAAGAAAACCTCTAGACCCTTAAACCTTGCTTTCACAGCAGAGAGCTTTCTAAATGCTCTGATTCTCCCCTGCCTTCTCTTGTCATTTAGAAGCCCAAGATGCTAAAACATAGTCCTCTCCTAAGCTAGCTTAATTAGAATAAGAAAGAAGTTATAAAATAGACCAATCAGTTCTGAAAGGACACATTGGCATTTCATTGTGTGACTGGTTACTCCATTCTGTGCAGATGAAAGGGGTTTGAATGGCAAAGTTATTGCCGTGGCGGGGAAGACTCTATCTTAAACAAACAAGCAGGCGGCACGGGGCTGCGCGCCTTCCGTAAACGCACAGACCGAAAGTTAACTTCAGTGCTGACATATGGCAGCAGTACAATGACGATTGCCAGTCCGAGGATTAAAGCCTTTGAGTTTTCCCCACATTTGCAGGATTTAATACTTTGATGCAGTGCTCTGCATCTATAAATGAATAAAGCTTATGTCACTGATGGTACATCCCGCTGAGCAGCAGTAAGTAAGCTCACAACAGAGATAAAAGAAGCCATACCCGAGTAAGCAGTCATAAGAATAAATACAAACTACAGATATTACTTATCTGGTCAGGCTGTACAATTTCTGGGCGAACAAATCATTCAGCACTGAATCGTCCTGATAATGACATTATGAATAATGCAAACCGTCAGCAGTGCAAAGGAGGCCATCATTAATGCAAAGCTACTCCAATGCCTCTGAAAATGCTCTTTTTATTTTAATTTATATCTTAGTGAATGTCAAATACACACCATTCACAATTAGGCTGGAGAGCTTAACAACCGTTTATTCTAATTCAGTCTCAATTAGGGATTTGGTGGCAACCCAATCTTCCCTTTCAGCAAAGCACGAAGTGATAGTCTGCAGGTTATTATCCCAATTCTGACAATCTAAGAAATAGCAGCTGGAAAGTAATGAAAAATACATGTGAGTTTGAGGTTCCTGCTCTTTCTAAAATGCTCTTAAAGATTGTGTGCATAATCTTTAGAGAAACACAAAAATGTTCTGCTACAATGAACTACAGAACACGTAAATACCTCCCTGGACTCTAAAATGCTCACACTCCAATCCTGTGACTTGGGTGGACGAGGACTGCAGATGGACAACGGGAAGTGAAATGTTCTGGGTGATGGTTTCACTTTCAAGATATTAAACCACAGTTATTTATTTGTGACTGGGGATTTGCTGATTAGGCTTCCGCTGATATTACTAAATTTCCCCCGGAAGTTGTTTTGGGTTCTAAATGGGGTATCTTTTTCCTCACAGATAAGCGTCACTGGGACTGACTGGGATTGTTTTAATGAAAAATAGCATTTCCAGTCTACAAATTCGTAGTCATGGGGGTGTTTGAAAATCATTCAGAACTTACTTCCATGTTCCTAACTTTTAGAATCACACTTAATTCCTGATCCCCCAACTTAGGTAAATGATTATGATTATGGTTCATGACGAAGCACAAACTACTTTATTTCAGATTTGATACTACCCTTTTGAGTGCTTTTTTTAGAGTCTGTGGTCCATAATTTTCTTGGGCAGTAACTTGGCCACTTTCTAATTTCAAATGTTCAAACTTTTAAAATACAATCATAGCATTTCTCTAGAATCACTGGGTAATTGATTATATATGCAGAAAAAAAAAGTATTCTTCAAATTAGCTCAGTAAGTAGATACAATACTATCTAGAAGTGTTCTCTACATATCTTAAAGGTCCAAATGATTTTGAGTTGTCATTGGCAGAATATTAGATAATAGGAGAGAAAAGTAAAAACCACAATTAGGTACAAATAATGGCAAACTATGCTGTGTTCGAAGCTATCACCTTATCCTTTGGAAATTTTGTTTTTTGAATACCTATGAATTTGGCATAGTTATTAGGCATTTGGTCCATGATGTCTCCCATAATTAATATCATAAACACATGCCCAAAATACATCATGAAAGAAGATGCTGCTGTTGGTTCTTTTTGTATGTTGGTAAACTCATATTTGATCAAGAAGGATGCATTTTTTTAACTATTTTTTATTTTATTTTTTCTCAATTTTTTAAAAGATTTTATTTATAAATTTGAGTGAAAGAATGAGAGAGAGCATGAGAGGAGAGAGGGTCAGAGGGAGAAGCAGACTCCCATTGAGCAGGGAGCCCAACATGGGACTCGATCCTGGGACTCCAGGATCATGACCTGAGCCAAAGTCATTTGCACAACCAACTGAGCCACCCAGCCACATCAGCAGGATGCATTTTAAATAGCATTAGAATTAAATATAGTCAGCACAGTTTTAACATTTTAATTATATACTTTTTGCATAGGTTATGTCTATGCAGACATAACAAATTAGATTAGAAATAAATATAAGGCTGTTCTATCTTGTTAATATCTAACATAATATTTTTCATAACACACAGGACCAGAATTTCCAGTGCATATAGCTTTTACATTTTTAATTTGTTTTAGGCAAAATGATCTGTATCTATGAAAAGTTCATAAAAAGGGTTCTAGGAGAATATTTGTGCATCACTACTCTGAGATTTCATAGGTTATCTTTTTGCTTTATGTAGAGTTCCCTAACATGGATGAAAAATTTCTGTGATTTTACATAAACTGAACAGCTACTGGTTGAAATAAGAATGTGTATCAAACCCATTCACATGCTATCTGTCATTATAACATTTAGCCAATATCCGTAATTGCTGAACATACCCACTTGAAACATATCCGAATTCTTTACAACGAAACAGAATCAATAAACACCTAGAAGGATTTTGTCATGTGCTTATTTTTAGAAATTGACAATATTAAATGATTCTGTTCACACTTCATTCCCATAGTTGTTGCTATTATTGATAACAGGGCTAAGTTGGATCTTCCCAGTGCCTAGAATTCCACTGGCACCTCTGAGTTTCATAGTCACTATTTTAGGCAGTCAGAATCTTTTTGGCGAGTAGAATCACTAAGTGATGAATGTCTGCATAATGAAATCTTTCAGGACGGTTTATTTTAAAGAAGGAAGTAGCTAGTTGACTATGAAAATTAAGTACTATATTAACTCTTTAAACATATCTTACACATTTTTCATTGATTCATTCAAAATGTGTTTAATACCTTGTATGATCCAGGCATTGATCCAGACTAAGAGATATAAAATTGAATAAAAGGGTACAACCCACAAGGGACTTAGATTCTAGTTAGAAGGTCAGATAAGTGTGAAGTGAAAATAAGACAAAAAAGACAGGCCTTCCTTAGTTAGATGGCAGGATGTTCCAAAATGTCTTTCCCATTAGGTGAGTGATGCTTGCATTCCATCTTGAAGGAAAAGTCATGGTCAAGTAAAAAGTGAGGTCAAATAAAAAAGTCAAGCCAAAGAAAACGTATTTCCAGAGAGATACACAAGTGCAGCATAGCCTGGGGAATCCCACTCAAGACAAAACACTGATGGAGGAGAACGAAGTTCATCCTTAGCCAGACAGTAGTATACAGCAAGTAAAATGTACCTTCAGAAATCTGAAAGGCTAATTTTTGAACCAAGTCATCCTTATATAGTGAGTAAAAAACCTGAGAATATTTTGGTTAACCCCTAAGATGTTATAAGTTTTAAATAGAGTTTCATAATATAGTTTCAAAGAAGAATTAGTTAAGTTAATGGTAAGGAGATAAACCCTAAGCAGAAAATCGTAACAAGTAATAAAAACAGAAATGTTATATATTTGTAACACAGTCAGTACACCTTAATATATTAACTGATTAAATCATCACAATAATCTTTTGGAATATATATTCTCATTGACAATTTACAGAAGAGGAAATGAGGGCACAGAAATTTAGTGGTGGTATTCTAGACTCTTTAGGGATGTATTTCTGACACTTTAAGGGTAGTATCAGAGAGGGACAGCTAAGCCTTCATCTGGGACTTTGCACTGAAATAGAATAGAATTCTTCCTAGGCTCTTAGATCTTGCTCAGTGTAGTAATTTTTATCAAGCCTGGGCCATTCAGTGGTGCCTAACTGTTAAGATCTGCATTAGAATTACCTGTACCTCTTTCTAAGAGTCTGTGTTTTGCTGGGTGGGCTTCAATATGCTTATTATAAAAGTGGATAACCTTGAGGGTATAGAAATTCACAAAGCAGGTTTGGAAACATGCATTGGTATTTTCAGTCCATGTCCATCACTTGCCTCAAAGCACAACTTCAGGAAATGCCATCCAGCACCAATACTGACACATACAGCATTGTATAGATTATGAACATAAAATAATTCCCATACTACTCAGTTATAATGGACTTACAAATACTTATTGTTTTCCCCCAGGGCATGTTTGCTTTTGCCTATGTATATTATGTGCTTGGTACTCTAATCTAGGTTGGATATAACATTAAAAATGAAAATCTCATAGGGAGAAAGTTGAATTATTGAGCCATAATTTCAAATTGAGTTTCTGGTGAGCACACCAACCATTTGAGCTTTGCACTCGTGTTTTCTATTGTCATCTGTGGCTCTGTGAGGAATTACAGCATCTCATAATTCAGACTTGTTTATTCCAGGGTTAACAGCACAGAAAGTGAACATCTTTTTATGCTTAAAATATATGGCCACGTATTAAAAGTGTTGGAGATGATATTTGGCCTTGTATCTAGGTAAAAATAAAAATGGCCATTAGGTGGATTTTGTTCTTTCTAAAATATTGATTGTGTGACAGCTGTGTACATAGCAGAATACCACGGGAGCAGAAAGCTAGTGCAATAGGACTATAGTCCAGCCGGNNGGGGGGGCGTGTATGAGTGCCTATACAAACATTTATTAAAAAAAAAAAGTAGTTATTAAATTACCTATCAACAAAATTACAAACATTTCATAAAAGCAGAATAACTGTTGAGATGATGCAAATGAGTGGACTTATCAAAGTGAGAGAGATGGGGATTGTCAGAATAGAGTTTTGAAAGAAACAATCTTAATCGAAGGCATTTTTTTAATTAAAAATTCTTGGTAGCGAGCAGAAATCTGCCTTAGCTAGCAGAGTTTATGATAAGAATTTTTTAAGAGGGGGGCACCTGGGTGGCTCAGTCGGTTAAGCGTCTGCCTTCAGCTCAGGTCATGATCTGGGTCCTGGGATTGAGCCCCACATTGGGCTCCCTGCTCAGCAGGGAGTCTGCTTCTCCCTCTCCCTCTGCCTGCTGCTCCCCCTGCTTGTGCTTGCTCTCTCTCTATCAAAGAAATAAATAAAATCTTTTTTAAAAAAAAGAATTAAATTTTAAAAGGATACCTGGGGATCTCATGAATCCAAGAACAGAAATATAGCTTGCCTCACATAGGACGGAACTAGGAACCAAAATGACCATAGGAAACACTCTTTCCACATCCCATGGCTCTTAGCTTTCTCTTTCTGTGACGGCGTGGGCTCTCATTCTTGCTTCCTGCTAAACACAGGCCACTTCCTATAGGAGCCCAGGGGATGTGCTGTCAAGTCAGCCTGCCTGAGTCTGAAACTCAGCTTCTTGCTTATTCTCTTATCACTGGGCAAATTATATTTAATCACTATCACCTCATCTTTCTCATCCATTAGGTGGGGAAAATATGGTTGTTAGCATGAAATGAATAGGCACCATGATTCTTTATTCTCTGGAATTTTCCACACCAAGACTTTTTTGGAAGATGGGTCTTATGAGTTATTATGTAAAATGCATTGTTATGTGAGCAAATTAGTGTGGTAGACAATGGGTCAGAACTACTTAACTAAGCATCTTGACTACAAGATTACTCAGAACCTAATTTGGGACCATGATGAGGCGAGTGAGAATTGTCTCTGGAGCAAAATTTCAACAGACTCCAAAAAACTCAGTAATTGAGAGAAATATTTTAATGTAATTTTAAAAATTGGCAAACTGCAGCCCACAGGCTGGCTGGCTGTTTTTACAAATGAAATTTTATTGGAACCAGGGTGAGATGAGGAAGGAAAGGCCATGAAATGTAGTATTGAATCCTGTCTTCATTTGAAACTTTGATATTATATTCATCATGGGTTTCTTGCATTAAATTTGATTTTTAATTAATATTGCATTAGATATTTTTATCTTTATTACTGAAATTTTGGGCACCCATTAAAATTTTAAGCCCACAATGGAGGCCGCACTCTCCTCACCCTGGTCCTAGTCCTGAGATGTTCATTATGAATTAGCAAGCCTATAGCATTTTATTAATTGGAATGATCACAGAACTCTTTCCTGCATGGAGCATGTAGGACTAGTGTTTGGAAAAAGACATCCAGGGTAACAATCTCAAACTGCCAAGTACTTTGCCTTTGACACAGAGCTCTTAGTTCCAAAGAAAGGGCAAAATGATTTTAGTAAAACTTGACTGATCTAGGATTTTAAGTCCAGTAAGTTATACCTTGAAATACTCAGAATTAGTTTGGCAGCCAAGGCAGAGTCACAAATGGGCTGCCTGCATGCAGTACAAATGGTCTTATTCTGATTTAGAACTCATTCCCAACCACCTTCCAAGTAGAGGGCAAGGCTTGAGCCCGATTTATAAGTGAAAAGGGTAAAGCCAATTCTAACTAGATTCAGAAGAAATGTCTGTAGGGCCAAATTTTGTGGTCATTGGGAACCCCAGAGCAATAAGACTGACTAATTCAGTGCAATCTATGGAAACATTCAGACAGCATTTAAGCAAATAAACAGAGTTTCAAGCAGATGCTCTTTCCTTATCCCAGCTTCCAGTAACACATCCCCTGCTTCTTTATCTGAACCACAATAGGACTTATCCACACATTTTTTTAGGACTCATCATAGCTTAGCTTATTTTGTAACTGTCAGAAGACCTGAGTTTGAGTCCTGACTATGCTTTCAGAAGCTATGCCTCCTTGGGAAAGTCTGTAGCTTAGATTTCTGAAGTACAAAATGTAATTGTATCTGGATATTTCATTACACCAATTGGAAACTGGACATAATCTCTTCTTTCAGAAAGAAAGGAAAGTCAAGGTGCTATTTTAAACTCCTGAACTATCCACAGGTAATACATAATTCAAACCTTCTTGAATGATTCCTTAAATCAGAAATTATATATTACCCAAGACCAATTATAATCCTAGTACTAACTGCTAGCATGTGTTCAGCACTTTGACGGCTGGCACTACTCTGAGTACTGCACAGTTCTGAACGAATTTATCCTCTCCAGTAATCAATGAAGGTAATGCTACTATGACCCCAGTTTTAGAGTTGAGAAAACTGTGCCTGACTGCAGAAAAAAGCAGAAGGATAATCTAATTGTTTCACTGGAATGCAATTTTACTTTGATGTCATTTTCTTATAATAAAAGATTTTTACTATCATTACAACAAATTCCAAGTCACATGCCCCCCATTTTGTAGCTGAGCCTTCTGGGGGTCCCTTAATAGTGTGGAAAGCCTGTTCAGGTCTTTTTTTCTCACAAAAAGTGTAGGAGATTTTATTTCCCTGATGTCACCCACTAGCATTTTCTCTAAGCATACAGAGTGCATACTTTGCCTACGTTTCCTTTCAATTGTTCTACCCTTATTACCAGACCAATACCCATCCCGTGAAAACACTGAGATTGATTTTGTTGTCCTGAGCCCCTTCTTCACTAGTTAGGTTACAGAAATAGCAGATGCCTGCAACCACTCATGCCTTCAAGATCCTTATGTGATATGGTGTTAACCCTGAAATGCCTGGATCCACCCTAATCAGTGGGTGCAGGAGTTTATGGTGAGTTTCTGCAGTGGCAAGATCTGCACCAGAAAGAAGTGAGAGGGACTGAACATACATACCCTCCTTTCTCTGCTTCCTTACCCTCCCTTATAAGGAATGGATGTAACTGCAGATGTTTGATCAGCACAGTCTACTGAAGCATTCTTATCCATAGAAATGAATCTGTGCATGTATTATGTATACGCAAATGGATATGTACACATACGTACAGATATATATCATGTGTAATTTGAAAAAGCTCTGCAGGCGACTCTGGCTTGTACCACATTGAGAACCACTGAGGCAAAGAGAATCGGTATGCCTGGCAGCTGCAGTGTTTGTGTACCAGTTAGCCTGTTGGCTCAGTGTGTGCATATGGTGTTATTGTCAAGGACTGCTAATTGCTGGTTTCTAATGATGGACTGTGTGTTTCAAATAATCCTAAAGCATCTCCCCGACAAAGCAGAGTCTTTTTGCAGCAAGACCTTTAGATCTACACTAAGCAAAACCTCCAAATGGAGATACTCTTTTTTCGTATTCAAATCTTTCAGGGTGATTTCTGTTAGGAACCACAATAAAAATTAAGTAGCAGGTTAAGTAAGCCTTACTGAGTCCCTATTATGACCCAAGGGGAAGGCAAATAAATAAATTGACAAATAAAAAGTGACATTTACAGTTCACAAAATAAAGTCCCAAATAAACAAGAAATAGATGGACTTGGAAATTGCTGAACATGTTTTCAAAGGCAGAAACTTGCAGTGTTGTCAGCTAGATGTGCTCTGTGGCCTCCCTGATCTTTCCATAAAAATATTAAGGAATTAATGTCACTTGCAAATTATTAAAGAGGGGAAATAGTGTATACCGTAGCAATAACATTTTAAGTATCTCTTATAAATAAAAGTTCAAATTTTAATTAGGAAAGGTTAATAGAAAACATGTGGCAAAAAAAGGAAAGCTGTCTTTTCCCATGATTTCTGTACAAGAAAGGAGATGTAAGAATGTTGGATTTGAAGAATCTGTAGGGAGAAGATCTATGAACACGTAAACTTCATGGGCACTTCCTTTACAATATTTTCAGTCCATCCTGAACTGTCTTTACCCATTGTATTATCCTTTCTCATTTCCCTTAAAGTATGTCCACACCTTGTTTTGACTCATTTTTGCTGATTTCAGCCTCCAAATAAAGTTCTTCTACCTTTATTTTTTGTGTGTGACAAAATACACCCATAGTTTTATCTCCTTGCGTGGTAGGTTCTACCAGATTCATGAGTTTTTCTTTTGTGTTATTCTTCTTTATGCATTATGTTTTCTCCCCCAAACACTGTACCTGTCATGTAATTTTAGTTTTAGGGAACAGAGACTTGATCAAAGAGCCTTAGGAAAATGGGGAGGCTTTCAAAGAAGGTCCATATATGGGATCTCAAGAGTGCCTCAGCAGTCAGTCTTAGGAAGGGCAGAAATGCAGGCAGCTCTAAGGTCCAGCCATGACTCTGCTTCTGCCACAGGGATATTGCATGTTTGTGCTTCACCATTTACTCAATTTTTGCTTCCTTATCTTTTTTCTCTCACTCTTATCTTTTTAGGACTTCTTCCATTGCCTATTATTCTCTAAAATAGCAGCCCCAAGACCAGCATCAACATGGCCTTCCAGTTATGGCAGCCAAGCTCATAGTCAGCTTTGCTCCAGGATTCTCAAATACTCTATATGAAAGGGGTAAGAGACAACCACTTTTCCAATCAACTGTACCATGGAAGCAGGTTATGTAGACTGCTGCCTAGTCAGAAAGGTAATGGATAGACATGGACAAGAATATACCTTTTCATTTGCTTAGCACACAGGCAAACTTCCAAATCCCTCCCAATCTATTCAGAACCCCATTATTATGTAAAGCTATAGCTCCTTGGTTCATTCCCATAAACTATCCTTTTGTGCATGCCTCCCTGCTTTCTCTCAAAAAAGTTTAGTTGTCACAGAGGCCTGGTTTCATGCTATTTCAGCAGGTTACAAATGGAAATGGGGAGAGCTATATTTTTGTCTGCTTTCAATTCATATTGTGTTCATATAAAAAAGAAAGGGTTGGGGGAAAGAGAACAGATTCTCTGTGTATGTATACATGGGAGGATGCCCCCAAGATGTTTCTAAGAATATGTCTCCTCAGCCCTCCCAGGATTCGGCTCCGACCCTACAGAACCAGTGTGCTGTCTTCCCCATGTCCCTTCCCTTTGCGGGGCATGAGGATACAGACCACTATTAAGGGTGAAAGCTTCATCTGAGGAGGAAGGAAGTGCTCTCAAGTACAATCAAATGCCATTTTACTCATAATTGATAGGTGTCTACTAAAACTGAGAAAAAGTTCAGCAGCTGGTTCTAGCCCTGAAGCTGGTGAACAGCAAGATACTGAGAAACCTCAGAGTGGCCAGGAGGAGATCATACATTTAGGAAAAAACTCAACATCAATTGGAAATAGTTAATGCCACCAAGGCTGGAACTTACAATGTCACGGAGGCAGGGGATATGTAAGGATAAGGATTTCCAGATTTATTTATTTTCTGATTGTTGACAGAGTATTTGTCCATAGTACAGATAATTGCATATTTCCTTAGAAACTTTAAAGACTATATGAAGTGAGACCACACTTTTGGATCAGCATAATGGAAATGTCCAGCAAAATACCCTTGGGACAGAATAATGAACACTGGGCTTGAAATCAGGTTAAAAAATGTGCATTTCAGAGCAAATTTCAATAGTGTACAATGTGAGATACCAGCAAAGCAGAACTGCCAACAAATTGTAATACAATCATTCAGGTTTAAAGAGATCACCTAAATGACACAGGGTGAGCAAGAGCTATGGGTAATCAGTGAGCATTTTTGGTTCAATTTGAGATGTTAACTTAATGATGACTATTGGCATGCCATTGATGTGGGCATTAGGGGTTTTACAAATGGGTAAGGCATGCTGCTCTCCCTCAGAATGTCTGCATGTTGTGCATTGTAGATATTTTATCTATTGTTGTATATCTAGCCACCCCAGTCTTAGTGGGGCTTTACAAAGCAATTACCATTTGTTGGCTTCCAAGTCCACAGTTTATGCCAGGCTTACTGGGGATGCACCCTCTCTGCGGAGATTGAGTTGACTTGGGTTACTTATGCAGCTGCATTTAGCTGGAAACTTGGCTGAGTCTGGAACATCTGAGATGGTTCACGGGTGTCTCAGGTGGAGTAGATGGTGCTATTTCTCTCTCTCTTCATGTCTATAATAACTTGCCAAGTTTTTAACATGGTAGCTCGATCCCAAGAACATAAAAGTCAAAGCTGCTGGCCTACACCTGGAAGTCTCACAACAGTAGTATGACCACTTTCTATTGGTCAAGTGAAGTCATGGGGCCAGCGAATGCTTAAAGGGAGGGGGAATAGACCTCACCATTTGACAGAAGAAGTAGCCAGGCATTCAAGGATGAGAAGTGTTGGGAACCACTTTTACAAACAATCTGTCGTGGTATATAGGAGAGCTATATAACCAAGGATGCATGATACAGAAAAGAAAAGGTAAAACAAACCACAAATAGCTCATGTTTATTGAACGTCTATTTTTTTCCAGATACAAGAACTATATCTATATCTTACTAAATCCTAGGAAATAAAATGAATTCTGACAAGTAAACACAGCTTTGTAGATGAAATCATGTTTATTATGGAAATAAAAAAGTTAAATAAGTATAATTAGAGGAGAAAAGGCAAAGTGTATTCCAAGCCAAGCAAATAGCAGGAAAATGGCAAATTGCAGGAGTTAAGGAAGAAGCTTGGATGACAGAGGGGTGTGCGTGTGTGTGTGTGTGTGCGTGCGTGAGTATTTAGAGAGTGAGGCATAAAGCTGAAATACGTGGCACGGATTTAGTCCTGGGAGATGTGGCTGGAAAGACCTTATGTAAGCGGATGGTAAAATGTGTTAAATGTTGAGAACATTATAGCCAGCAGGGCCAACATGATCTGTGATTTGGCCATAAGGGATAGTTCTCAGATTTTCTAATTTTCTCTGGGTTGAGACCATGCTAGCCTTTTTATCACTGTACATTACCTAGGTTTCATTCAATTTACTAAATTAAAAAAAAAAAAAAGTATATCCAAATTGAAGGCCATGTCTTCAAGTGTATTCATGACACATGGGTACCAGCAATTGTGTAGAAAAGACCCTGTTCTATCCTCATCAAAGCCTTTGCCCTTTATGACCCACTTATCTCTGGTAAGAGTTCTGATGATGAAGATTCAGACCCTACTGTGCTGGCATACTGCAGGCACTGAATGATTATTTGCTGAGGGACTGATAAGCTCTCTCCTTTCTGAGTCAGCATCCCCTCCCACTGCCTGTGTATCGTCTGCCAGATGAGATTACCTGAGGAGTCCATAATTGACCCTGTCATTCCCAAGGAGGAATCTTAGGGTGTCTAAATGCCTCCTGTCAGTGCTTGCCAGGGCACGAACTCCATTAGCATCACATTCAGACTGCCACCCTTCAGATTCACAATTTAGGAACATCCCTGTCATACCTTGGATGCCTTGGTGGATGGAGGCCATTTTGGAAATCATGTATCCTTTGGAGATATGAGTAATTGGCAAGCCTGGATGATAGTGTGCACTCATCAGACATTAGAATGTTGCCAGTAATCAAGCTTATCCTCATGTCAGCTGCTTTTCCCATATCATTCTTTTCCATCTTACAGCAGGATACTTTCTAGATTGCACTGAAATAAGGAAACAGCAACATGCATGAAGAAGTGAGATGAGGCATTCCGGATCCAGCAGGGACAATTTATGAACACAGTTTGGAAACAAGATATTGGAAACTTATGAGGCAAGAGTGTGTCCTAGTAGATAGAGCTTTACACTAGACTTGAGTATCTTTTTTCTTTTACTTTTCCTACCTAGATGGCTAACCTCATGAGCAATTTTGAAAATGTTGTTTTTAGTCCATGGCTACTGGCCTTCTCTGAAGGGTTCTCAGATCATCCTCTCACAGATCAAATGTACTAATGTTAGGCTCTAGTCTGTTAATTTGATTTTGTGGCATATAAGCCTCCAGCTTAAATGAATTTATTTTAAAGGAATCAGCCATGTTTTTAAAATGGAAATATGTAACAATACTTGGGAAAATTGGAGAACATTATCTTGGTGTGAAACCACAGTGCTGCTTTTCTTGCTTAGTATTTTTATAAAGCTCTGTGTAGGTTTGGAGAAGAGGAGTAGAGAAGGGAATAGAAAATCTGAAAGGTGAAGTTTATTAGTGGTTAGACTTCATCTCCCTGCATGAATATTCATGTGTTCATTTCAGAAGTTTGTATTGAATTTCTAAGAAGCTTAAATTTAACTACTGTATTAAATAGGATGCCATCAGCTACAAGTTATAGAAAAATCTAACTCATGTGTTAAACAGTAGGAAATACATTATCTCATATCACAGTGTCTTGAACAGGCAGTTTGAGGGTTGGTTAATTCTGTGGCTCAGTGAAATCAGTTATCCATGCCAACTTGTCTGTGATTCCCTTGACTTTCACCTCATGCCCTCAAGGTAGCTGCCAGAGCCCCAAGCACCACATTATCACACCATAACATCCAAAGGCAGGATGTAGCACGTCTCTGCCTTGTATCCCGAGATGTCTCTCTGATAGAATTCCCAGGCAACTCATTTGTCAGTGTTTTATCTGCTGCCCAGTCACAAGCAAAATAAATGGCATTACTGCAATTAGCTTACAGTAATCAACATTTACCCAGCTAGCACTGAGCAGAGGCTTATGAAACTTATATGTACCCAGTTCCTGAAGACCATTAGCGTAGCGATAGCAAGAAAGAGAAGGGAATGGCCATTGCACAGACCACACACAAGAGTACCCACTATAGATATTGTCCCTTCTGCAGCGATGGTTGGGTAGCAGTTAAATTTTCCTGCAACAAACCACTTCAAGATGTAGTGGCTTAAACAACACCATTTATTTTACTCCTAATTCTGTGAATCAGCCATTTTGAGTGAGGCTCAGATACATAGTTTTTCTGCTGGTCTCAACTGTTCTCACAAATGCATCTGTAGGAAGCTGCTGGTTAAGCTAGGAGCTGTTTGGTCTAGGAGAGGTACTATTCTAGGGGAGGTTCTTAGCTGTAACAGCTTTGCTGTATTCCATATGTTCTTTTATCTTCCAGAAGGCTAGCCTGGACTTGTTCACATGGTGGTGGAAATGTTTCCCAGAGCCACAAAAAGGCAATCTCCAATGTACAAGTGCTTTTCTGAGTCTCTGTTTGCATCATGTTTACTAATGTCTCATTGTCCAAAGAAAGTCATAAAGCCAGTTCTGATTGAAGGGGTGGAAAATTTGTCTCCGCTTCTTGATGAAAAGATATACAGTGTCACATTGCAAAGGTGTGGATGCAGAACACGAAGAACGTAGGGCCATTTTTACCATCTGCCACACTGGTTATCTAGAAGTTGCTATGCTGAACTGCTTTCCAAATTTTTTTAAATAACATAAACGAAGGCAAAAATCAGAAGAATAATAACAGTTACACATTCGTTGCTTTTTATATACCATATATTATTCTAAATGTCTCACACATTAAATTAATGATTACGCTCTTATAAAACTTGAAGTCCACAGTGGAAAGTAAACGATATAGTGGAAAGAATATGGGTTTTCGGGTCATAAAGATTTATGTTTGATTCTGGCACTTTCCTTTTCCTAGCAATGTGTTTGTGACTTTGGGAAAGATATTTGGCCTCTCTCTGAGTTTGTTTTCTAATCTGTAAAATGGGGAAGTGTGAGTTTTAGTGCTCTAAGAAACAGACATCAAGACGGGAACGTATTGGGGAAAACACATGTGAAGGATAAAGGGATGGAGCCAAGGTAGGCAGAACTTGAGACTGCAAACCAGGTATGGCACTTGTGAAACAAGAAAGGGAAAGGAATTGAGTATAAAGAATCTTAGACCACAGCTCAGTGCTAGAAAAGTCTTAAGGCTGTTGAAGAATCCTGGAGCCAAATTTATCGACTAGAAGAATCCTGCAGAGGGCGGAAACGGCCGAGTTCTAGTGCCCCCTCTGGTCTTTGCATAGGAGCAAGATGCCCAGGGAAAGCATGGCCTGATGTGAACACTGGGGCACATTCAAAAAGGTGGCATCTAGAAGCTATCAATCAGCAATGCTCCCTGAAACTAGTTCTTTTGAAGGGCAGTCTGAGCAGTGCACTTCCACAGCTGCCACTGAGTATAACAGTGTTAACCTTGTAGGACTGTTGTGTTAAATAAGATAACATGTAAACAGTCTGCCATATTGTCTGGAACATAAAAGAAACTAAATAATGATACTTTCCTTCCAAGTGCTGGAGGTATAAATGGCCTCACATTTCAGTCCTCTTACCCTAGAGTCAAGCCCAATGCTGAATGCAAATTAAGTGTTTAATAAAATAATACCAAACATTCATCAGCTGTAGTGAACATGTACTATACTGATTATCAAGCCCAACCTCATGTTCAGATCTAGTTTCTGTGACTCCTGTTCCTCAAATTATTGTTGGTAAAGCCAAAGCAGCCATGTCTATATTAGAAATCTCTACCATATTGAATACAGTCTGTTGACTTGGAGTAGGTAGCTAACCCAAGAAAAACTCATGAAATCTCTTACGTGGGAGCTAGAAGATGGAAAGAGTCAATCCAATTATTCTCCAGGTAGTTGGACCAATAATAAGAAGACTCAGGGTAGCATAGAAGCTAAATTTCTAACACGTGGCCTGGGAAAACAGAGAATGCCAGTATATTACCAGGAAGAAAAATGAGGTAGATTCAAGAAAAGGAGCAGATACAAAAGACAGAATGAATGTTCTTTCAATATTTGAATCCTTTATTTCAGTTCATTTCTACATTTCTGATGCATTCCTGTCACATGTTTACGTGATACATAAAATGAATATCAAATCTCCCTCATTTTCTCTACACTGGCTCAAGTAAGCTTTGTTATATATAACTAAAAGTGCGCCAGCTGATATACCAACATATGTATGTGTATAGTCTGGGTGCAACTAAGCACCAGATAGTTTCTTTCTTTAATATGTTATTTGGAAGTTATAACAAAAATAAGATATAATAAACATGGAAAGAGGCCATCTCTGTAGCAGTCCTGCTTTTGAGCAAATGGAAACTTCCTAAACATGAGTCCTTGGTGGCATCAAATTTAGAATGAGAATATTAAATATACAAATTCAAAGCACATTGAAAAGTATATTTAAACTATAAGAAAACAAATTGCTTGAAAAAGCTTACCAGCATGTGATTATGAAAATGAATATAGAGATTTTAAACATTGGGGATTACTAAATAAAGAAAAACAATTCACTGGACTGCTTGTTAGTGCTAAGAATTCTTCAATATTAAAAGATATTCATGGGGTGCTAGTAAAAATTATTTAACTACAAGTATTTAAATAGATGTTGACTGTTTTTTCTCCGGTGGTTATATAAAATGGATTCTACTGTGGACTGGAGATTGAACCAGATTACTATTAAATCCATAAATTCTGTGATTCAAAAAGACCACCATAACAATAGCAGTGTATGGGATATGGGAAAAACTGAACAGATTCCAATAAATGTATTAGATGTTCAGCCTCATTAAAATCAGAGAAATTTAAGCAAAGCATTAATGAGAAGAATATTAAATAATCATTAGCATTAAATGTTGGCAAGAATAGAAACAGGAAAGCTTATTCTCCACTGGTGGAATATAAATATAAATTAATTCCTATCAATTTTCTTATGTTAAGAAATAAGGTTGCACCATAGGAAAATTGATAATGCATACATACTGTAGTCCAGTCATTTTAATTCTAAGTTTATAAACTAAAAATTGCACATGTGCACAGTACGACAGGTATACAATATTCATTGAAGCACATTTTATAGCAGCAAAAAAGGGAAGCAATATAAATAACCATCAATAAGAGAATAGATAAATAAGATGTAATATATGTAATATATTCACAAGACTGAGTCATATAGGTCATATAGGTCAGTTTAAAATAATGAACTAAAATCTATATAAAAATGGCTAGATAACAAAAGCATAACACTAAATCATGTGAGCTAGGATTCACATAGTATGAAATCATCTCTGTTAATCTGGATTCTCTAAGAAACAGTCACAAGAGAAGACAACATTCAAGGAAGTATGCTAGGAAAGACTGGGAGACTGTCATGCTAGTCTGACATTGAGTGAAGGACAGAGAAAAAAGCTTGTGTGAAAAAGACCTATACTGCCTCGCTGTCTAAGGAAGGTTCAACAAAGCCAACAGGGAGTCCTTGAGCCAAAGTTAGTGACATGTATCTCAGACCAGGTCAGCCCTCTATCCCCTAAGCACTCAGCCATTGACAGGGAGCAGCCTATGGAATATGTGGCCTCGGCACAAACACTACAATAGGTTTCAAAGTGTAGCAGTTGGGACTCGCCACGCAGAAGGAGGTCTGTGAGACACATTATCACAACTGCTGTGCCATAATCAAAACAATCAAACAAATACCAACTATACCAAATATTGTTCATGGAGAAATTTATGTATGTGAAACATTTTTTAGTGAAATATTTTTTTCAAATGAACAGGAAGGATACACACCAAAGTCATAATAGTGGATTCCTTCCAAAAACAGAGGGAATGGTCATAACACAGAAAAGGGGATCCAGCTAAAACTTTAATGTTTCATTATTTTTATTTAAAAACAAAACAAAGAAATAGGACAAACTTTTATCTGTCCCTAGTCAGTTCTGACTAGTACATATGATTTTTTTTCCTATTGGTTCATTTTTTATTTTAAAAAAATTAATATATTTCAGTTGGTATTTGTTGAATGAGAATAAATAAATACAACACAAATGAGCCAATTCTAAACAGCTACCATTTTACACTATTTCATAATGTGGACTGGGATGATGGCATTAAATTATAACCTGAATGATGAGATTTCTCATCTTAGTGAAGCATGTATTTCCTTCTGACATAAAGGCAATACAAAAATACTAGCCTTGATAGATTTTGTCCCAGAAACCCATATCCAAACTGTAATATATAATATAATATTTAATGTATTTTTTCTGTATGAGGTTTATAATATCTCCCCATCTCATTGAGGCTCCCCTGTATCCCTGCCTTTTCCATCCCAAAGAAGTAATTCTCCTTGAAATGTACAAATCTTTGTTTTATGACCATTGATGGTGAAATTGCTAAAGAGAGTCTTCAAAAATCAGGAACTGATGGCAATTTTGGGGAATGAGAAAATTAATTCCATAACTATTAACATAAGAGGGCAATTCTAAGGAAATCCTGAAGGTCTAAAATAGGCTAGTTTATTAGTGCAACCAGTTTTTCTTATTTAGCAATAGAATTTTGAGAAACTAGTCTTTTAGAGTTAAGTTCTTGTGGATTGGAATCTATTCTAACCAAATTGCTTACATTTTCCCTGATACAAAGGATCAGAGGAGGATATTGGAAAGCCTGCAATTAAATCATTGCAAGAACATAGAAGACTTATATTGCATTTCTGTTGGAGAGATCAGTATCAGTCCATGCAAACCCAGGTTGTGAAGATATGTTATAAAATAGTACATTTTATATGTTAATAAAATAGTACATCAGACACTGTTATTGCCTACTTAAAAGTTCAGTCCTCCCAAGTATTTCATATTTCGTCCTTAAAATAATTACTCCCCCCCCCCCACTTTCACTCTTTCTGTATATCCTCCTTCTCCCTGTGAGTATGGCAATATCTTCAAGTCAAGGGTCACTCCTGAATTGTTTAAGCCAATTACTGTAACCTAAGTTCTGGCAATGATTGCTTTAAGAGTGAGCATGTGGCCTGATTCTGGACAATGAGGTAGGTGAGAAATTCCACTGTATGGCTCCACTGTGTGACAATGTATATTGTTTTTCCACAAACAAACAAAAAGCATAGCTTTTACTGACTTTTGGTAGTATTCTCCCTCTAGGTAATTATCCCTAGAAATGGTGTGGTTATTTTGCCATCAACCTGAAGATGAATTGAGAACAGGAAGGAGGTTGGATTCAAGAAAAATCCAAAGGAAAAAAGAAGGCACACTATGCTTAGAATTGTCCTACATGTGCACTTGGGTAAGTATACAATTTTAAGATAACACATCCCTTTGTAATTTACATCATTTGAGTGGTGGTTTTTCTATTATTTTCAGCCAAAATATTCTGGAAAATAATAGTAGAAATTTTTGTCTCTTGCTTAATTTCATTTTGTGTATTTTTTGTTTTGTTTTGTTTTGTTTTGTTTTAACATGGTATGTGCTGTATTTGCCAGGATGAAATATCAAGATAATTCTAGATTTATCTTTGGCTCATTATAGAATATGTGGAAAAATCTAGGTTTTAGCCTCTTCCTCATTTGTTTTTATCATTTGCTCTTTGGTTATTTCACTGTTATTGGCAGCTTTTTCTGACATTGACTTTTAGGGAAGAGTTGAAAATGGATGCAGACAGTTATGAGGTTTCTGTGCAATTCTAATAAATTTATACATGTGTGTGTAGAATTGTTTTGTGCATTGATAATTACAATTTGGTAAAACTTTTGGCTGAAAAGAGATTGCAAATATTTGGTTATGCTCCAGACGTAGCCTTACCATAGCAGAGTGCATGCAGTCAGCACAAGGGTTTGTCCTTGAGTGCCTAGCTCCATGGGCAGAGTAGATTGTGCTTCTGGGCTCCATGTGACATGTCCTACACCGAGAATCTCCTTCAAGACTGGGAGAGGTAGTTGATTTGTCTAATCATAGAAATAAACACAGAGAGTCAAGCAGAATTAAGAGGGGAATATTTTCCAGATGAAAGAACAAGGTAAAACATCAGAAAAAAATCGTAATGAAATGGAGATAAACAATTTGTGCTTATAAAGAGTTCAAAGTAATGGTTATATAGATGCTCACTGAACTTGACAGAATAATGAATGCACACAGTGAGATAATCAAAACAGAGATTAAAAAATAAGAAAATTCCAAACAGAAGTTATACAACTAAAGAATACAATAGCTGAACTGGAAAATACACAATAGGTAAAACTCTCAACAAATTGGGCAATGTGTGGGTATAGAAGGAGCAATACCTACACATAATAAAAGCCACCTGTAACAGACCCACAGTTAACATCATAGTCAATGGTGGAAAACTGAAAGATTTTCTTTTAAGATCAGGATCAAGACAAGGATAACCAGTCTTGACACTTTATTCAACATAGTACTGGAAGTTCTAGCCATAGTAATTAGACAAGAAAAAGAAATAAAAGATATGTAAATCATCTGGGAAGGAGTAAAACCATCACTGTTTACAAACAATGTGATACTGTATATAGAAAACCCAGAAGACTCCACCAAAAAAACTGCTAGAACTAATAAATAAATTTAGTAAGTAGCAGGATACAAAATCAACATATAGGAATCTGTGATGTTTCTATACACCAATAAGAAATTATCAAAAAGAGACAGTAAGAAAAAAATCTCATTTAAAATTGCATCAAAAAGAATAAAATACCTAGGAATAAATTTAACCAGGGAGATGAAATACCTGTACATGTAAAACTATAAGGCATTGATGAAATAAATTGATAAGGACACAAATAAGTGGGAAAATATTTTGTGCTCTTGGGTTGTAAGTATTAATATTGTAAAATGCCATAATACCCAAAGCAATCTATAGATTTAATGTAATTCTTATTAAAATTCCAGTGGCATTTTTCACAGAACTAGAACAAATACTAAAATTTGTACGGAACCACGAAAGATCCTGAATAGGCAAATCAGTATTGAGAAAGAAGAATAAAGCTGGAAATTTCATGCTCCCTGATTTCAAACTATACTACAAAGCTAAATATACACTACACGTAGATCAGTGGAACAGAACTGAGAGCCCAGAATTAAATCCACACTTCTATTAACAATTAATTTACAACAAAAAAAGCCAGGGTATACAATGGAGAAGAAATAGTCTCTTCAATAAATGGTGCTGGGAAATCTGGACAGTCACATGCAAAAAAATAAATAAATAAATAAATAAATAAACTAAACCAGTGTCTTACACCATACACAAAAATTAACTCAAAATGGACTAAAGACTTAAATGTAAGACCTGAGACTATAAAATTCCTAGAGGAAAACAAAGGGACATCAGTTTTAGTAATATTTTTTGTATCTGACTCCAAAGGCCAGGGAAACAAAAGCAAAAATAAATAAATGAGATTACATCTGAATAAAAAGCTACTGCACAGTATAAGAAACCATCATAAAAATAACCACCTTCTAAGTGGGATAAGATCTTTGCAAATCATATATCCACAAGGGATTAATATCCTAAATATATAAAGAGCTCACAAAACTCAACAACAGCAGCCCAAATAAAAAAATAGGCAAAGGTTTTGAATGGACACATTTCAAAAGAAGACCTGCAGATGGCCAAGAGGCATGTGAAAAAATGTTCCACAATGGTAATTATTAAGGAAATGCAAACCAAGACCACGAGGAGATACCACTTCACACCAGTTAAAATGGCTGTTGTCAAAAAGACAAGAAATAACAAGTGTGGGAGAGGATGTAGGAAAAAAGGGAACCCTCCTACACTGTTAGTGGGGTACAGCCACTGTGGAAAACAGCATGAAGATTCCTCAAAAAATTAAGAAAAGAACTATACAATTTAGGTATTCCATTTCTGACTAACCAAAGAATATGAAAACACTCATTCCAAAAGATATATCCATCCCTCTGTTCATGTAGCATTACTTATAATAGCCAAGATATGGAAATAACGTAAGTGTCCATCAATAGATGAATGGATAAAGAAAATGTGATACACACACACACACACACACACACACACACACACACACACACGATAATTACTCATCCATAAAAGAGAATGAAATGTCATTTGCAACAAAATGGGTGGACCTTGAAGCTATGCTAAGTGAATACATCTGATGGGGAAAGACAAATACTATGTGATTTCATTCACACATCTAAATATGAAAAACAAGACAACACAAAACAGAAACAAGCTCTTAGATACAAAGAACACATTGGTGGTTACATGAGGGGAAGGTGAGTGGGGAGGGGGTAAATGGGGTGAAGGTGTCACTCGTATGGTGATGGATGATAACTAGACTTAGTGGTAATTGCTTTGCAGTTCATATAGATGGTTATAATGTTGTACACCTGAAATGTATATAATGTTATACACCAATTTTACCTCAATAAAAAAGTAAATAAATAAAAAGGGTGGAGGTGCAAGAGAGGGACACAAATGCTTGGCAAAGGTCAGCTGTGTTTTACTCCAACGAAGAGTTCTTAGTGGCAGGAGTCTGTCAAGACAAATTAATCCAAACACTTGTTGGTGTCTCTTGAGCAAAGTGGCTCCCCTACAAGGCACTTCCTCTGGGAACTGTTGATGCATAAATCTACATCCCAATTCCAACTTCAGCATGTTGATCAATCTAACAGACCACATGCTCAGTGTTTCCCTGGCAGAGCATTTTATTTTATGTTACTTTAATGCACAGTGCAGTTCTGCTCTCGTGTAGAAATTACTATTCCTGGCTTTTCAATGAAGAATATTTCTTCAGTGGGAAGTTTCCATAAATGGGAAGATACTGAATTTAAGTGGTTTATTCTCTTGTGTGGTATTAATTAGCTGAACATAACTGATTAAAATCCATCAAATTGGGTAGCCAGTCAATAAAAGCACAAGAAGATTAAAAAAAAAAAAAAGATCCAGTGTGTAATCCTCCATTAAGTATTTTTCACAGGATGCAAGGCTGACAATTTTATAAATTGTCCAGTGTATGATAGATTTAAACATTAATATCTAATCTTTGTAATCTTTGTATTCATTAGAATTATTCTCCCACTCTCGTAATAACTAAACAGTGTTGACAACATATAATCTTATGATTTACATAGAAAAGGGTTTTCCTAACTCCTATTAGTCACATTACACCAACCCTCCCCATCACCCAAATAGTATCTTGGGGTGTTCTTTAATATAATTAAAAATATAAATTTTATATAATTTATATAGAATATAAATTAAGACTGCAAAACTGTATTCATTAAAAATGGGGAGAAAACATGACTAAAATGTGTTGTGATATATATTTCACCATTAATGTATATTTAAAATGTTTTAGTTGAATTAAAAGCAGGCATTTAAAATTTTCATTTATTTATTACCTTTTCTTAAGATTTTTATTTATTTCTTTATTTATTTGAGAGAGAGAGCACCTACAAGTGGTGGCAGTGAGGAGCAGAGGGAGAGGGAGAAGCAGACTCCCCACCAACTGCTGAGCAGGGAGCCCCAAGGCAAGGCTGAAAGCGAGCGGGGCTCGATTCCAGGACCTTGAGATCATGACCTGAGCCACCCAGGTGCCCCCAAAAGCAGACATTTTAAATGGCCTCCAAAACACTAATACCATAGTAGCAGTAAAATAGTTCAATGTTTTCATTATATTCTGTTTGATCTTATTTCCATTTTTGAATGTTACAAATTTCAATAGGTTATTTCTACGTTAAAACTTAGGGCCCATTGTACCTGTACTTACTGGAAGATTCTGATATAAATTGGGATATGCAGTGGTCTATATAAAAACATCTGATTTCCAAATTAGACTGATATAATTCATAGGCTAGTGAGGGTTCCAATTCCCAGCATCAGAGAAGGCTGACTGACAGACTCATAATTTATTAGTAAACATTACTTGAGTAACTTTCCTAAATCCAGAGTAGCTTTGCCGTGATCATTATATTTAGAAAGTGGTCACTAGCTGATCTGCCTTCATATTTGCATTATTTTACATATTTATTTTATCATAAGCTCATTTTGTGAACATTGGTAGGACTAAGGATATTTACATAGGTTTGTATGTCATTCCTTGCAAAAAGTTAGTTTATACCCTGATGACAAGGCATTTGCCCTCTGACTTTCTTCACACACTTATAAATGAGGTTCTAACTAAACGAAGCCAAAAAAAAAAAAAATTATCTAGAGATGTGGGGAATAATTTATTGTACAGCTAGCATACACCTGTGTGCAGACATGTACTTGCCTCATACTTCTCTTTCAATCAGACTAAGAGAAAATCTCCCAGGGTAACATTAAAACATTCTGATAACTTACCTTTACAATCTCTTCATGTATTTTGGGAAAAGCCATATATGTTAGCCTTGTATTTGAGTAAATACTGGAGTATTAGATGTAGATCTGTACTGATCAACATGATAGCCAGAAACCACATTTATATTAATTTATATTTATATTATTTATAAATTTACATTAATTGAATTTAAGTGAAAACTTCAGCTCCTCGGTTGTATTAGGCATAAACTGTTCTATAATGTTAATTAATTAAATTTAAATAAGAAAATATTATTGGTTTATTTAAAAAATAAAGCCTTCTATAGTCCCATGTAGTTAATGACTGCATATTGGACCATATAGCTACAAAATATATAAAGCAATCATACAAATCAATAAGAAAAAAAGCAACCCAACAGGGACAAAGAAAGGCCTATAATGAACATTGCCATCATCACAAATGTTCTATTGGACAACCCTAATTAGAGAGATCACACCTTACATTTTAAATAATTTCCAGAGAAATCTAGACACATCTTTGTGTGTGGTGTTTTGTTTTTTGTTTTTTTTTTTTTTTTTTTTTGCAAGAAGTTCATTTTGTGTTTTGTTCCCACTACAAAAGTAGCTCCACTTATTTCTGCAAGCCAGCGCATATGGGACTCATTGACAAAGGGATATCCTAGGAACATAATGACGAAAAAAGTCACAAAAGTATCAACTGGTGTCAATATTAATAGAAATAAAGTTAGTCTTCAAGATAAGTAGAAAGTAGCCATAGACCCTTCTGCTCCAACTGCCTGTGTTTAATGAACATTACAAATAAACCACCACCAGCCGTTCCCCTGACTACCCTTGAGTGCACAGGTGCACTCTTGTTATGTGCTTACTGAGGGTTGCCTGCATTTGTCTCCCAAACCATGTATTCCAATTGAATGTTAAGCTTTAAGTTTTATTTCAATAGTTAGAAACTGAGGGAACTTCTCTGCTCTATGAAGTAAGTCAGAAAGGGCATCTTGCTCAACAATTATTATAGAATTCGGTATATAAATAGTTTTAAATAATTGGGGGAAATGATCATGAAAACAAAAGACCTTACAGAGTGAGGAAACTCATGGTGGAAATCTTAGGTGATGCACCATGAGAAGTTTTTTTCATGAATTCATTCAGCAGGGAACTTCTGTCAGTAGACCCATACTCAATAAATAAAGAGCCTTGGCTGTGCATCAAACGATCGAAGAATAAAAGAACATTGATACTTCCATACTAAAACTGGTCATATGTGTATCTACTGTGTGATCCCACATGTTAGATGGTATTTTCATGAGTGATCAAATATCAGTGCCAATTATCAGATTGGGTTTCTACTGTATACTTTGCCAAGTAAATGCTAAGAACAACGACAACTAAAAAAAAAAAAAAAAAAATACTTGCTGAATTATTCTTTATGAAGAAAGAAAACTTTCACATTGTTGCCATTGTTCCATTTAAAATGTTCAAACCCTAAGTTTTCCTTCTATATCCCTGAACCTCAGTTTCCTCATTTGTAAAGTAGATGTCATAGTACCAACCTTAGAAATGTGTTCTGAGGATTAAATGAGATAATGTGATAAATCATTAACTTTGTGTCTGGGACTTCAGAGCACAGTACATTTCATAAGATCTATTTACACTGTATTTTTCAGAACTTATCAATAAGACTTAAAATGTACAGTCCCAGATTACCACTGGGAACAGTAACATTCAGCCCAGAAATTGGATGGAAAAAAGAAAACAGCTGGGCCAGTGGCCAGCCATCTGGTTACAGGGCCTGGCCAGACCTTTTTTTCTGCAAGCTGGCACAACTCCCTGTGTGAGGTGCTCGGCTACTATCAGCACCATGCTCGGCGCTCCTGGCCCCCATCTACAGGGAGCCTGATCAGGGGACATGGACAGTGTGGTCACTATCAAAGAGCCTGGCACACCTGGGCATGGGAAGCACTGCCTACTGCTGACAACCCAACTAAGGATTGGGGGCGGGGGGGGGGAAGTGAGGCTGCACTGCCACCATTAAGCCCATGTACAGTATTACAAAATGCATATCTTTGTAATTCACTTTCTCTTCCATTTGGAGCCTTGATCTAACTCCTAAGCCAACTCAAGAGTAGGTACTCACAAAATGTTGGTTAAATACTAACTTTGGTTGTTATGTGCCCTTTCTTGATCTAAAAGACTGGAATCCTATGGTGTAGTAAATGAATCGTAGCCACAAAGATCTCTGGCAGCAGGAGAGACTCAAAATTATTTGCCCTTAAACAAGGAGACTGGCAATGCTACAGTATAAAAAATGGGAAAAATACATAAGTGATAGAAAACATTAATGACTGCTTACCATGTGCCAGCAAACTTTCATGCATTATTTCGTTAGCCTTCACAATGACTTTGTATGTTATATAATATAATTTCCATTTTATTTAGAAGTTAATTGAAAAGCAGGGGAAAACTAGCCTAAAGTCATAGAACTTGGATTCACTTTCACACTATCTCATCTCAAAGAATGGACCTGCTTGACAGTTAATGCCGCCTTAGAGACGATAAGAATGGGGTAGAAGGTGGCCATCTGAAAGATAAAGGGAGGTAGGCCATGTGGCTCTTTTAAAACACAGCTGCAAATGCTTCTCATGCTTCTCCCATGGGAAGTGGGGTCTGTGGCCCCTCCCCTTGAACTGAGGCAGTGTTCTTTCTGTTTAAACGAGTATAACATAGCAGGAGTGACTCTGTGTATCTTCCAGTGCTGTCGTAGAAGGCTGTGCAGCTCTGTCTTGTTCACTGGAACACACTCCCTGAGCTAGCATATAAGAATTTACACTAGCAGAGACCATCTGTCTGGAAAGGTGTTCCAGTAGACAGTCCAGACACCCCCTCGAGCCACCAGTCATGTGTACAGAGCTGTCTTGGACAGTTGAGATCAACCCAACCACCTGTTAAATACTATAATATCACATCTGTGAGCCATGAAAATGCACTGCTCAGATCTTCAGGATAACTGAGATAACTGTTGTGGGGTAAGGGGGGGGGTATATATAACTGACAGCTACCACTCCTGATCTCCCCACCACACTTGTTTCTAGGCCACCTGGACTCCTCCCATCCAGTGACTGACTACCATGAGGCTGCTAGTCGAAGTCCGTTCCTGTAGGACATACAATTCTTCTAAGAGGTAGTTTGCAGCCTGCCTGAACCTTTCTTAAACCAACACTGCAGTCTGAGAGTCTTCCTACCCAATCCTCACTCCTCCTCCCTCTCCTTTATAGGTGTGAGACCTGCATGATAGTCTGAGGCTTTTCCTGCCTATTCCCACTCCCTATTCCCAATCCTTCCCAGACATTTCCCTCAGTAATCCCATGCATGTCTAAACCCTATTTTATATCTGCTTGAAGGTTTCTTCTACACCATTTTACATCTGCTTCTTAAAAGGCTTGAATTAAGGCGGGTTGGAAGAGAATAATCACTCAGGTAAGCCCTATCCAATTCCTGACCCACGAAAATTAGGAAACAATATGAAGTTGTTAGTTTTCAGCCACAGAGTTTTGGGCTACTTTGTAATGGAGGAACAGGTAACTGGATCAGCAGTGTTTTAAGCACTGCAGCGTGAGAGTCGAAAAGGTTGTATATGAAGTTGGGTTGTGTTTCTGAAGCAAATACTCTTAAAATGACATGACTTTACGAGAAATGACCAGCTCAGAAAATGAACCCTGAACTAGTGACCACTTCAACCAGGTCTTCCCAGAACTTTCTGGTTTTAGCACTTAAAGTTCAAGGTCCCAGGAAATCCCTCACTCCAAGGTAAACAGTGGCAGTTGGTCACTCTACCTGGAACTCTTCAAGTGTGCAAATTTAACAGGAACAAGGTTTTCCTCTGATGAGAAGCGTTTCTCTTCCTCAGAGAAGTCCATTATCTTTTTTTTTTTTAAAGATTTTATTTATTTATTAGACAGAGATAGAGACAGCCAGCGAGAGAGGGAACACAAGTAGGGGGAGTGGGAGAGGAAGAAGCAGGCTCATAGCAGAGGAGCCTGATGTGGGGCTCGATCCCATAACGCTAGAATCACGCCCTGAGCCGAAGGCAGACGCTTAACCGCTGTGCCACCCAGGCGCCCCAGAGAAGTCCATTATCTTAACCAAGAGTCACACCACCTAAAAAATTGCTAAGTTAAGAACTCAAGGGCATGCCTTCTAAATTAAAATACGAAGATAAGCTACATTTACTACCATCTCCTCTCTCAGTGAATTCCTCTGATGAAAGTCCCCAAAATACATTTAACTTATCTTCTAGGAAGCTTAGAAACTATATACCACATGCCAGTCACCACTTTAGTGCAGGCTAACATTTCCCAGAAAAGATCACTGTTCTGAATTTTTGCACCTTAACAGGCAGAAAGGAAGGAAGGAATTAAGGAAGGAAGGAAGGAAGGAAGGAAGGAAGGAAGGAAGGAAGGAAGGAAGGAAAGAAAAAGAAAGAAAGAAAAGAAAAGAAAAAGAAAAGAAAAGAAAAGAGGGAGGGAGGAAGGAAGGAAGGAAGAAAAAGAAAGAAAGAAAGAAAGAAAGAAAGAAAGAAAGAAAGAAAGAAAGAAAGAAAGAAAGAAAGAAAGAAAAAGAAAGAAAGAAAGAAAGAAAGAAAGAAAGAAAGAAAGAAAGAAAGAAAGAAAGAAAGAAAGAAAGAAAAAGAAAGGTCCCACAGTTAGTTTGGGAAACATTGCGTCTGTGTATCCCTTCTGGAGAACCTCAATGCACATTACAAATTAAGAATCTGAGTAGACTTGCAAACAGGAAAATCTTTTTGTAGCAAAATGCAGATCACAGGGAGACCTGTTTTACTCATCAGATTGGTAAAACCAAAAATGATTTGTAATATCCTCTTTTGGCAAAAGAATAGAGAACCTGTTTCTCTAGAATGAACTGTGAATGAAAACATAAAATGGTAGAAAAATTTTGGAAGGCAGTTTGGCAGTTGTATTTAATAAATATACATAGTCTTCTTTCCAACAATCCTACCTCTTGGTATCCCTTTTACAACTACTCATCAGTGCATGAAGATGTGTATTTAAGGGTTATTTCCACAGCTTTGTAATAGCAGAAACTTTCAGTCAGTGTAAATGACCATCCATGTCATTTTCTTCACAAGTGTTCATTGAGTGTCTGTTACATAGTTTTGGTCACAGGAGAAAGACCAATGAAAAATGAAGATAAGATACTGATTGTCCATCATGGAGTTCATAAAGATGGAGTTTATATAACAGGGAGGGTAAGGAGGGCCCATAAGCAAAATAATAAGCTAACAAAACCTAGTAAATATATACCATTTAGATTTAGCTTTGGCTTGGTATGACAGTGGTTTGAACAAGGGAGTTTGTTTCTTTCTTATGTCAAAGTCTAGATAGGAGATGCAGGGCAGATTTACTGACTATGGTTACATGAGGCCCAGTTACTTCCAGCCCTCTGCTCTCCCATTCCAGGAGTAACCTTCATCCTTAGGGTCCAGCATGGAGCTAGAGTCATTATATCCACATTCAGGAGAGCGTTAAAGGTGGGAGGAAGCATGCATGTTGGAATTTGTACATACAATGTTCACTTAATCTTACTAGCCAGAACCTAATCTTATGGTTATGATTAACTGCAAGGAGAGCTGGAAATTAGTGTTTTTCTTTTCTTCTGAATATCCACATGACCAGAACTTCTAGTAATGAGGAAGCAGGAGAGAAGTGATACCGGTGATAACTAGCAGTTTTGTAATAAGATAGCAATAAAATATATATAAAGCAAAATGAGTGATTTATGACTGAGGGTTGGACAGTAATTTTAGATTGGGTTGTCTAGGACAGCATTTTTGATGATTTACAATTACTTTAATACCTACACGAGCATAATAAACCAATTATATTATCTATTCTAAGTAATAAATTACCCCAAAACTTAGTGGCTTTAAATAGCACATAGCTATTGTGTCACAGTTTCTGTGGATTAAGAACTTGGATATGATCTAGGGTGGTTCTCTGCTTCCCAGTCTATGACAAGGCTAGAATCAAGGTATAGTCTCATCTCAAGGCTCAACTGGGGAAGGATCCAGCTCAAGGGGTTGCTGGCAGAATTCAGTTTGCCACTCCTTGTTGGACCAAGAGCCTGACTTTCTCACTGGCAGTCAGCCAGAAGTAATGACTCAAGTATAGCTCCAACATGGCAGCTGGCTTCATCAAAGCATAAAAGCCAGGAAGGCAATAAAATAAGTCTGCTCTCAACATGGAAGTCATAGGCTTTTGTAGCCTAACCCCAAAGTGTCTTCCCTTCACCTTTTGCTACATTCTGTTCATTAGCAGCAAGTCACCAATTCCAATCTATACCCAAGGGGAGGGGGTAATATAAAGACATGAAAATAGCAGAAGGTGGAGCCTTCTTAAAAGACTGCATGCCACATCATCTATGAGACTATATGGGGTAAAATCATTCCGGGCAGAGTGACCAGCTAGCACAAAGATGCTAGTGATCTTACAACCTCAGCTTGCTCACAAAAAGAAGGAAGGTATAGGTGTATATTGTTGGTATCCAGGGGAAAGGAGTGACATGAAATGAGGACTCAGTAGTGAGTGGAGGGCAAATCATGGGGGGTTTTTTAGGTCAAGATAAAGAGTCTGGATGTTAATGTGCTATGGAATCTCAGGAATATTTTGAGCAGGAAAGTGATATTGTTTAATCAGTATTTTTAAAAGTTCACTTTGGGTCATTGTGCAAGACAAGCAAAGGGCACTAAGATGGCATGGCCAGTGGGTAAGAAGAAAACCATCAGAGTGGGGCATCCTGGAAGTCAAGAAAAGAAAATAATTTTCACTGTGGTGAATATTCCTGAGAAGCCAAGCAGGGGACAGAGAGCTGACCCCTGGATTTGGGAACATAAATGGCATTAGTGATACTGGAAGCAATTTTGGAGCAGGGGTAGGTATTGAAGGAGGACTAGATGGAGATGATGAAGAAACAGAGTAAATGCAGATAGCTGTATTAAGAAGTATTGCTGGGGCTGGGTGGCGCAGTTGTTAAGCGTCTGCCTTAGGCTCAGGGCGTGATCCCAGTGCTTTGGGATCGAGCCCCACATCAGGCTCCTCCGCTATGAGCCTGCTTCTTCCTCTCCCACTCCCCCTGCTGGTGTTCCCTCTCTCGCTGGCTATCTCTCTCTGTCAAATAAATAAATAAAATCTTTAAAAAAAAAAGAAAGAAAGAAAGAAAAAATTCTTTAAAAAAAAAAGAAAATTCTTTAAAAAAAAAAAAAAAGTATTGCTGTGAAGGTGAGCGAAGAGGGAAACCAGAGGATGGGAGCATGGTTTTGTGCAGGGTATCAGTTAAGCTTGGCGTAATGTGTGACACTGATGTAACAGACAACTCTTGACACCCAGTAGTTTAGCACAATAAACATCTCTCTCCCGTGCTACAAATCTAATTAAGGTTTTCCAGGCGCTTTGCTTATCGTTCTGGTGCAGGAACCGAGGCTGATGGAGGCTCTGTATGAACACTTGCTTTCATGACCACCTGGCATGAAGTGGAGAACATAGGAAGTTCTACACTGGCTTTTAAAGCTTCCCCAGGAAGTGGCTGACCAAAGCCATATCCATGGCTAACTAACTTAAAACACATGTATTTGCAAGGAGAAGGAAACCCTTGAAAACATATAGAAAGGACGCTCAAAACCATTTTTAAGAACGTCTACCATTAGATATATTTCAGAAACTCCACAAGATGACTACCACAAGTCGTGAGAAAGAGAAATTGAGGATACAAAACAAAGGAAAATTGAGAAGGTGAATGATTATCCACATTCAAATAGAGGAAATATTCTTAATTTAATATTTAATCTCTTGTAACAACAGGGAACACAGAAAGTTTTGAGAGATTGGTATAGTATTTGATGAAAATATTTAGATCACAACAGCATGTCACTGCTGGCTTTTAACATGAATGAAGTTTACGCACATTGATAAAGACAGTTACCTAAAAGATATTGTTACTTGAAAAAACGTTGGATAAAATACTTATAAAATAAATTGTTCTCTGAAAGTATGGCGGTTGTGTATGTAAACAGCTGTCAGCACACATACACGTGCATGCACATACATACACTTTTCCCCTGCGGCACTAGCTGGTACTGGATGGTATAGGGAAAAGAAATTTGATGTTTATACATTCACCTGATACCAAACCTTGTTACATTGGAGACTAGAGTGGAACTGGGAGTGGAGACAGAGGAGAACTTTTGCTCAGCTGTCATTTTTTGTCATTTTTATAACCCAATACTCATGTATTATTTAAAACACCAAGTAACTTTGTTTAACCTGGCATTTCCTGAATGAAAATTCCATATATATATATAAAATAAAACTTACTAAAGTCCCAAGGAACAAATTGGGGAGGCATGTCTGACTTTTCTCTAGGCCCTCACTGGGGCCTCTGTGGGAGGATGAGGACAAACTTAATATTCCACATCCAGATCCCTTCCAAGGTTTATCTTGTCTCCCACCCTTCAATAAAACTGGAAAACTGGACAGTGTTTTTTTCTTCTTCTTTTTCATTCACATCCTTATAAATAAATTTATCTTTTTTGTTTTTAAAATACATATCTATGGTATTCAATTTTGTCCATAAAGTTTGCCAGGTTAAATAAAATTCCTTTCCTTTCCCTAAAAATTGTTAGGAACACATATGCAAATCAGTTAAATAATTTCATTTGGATGTTTTTATGAAAGTGCAAGCAAGGACACCCAGGGGGAGCCAGACCAATCCGGTGGATAAGGAGAATTCCTGGACTAACAGAGCCATGCTTCTAGGTACATGGATACTTGTGATAAGACTTACCCTTGAGAGGGCCACTGACTTTGCTTTGCAGTGCTCTCTTATCCAGTTACTGAAGCATTTGAATTCCTTTAAAAACACAAAGCAGAAACAGACCCATAAATACAGAGAATAAACTGATGGTTGCCAGGGGGGAGGGGTGGGGGGAATAGGCGAAATAGGTGAAAGGGAGTTTGGAGATACAGGCTTCCAGTTATGGAATGAAGAAGTCACCAAGATGAAAGGTACAGCATAGGGAGTATAACCGATGGTATAATAATGGCATTGTGTGGTGACAGGTGGCAGCTACACTTGTGGTGAGCACAGTGTAACAGATAGAGTTGTCGGAACCAGTATTTGCACATCTGAAACTAATGTAACGTGTCAACTATAGTTCAATTTAAAAAATAACAATAAATTAGAAATAAAATAACACCGTATGTGTTATTTTGAAGTGAGACTTAATCACTTGTATCCTTAAAAAAAATCACTGGTATCTTTATCGTTAAATGTTTATTTCAGAATTGCCAATCCAAATATTTATCATCAAGTAGTTGAATCTATTACTGCAGAGATCTATGCAATGAGAAAGAAGATATTGTTCTGTAGAAGAAATGATTATGTGCAGTGGCATATTTTTTCCTAGAAAGAGAAAATTATGATGAAACTTGACCTAAACAAATAGATTATTTTCCCACATGACAGGAAGGCTACAAGGCACTATTTGTTGGGTTGGTTCAGCAGCTCCAAAGTGACTAACTTTGGATGTCTGTAATTATTTCTACTTTCCCTTGTTTATCCCTTGGCTGCAGCTCTGCCAAGCATCACAGTCTCTATCTCATTTAAAGGCTTAAGGTGAAGGACACCTGGGTGGCTCAGTCGGTTGAGCGTCTGCCTTCAGCTCAGGTCATGATCCTAGGGTCCTGGGATCAAGTTGCTCCTCGGGCTCCTTGCTCAGTGGGGAGTCTGCTTCTCCCTCTGCCTGTTCTGCCTGCCACTCCCCATGCTTGTGCTTTCTCTCTGACAAATAAATAAATAAAATCTTTAAAATAAATAAAGTCTTGAGGTGAAAGATGGTACTGAGCTGAGCATTTCTCCGTAAGCTCCCCCCTTGAATAAGGGAAGGATTTTCCCCCCAGATTTCATCCATTTTTATCCCCTTACGTATCGTTGGGTAGAACTAGGCAACATTCTCAATATCGGAAAAGGGTTTGCCTTACCCCACCCTCACCCCACAACATCAGTATGCCCCACACACCGACATAGAAAAGAGGCCCAGTGACTTGGGGAAAATAATGACTTGGAGTTTGCATCACTGACCTTAAGAGTCCTAGTAGTTATATTGGGGCGCCTGGGTGTCTTAGTCGTTAAGCGTCTGCCTTCGGCCCAGGGCGTGATCCCAGACCCTGGGATCAAGTCCCACATCAGGCTCCTCCGCTGGGAGCCTGCTTCTTCCTCTCCCACTCCCCCTACTTGTGTTCCTTCTCTCTCTGGCTGTCTCTCTCTCTGTCAAATAAATAAATAAAATCTTAAAAAAAAAAAGAGAGAGAGAGAGAAAAAAAGAGTCCTAGTAGTTATAAACACATGGCCTGGCATTTTTCGAAGCCTTTTAGAAATACTAACTAAATTACTCCTTCAAATAGTGCTAACAGATAGGTACTGTAATTATTCCCACCTCATTGATGTGGATATTGAAGAATGGAGAACGTAAATAAGCACACAGTGAGTAAGTGTCCTTAGCCAGGATTTGAACCCCCTTTGAGACTGAGAGTCCTTAACCACTATGCTAAACTGTCTTGCAGGTTATAAGTGGAATGATGCCTAAAAAATAATGCATGTGCAAGATTCTCCTGCAGTGTTGAACAGTCTGCTGTGTAAACCTGGGAGGGAAATCTTGCATGGATCTTCCAAACCTCACTCAAGAAGGGATCACTCAATTATAAATGAAAAGTGAAATATAAGGAAATATAAACACAAAGAATTAAGCAAATTCACGTGTAGTCATAAAATTTTTTTTAATGACACTCAACATGGCAAAAGAGGTAGGGAAGCGGGCAGGAACCAACTTAAAAGAAAACCAAGAAACCAACAAGAACTGGCATAATCCGGGGACACAGTGACTCCAGGCTAGAGTCACTTTATTTTCCTCCTCGTAGAACCATAGACAGAAAGGCAAGCTTGAGATAGAGACTCATCAGAGTGAAGGATCAGGGAGCCAGGAGAAAATGACTCACATTCTTTCTCCTTTAGTATCTGACAAGGAAGGCATTGTGATTCTGTCCTCATGTGGAGAAATCAAACATAATATCCCAATCAAATTTCCCTGCTGAGGACTCTGACTGAAGTTAGCTAACACAAGGGGCCATTAGACCATAAATGATGTCTTAGCAGCTATCTCGTCATTTTATTTTATTTTATTTTTTATTTTTTTTATTTTTTTTAAAGATTTTATTTATTTATTCGACAGAGAGAGACAGCCAGCGAGAGGGAACACAAGCAGGGGGAGTGGGAGAGGAAGAAGCAGGCTCATAGCGGAAGAGCCTGATGTGGGACTTGATCCCGGAACGCCGGGATCACGCCCTGAGCTGAAGGCAGACGATTAACCGCTGTGCCACCCAGGCGCCCCTATCTCGTCATTTTAAAGACCACCTCTAACCTTCTGGCCCAGGTCACAAATAAGATAAGCTGAATTAAAAAAAAAAAAAAAAAAAAAGCAACATTAAGCCAGACCTTCTAGCCTGAGTTAAGTAAAGAAAATTTAACACATTCAGCGGGTAATGTAGACTGAGGACTGGTTTTTAAAATTCCTTTACCATACAAAATAATTTTTTCACTTCTAAAAATCACTTTAAAATAATGATTTTAATTTAGATAATTGTTTTAGGTTATGGGCTAATTTGTATCCCTTTCATTTATAGAAATAGAAAAAAAATTTACTCCTTTCTCATCAACTCACAGCCAAATATGTGAGTTCTTAAAAGCAGCAAATTCTTCATATACATTAAATACTACACACACACACCGTATTCCTAGGCAAAAATAGTTACTTTGGCTTTAAAAAAAGATAAATAACCTTCTTGCTTACTTATAGTTTTCCCTGCAATCATGGTCTTTAATTTCCATCAGTGTGTTGGTTGTTTTAACACTGTAACCATTTTTCTTTCACTGTAGACTAATTTTTATTTCCTCTTGGGGGTCATTCTAGCATTTCAGAACTACAAAAAGCTGATGGTATTTTATTGATGTTGATAATATAGAATCAGGATAGGATCAGCAAACTTTTTTCTGTAAAGGGCCAGACAGTAAATATTTGGGGCTGTGTGGGCCATGTTCCTCTGTCGTAAGGACTCAGCTTTGCGGTTGTAATGTGAAAATAGTCAAAGGCAATACGTAAATGGGCATAGCTGTATTTCCATAAAACTTTGCAAAACATGAGGGGCCTGACTTGGCCCAGGAGCATTGGTTTGTTGACCTGTGATTGGGAACTCCAGCTCTTACATGACTGGAAGACTTAAATATGCCTCTATGTGAGTGCTATTTCATAGCAGTTTAAATAGAATAATAAATTTATAGTAATAAGTATGATGTGAGTGCAACTGATGTCCTATAATGCATATCTTTTTGTAATTTTAAATTCAGTTATTAATTTGCCTTTTTAAAGCAAATTATTGATAACTGATGGAAAATATGGGGAAATTCATAATTGTATGTTTTAACTAGGAAATTATGTGGTGATACATTGAAACAACAGTGGAATTCCAAATCCTGATAGCTGTTCAGTAAAAATTATATATTTTGTACTATCTCCTGTTTGTAGTCATGCCTCCATAACTGTAACCAGCCTCCTTACCTGACTTCAGTTGGCCTTACAACAATATAGAATAGATTTGATTGTCATTATTACTGACATTTTATGTGTGAAAATACAGTGCTTATAAAGGTTGAATGACTTGCCCAAGATTCACAAACCTATGTAGTAGCAAAGCTGAGATTGGAACTCAGATGTCCTGACTCGATCCAGTGCTGTTTCCACCACATCACTGCTCTCTTGGTAGAAGGAATTCCCTGTAGGTCCTGTAGTGAGTGGCCATTTAGTTTTTTTTATAGAATTTCCAGGAAAATACCTAAATTTGGGGAAGTGAGAGAGACTAGGCTCCAGATAGTCAGCCAATGCTGACCAGACTTTGGGATAGTGCCGAGTGGTGCAGGGGTTTGAGTTGGTGGCCCGAGTCTCTAGCACAGCCTTCCATGTATTGGTGGTTAACAGCTAAAAGTTGGTCTCCACAAATATCTGCTAGGCAGTTGCCCAGGACTTCAGCAAATATGCCAATCTTTATGCATTAAGTGAAGGTCTACTTAACGCTCAAGTCAAGGATGCTCAATATGTGGCATGAGTTATTAATTAAAATGATGTATGTGATAGAATGCCCATCCACACCATGGTTACCATCACTTACCAATCATAGGAGCCTTAACATCAATGCTATCTCTGAATCTTGAAGACAACACCCCACATAGACTCCATTTTTCACACCTGAAATCTATTTGCCTTCATAACGCTAAATGACCATATTATTAGCTGTAGCTCAGATATGAGGCAGGCATTGGTTCTAATCTCCCACCATGGTATAGGGATTTTCTGATAAGCATCACCTTTGGCGTTGACTTAGTTGACTGGTAGTGTTTTAGGTTAGGAACAAGATCATCAGTGCATTCAGGAATGTAAGTTCATGTAGCAGTGGTTCTGGGTCTCAGAAAGGGGCAGAAGTTTAGAGCATCAAATTGTAGAAAAACAAAAGAAAGGTAAATAAGCAAAGTCAAATGAAAAGAAGGGGAAAAGGAGATGCGACCATTATTCATTGTTGGATGGAAATTTCTGAAGAATGGTGGAAACAAAAGGAGATTTGCCGATATTCCTACTGAAGCTTGTTGACTTATGTTTGGAGTAAAGGACATTGTTCAGTGTTGCATTGGTAAGTCAGTTGTCTTTTATTCTCTGACTAATCACTAGTGTTTAGTGAATTTTGTATAATTCATTCTAAATCTTTCTCTTAAACTTGTTTATGTACCTGACTTGTGTGGCTTCCTACAAACCTTTTACATAACATAACTATATAATTAATATATTCATATTTTATATAAATATGATTTAACTATATTCAAAATAGTGTGAGGTAAACCATAAAAAAAAAATCTTTATTTGTGCAACACCTTTCTCTCTCCCAAAATTATGTTCAAATTTAATTTGATTTCATAGCTGCCTATGTAAATTGTAAACTGTGTTTATGCTTTTGCTAACTGGTATTACCTTCTTTAGCTGATAAATATAAAATGCAGTTTATCAAGATCAGTCTTGAATTATGCAAATTTTGAATTATAGTAAGACTTGAAGAATACCCTCTGGCATAAAGTAGAGCCCCCTGAAAATCAGAATGTATTAGAAGGAGTTTCAGAATGTGAGTAAGTAAAGACAGGGGAAATATCTCAAGAAGGCTGGAAAACTATTAGCTCTATAAAAACTCCTGAGTCCAAGGGAACTCAGATAATTATGAACACAGGCTCCATAGCAATGAGCATTCTTGTACCTTCCCTAACTATGTGGAAAAACTAAAATATCATGGAAGGGAAGAAACTATACTTTATTGTTAATTGAACCAATAACCAAGTTTGTGTCTGTAGTTCTAGGACCCTACACTCACTTAAAATACATTTGACAGCTGATACAGATAATTGTGGGCAATTACTGACAATGAAGACTCAATTATTATGGCAAAAATTAATCTGTATTTTCCATCATGGCAAATCTATCAAATAATTTTACTGGTTATCCTGATAATGAGAACACAAGAAATCAGTATAGTCTTGTCAAACTGTCCAGAATGTGGAAATAGAGATTGTGGGTGGAGAAGAGATAGACATGATGAACATAAGTTAATCCTTTGTCTGATTAAGAATTTTATGGTTGACTCCAGTTTATATTGTGTTTATTTTATTCAGACTAAAGCTAAATGTTGTCTCCCTCTCACAGTTACCTGATTATTTCATGGCTTTTGGATATTGCTTTGGTTTTCACTTCCCTTCTCTACCCTTATGATTTGGGATTCCTTTGACCATTATTTCTTTTTCCATTTCTTTCTTTCTTTCTTTCTTTCTTTCTTTCTTTCTTTCTTTCTTTCTTTCTTTCTTTCTTTTTTTTTTTTTAAGGCAAGTATTTCCCATTAGCCAAGTACTGTACAACAAATGATTGTCTAAGAGCTTTTTTTTTTCTTTTTTAAACTGCCTTTTTGTTTGGAATCCTGGTTTTTAGCCTAGAGACCTGTGCCTCAATAGTGTTTCTGAAATCATACAGAGAAATAGAAAAATTAAATTAGAAAGCCAAAACAGTTTTAATCACTCCCTACAATTTTCATCAAATATGAATAAAACTTTTTTTTCCCCTCTAGGAAGGTATATACAATGGAAATATTGGTAAAAGGCACAGATACATGATTTTGAGACTGTTGGACTGTTGGATTTGGGTGGGCTAACTTTGTGGGTGCTAGGATCTGAAATGAGAGAGGGTTTCATAATGTATTCTAGCTGGTACTTGTATTCAAAGACATTTTGTGGATGCAAGATTAAAATTTTGTATACTCAGTTTACCATAAATAATTTAGTCTTTTCAGTTATTCTAAGACAAGCTAAACCAGTAGTTACTGATCTATTTTCCTCTACAATTTGCATCCTGTTATGGACTGAATGTGTACGTCCCTTGAAAATTCTATGTTGAAACTCTAACCCCCAATGTGATTGTATGTAGAGATAGAGCCTATAAGAAGGTAGTCAAGGTTAAACAAAGGTCATAAGGATGTGTCGCTGATTCTGTAAGATTAGTATTTCTAAAAAGAGACATCAAAGAGATTGTCTCTCTCTCTCTCTCTCCACCTTGTGTGGACAGAACTACAAGGCAGCCATCGACAAGCCAGGAAGAGAGTTCTCACCAGGACCCGAATCAGCTGGTATCCTGAATTACTTCCCAGCCTCCAGAACCATGCGAAACACAGTTCTGTCGTTTAAGTCACTCAGTCTGTTGTATTTTCTTAGAGCAGCCCAAGCCAACTAAGAATCTAACATAGTGCTCTTTTATAGGGTAGAGAACCCAAGAGACAAAGGCCTGCCAGCCACTCTCTGGATTAGGGCAGGGTTTTGGGCTCTAAATGGTTCTAGGTTACAAAATTGGTTGTGAGACTTTGGGCCTAAGTGTAATTTTCTATATTTGAAAATAGTTCTGATAATAGTAACTAAAACTTACTGAGGATGTGAAGATTAAAGAAGATAAACAGTGTTTGACATGAAAAAATCAGTAAGTGAAAACAATTATTAGTATTGTACCTATTAATATTCAGAAGACATGAGCAAACCACTATAGGTGAGGCCCCACATTAATGTTGAAATGTAGCAGCAAATACACCTGATAGCTTGATGATTTTTGAAAATTAGTCTTAGATCTTTTCTAAAATAAAATGGCTTTTGACTCTGTAATAGATTGGCACTTATCTACGTACATTCAAGGTGACGTGCTGAATTTTACCTGAGCCCTGTACTCCTGGAAAACAGCCAAGATTGAGAAATCCTCTCACCCTTCTGTGTTCTGGGCAATGGCTTACTGCAAAGAAACACCCTTCCCCGTGCTACTTAAATAATGAGTCATGGCACCCCCTGGTTTTGACCAGGCTACACACTGACGCTCCGCATTCCCATTCTTTAACTCTTAAGCAATTAGCTGAATCGTTTTGTCTCCATCGTTGTGACCAAGTATTTCTTGACAAAACTGGTTAATATTCTCCTCCCCTCAGGCCTCTGAATTTTGACCCATCCTCAGCTTGAGCCAGAACACAGCCCTGCTTAATTAGACCCCTCTAGGAAATAAGCTATCATTAGGGCAGAACATTCTTCTCCCACATAGCACCTCCCCCACACCAAGTACTTCCTAGCCTCGTTCACCCGTCTTTCTAGAAGAAAAAGGAAAACCTCTTTTCCCTGAGCTCTGGCACACTTGCTGATCCACAGTCAGAGAATCTTTCCCTGTTGCATTAGTCTAATTCACCACTTTTAATAATCTCTTAGAATAGTTTCTCTGTACCTAAGTCCCGATTTATTTTTAATTTGACAAAGGAAATCTGAATGAAATAAAAATTTGTCAAAATCGTCTGGGAGTCTTAGATTAATTGGCTCTTCAGACTGTTCTCGCCTCTTTCCTAGAGACTGCCACTGTTTTGGTTTCTGCTGCTATAACTGCAAATTGATGGGTAAAATAAAGTAATACATGATCAAGCTAGGGAGTTTTAGCTTCCAATTAGGAAGATCTCCATCAGAGTTTTTACTATCTAACCCAATTCTAAGTATGTTAATAAAGTTGCCTGTTATTCAGCGTCTTTGGCAGAGCTGAAAACTGAGCTATTTTACCAAATCAGTTTCAGCGTGATTTTATAAGATACATAAGATACGTGAAACAGGGGCGCCTGGGTGGCACAGCGGTTGGGCGTCTGCCTTCGGCTCAGGGCGTGATCCCAGCGTTGTGGGATCGAGCCCCGCATCAGGCTCCTCCACTGTGAGCCTGCTTCTTCCTCTCCCACTCCCCCTGCTTGTGTTCCCTCTCTCGCTGGCTGTATCTATCTCTGTCGAATAAATAAATAAAATCTTTAAAAAAAAAAAAAAAAAGATACGTGAAACAATTTAAACCACCTTTACTCTAAAGAGCAATAGACGTGTTTAAATAGTCCCATGATATCCTGATGAAAGGTTTGCGTATTAAAATGGTTGGAATTCTCTCTAGATCAGTATGTTCTCTGTAGACGTAAGTTGGACTTGGCTTTGTCATGACCTGGAAAGAACTGTGGTTTACAGTCATGCAGGTTTGTGCCCCAATTTCAGGTTGCTCTTCTGTAGTGGCTGAGTGACTTAGGTGCTTATCTGTGTCACCCGAAAATTGAAATAACAACACTTCTCTCTCATGATTGTTGGGAGCATTGAATGTGGGCAAAGTGCTTAGCACAGTGCCTGGGACAGGTTTAATAAAGAAATACTATTACGAATAATAACTAACTTTATTCAGTTTTCTTCTGCCCCTTTGCTCAATGGAAGAAGGTTTCTCCCTGTCTTTGCATGAAAAGTTAGGCAGTCCTAGGACTTTTCTGGTCAATATAAAGAATTTCAAAGTGCTTTGTCAGTTTAAGTTACAAAACACATCACCAGTTTGGAAAGTAGAATGTCTAGATCCAGATAATATTGATTTTAAAGTAAGCAATGTAGGGGCCAAGGCAGGCTGCCGAAAAATGTGCCACTTTGGCTAATTGATTATTTTGAATTAAAAGTTACTTAGGAAAGCAGCCAGTGCAAAAAGAACACCTCGACTCCCCTCCTTTGTCTCCAGAAGGCAGGAAATAAATCTCTGATGTGAAAGGTACACTCCCTGTACCAGGAAGGAAAGAGACATCCTAATCATCAGATCCAGGTGATTGAGAGCTGAGAAGGCTGCATAAACAACCCTTGTTACTTTACAAATTTACTGCCCCCGTTTAATTTCTGTTTAGAATTCCTCACTAATTGAAGCTCCCAAACATAAGTTTTCTTTGTCTTGCCAACTCCTCACAGATTTATTATTTCTTTGTCTAAAACGTATACAAACAAGATGCTGTGGTCATTTCTTTAGATCTCAATTTCATTATGGGGCCTCCATGTGCACCTAATTAAATTTTTTTTCTCCTGTTAATCTGTCTCATGTCAATTTAATTTTTATACCAGCTAGGAGTATGCTGAAGGCCAGAGTAAAATTATTCCTCCCCAACACCAACATATGGGATCTGGATGGGGCGTCAAGAGTGTGTGTGGAATATCTGGTTTTGCTCTTGTTTCTCCATCTCTTATTCTGACAGGTGTTTGTTGCTGATTCTTCCTCTCAAGGAGGGCTTTTTGGTTCTTTAGAGAACAGCCCCCTTCTGTTGCCGGGGAACTCTCACCTCCAGCCCCGCTGACTATAGCAAATCGATTTCATTTCTGCTGGTTGCTTACTTCTGTAGTAATACCTTTAGAACCCAGAAGTTCACTACCAGCTTTTATCTGTTGATGTTATTTCTACTCCAGGAGAGTCTTCTTGGACAAGATTTGATGACTACTGCTATTGACCTTTATCCCATGCTGCCTCTTACTCCCTCAGGACCCTCATGAGGACTATCGAAAACATTTGTTCATCCTGTGGCCTCAGTTAGGCTTGAAATACAACATGATTCCAAAGCAGATTTCTTTCAATTTATTTGCCCTAAATTATTCATCCCTCACTTTTTAGATTTTTCAGATAGAAGATAGACATTGGTCTCTTGTGACCTTTTCAAACTCAGGTGATACTTTCAAGGTCTCTTTGTGCTTCTGTTGACGTTATTTCCTCTAGAAGCAAATGGAGAAGCACTTCCAGCCCTTCCCTTTGGGGAGGAATAGGCAAGGTGGGACTCAGAGGATGCAAGATGGTCCACAGTTCTTTCCCTCAGTGTTGGTGAACTGCTTCAGAGACATCTAACTGGTTCTTGACCACCTACAGTTTGAAAGTTCTATCAGGTAAGCTTTTTTACAATACTCTTAGGTCTCTGGCATCTGATAACTGATAGATTTGAGTCTATTCTAATATCCTTTTCCATTATTATTGGTTTATTAAAGTTATTCAGCTCAGTAAATATAAAGCCTGCTTTATAGTTAATACATTGGTTATTTGCACAGTTAACATTAGCTCAGCAGCAGAAAGGGTTCTGTCAGGTGATCTAGGGAACTCCCAAAAGGCCCAGAAGGGAAGGTAAGTAAATAAAAAAGAAAGTGTAAGGGTGAGTTTTAATGCTCAGCATACATTTCAGACCAACATCAGCAGCATGGGCATCAGTGAAGTGGGTGGTACCTGCTTTATAGTGGACATTTTTGCTTCCTTCTCAGTTTATATCCTCAGAGGTAGAATAAAAATAGTAGCAACTATCAGAATACGATTTACTAGCAGGCATCGTGCTAACAGTTTTATATTCATTATTGTATTCATTATCTCATTTAATCTTTATGCCATTTAGAATGGCAGAAGCATTTAATAATCTGTCCAAGAACACATGATTAACAAACAGAGGTACGGAATTGATACCAGGTCTGTCTGGATCTATAACCCACGCTCTTCAGCACTGCACCAGTTGATGTTATTCCAGACTCTTTCTTAGTTTTGTAGAAAACTTATCCAAGGTCTGGTGTCTCAGTCGTTCCATGGACACATGATCTGTGTGGAAACAAACATGTCCTGAGAGTTTATTCAATATCTTTTATTTAGTTTGGCTGGAGAAGTATCAAGTCATTTACTAGTTTAGAGAACAAAATGCTCTCTAAATTTTCCACATGGTCCACCAGGGACACAATCAAAATCAGTGATTTGGTAAGGGGCTCGAAAGGTACATTTTGTGACTATAAACAATAGAAAACAGTTTTCTACTTCTCTGAGGAGAACCAGACAACCTACCATTAACTAGAATGTTAGAGATTATGCAGTGGATGGGGTTTTAAATGCCCAAACTAAATAGATCTAAATTTATGGAGAGGAAGCAAGCAGTCAAGCAGTATACTTAAGAGTTGGAGAGGAAATGACTGATTTTTACAATGTCTTATATGATGTTAATAGAGATTCTGTGAAAGAGCTCTGAGAACAACAAAGTGTGTGAAACAGTGGATTGAACAGACTTCCATCCTATTACTTTCTCAGTCTTTAGCATGATCTTGACTCTCTGAGAAGGAACTTAGTTTACAGTGGACTCACATTCCTTTGATCACAGAAGGCTTTTGTCCCCTCCATTCGTCCATCCCTCAGAAGGACCAAATAATACGGACTGGGCTGTCAGGGCTCCATGGACGCCTCTGTGAGAAATACTGAGCTAGGTGGTCATAGGTGGTCACTGCTCTAGTCAATTAGCGTGAACTGTGATTATTAGGAAAGAAATAAGAATCAGAATTGTACAGGGCTTTTCATCTAAAGAAGAAAAGTCAAAACAGTTTCCTGGTGAGAAGGAAAGTGTCCAAGTCAGATGTTTCACCAGTAGGAACACTGCATAATGAGCTTTCACATTCAACCTAACCATCTGATGTGTGTACCCTGAGACGGATGGCAAGACTTTGGCTTCTCTTCGAAATTTTAAGTGATAAATGCTTATTTTTGGCACCAAAAGTCACGGTCTTTTTTAGATCCTGATTTCCCAGCTGAAATAACTCATCATAATGATATGCACAGACTGTACACTACAGATAAACTTCCTTCTGCCATCTGTAAATGGAGCATAAACAGTAGGAGGGCACTGTGGCTACAATATGCAGCTTCTTTTAGTAAAAACCAGAGAAGAACAGATGTTAGCAAGGAGAATGTTACAGTGCTTTCTCATTTATTTATTACTTTACATCCCAAAGTGTTAAAGGAGTGATATTAATCTCATTTTGCATTAGATGAATAGGAGATAAGCTCTTCTGGTAGAAGGAAGCTACCCATTTTGCTGTGGAAAAGTGCAGTTAAGATCCCTTTTACAGAAGATGAATTTCCAGGCTGACTTTACTCCTAGACCTTCCTTCCACATGGCTGAGCCCAACAAAATTGTCACCCATCTAGGGCTCATGTTGACAGCTCAGAGACTGAACAGCCTTATGCCATGACCCTTATAAGCTAGTTCTCAAGTCACTTGGCCATTCCCGATCTTTGTGGATGACCCCATAATTTCAGCGAACACTGCAACCATCAACTTTCAAATCTGTTCTTAATTCTTCATGGAAATAGTTGCTGAGATTTCTGACAGTATGAATTCTTTTCCACTGTATCTAAGGGATTCCAACCCAGGGAGTTACCTCTCTAAGAAGTTCTGTTTTAATAATTAATACAATACTCTTAAACAAATGTGACAAGATATTAATATTTGTAATCTCAGATATGATGTAAATCGGTTTATGGTATTCTTTGAGCTTTTTGAAAATTTTAATGACATTTAAAGTCTTTATTTCTACATACGTATAGTACTTTTTAAGTTAGAAATTATCTTTGCTTGCCATGTCATGATTAAATCTTAAGCTAGTGGGGAAGAAGTAAATACTTAAAAGCCAGCCACGTGAATGACCCGAGAGCAGCGGCTGAAATGGCAAAGCCTGGGTTCCTCTTCAAGCTCTATGTGTCAAAGGTCAGCACATCTCCCGCTATGGCACAGTATCTCCTGCAAAGGTTATGCTTCCAGTTATTTAGTTCTGGAGCTGCTTGATTGGGATGACTTTTGGGAGATAAGAGGGTAAGGATTGCTGTGAATTCTTAACGTTTCTCCTGATGAGTGATGAACTCGGCAGATAACTGTCCTTTCATTATAATATCCTTGGTAGCAGTAGTAATGGTACTACTGGGCTTTACTGAACGTTTGACTATACGCCAGCACCACTACATGCATTTCATAGTCATAAGCGTAAAGACAAGAGAAAGAGAGAGAGAGTTTCCTCAATCACCATTGATGAAAATGAGTGCTATAGGCTTTGAGAGATTAAAGATCTCCCTCAAGATCATTTAGTTATCTAGCTTGCAAGTGGTGATGCCAGGAATTAAATCCAGGAATCTCTGACTCCTAAACCCTATGGTTAATTACCACAAACCCAGGAAAGGCAAATGCACTGTCCGTGCTGCCACTGCCTATTCCTCTGTCCGCGGCAGACAGTGCTAATTGATCGTGGCATTCTCTGGTGGCCTACGTCAACGTACCTCCCTTTCCAGACAGCCATGGCTATGTGATTGGAGTTGCCATGTGAAGTGAGTTCCGTTCTTTCCTTAACTGTACTGACCTCACAATTCACACTCTAAAGCATTAAGACATACTTTGAGGGGGGGGGGGGAAGCTTATATTTTATCATTGATTATTATCACCCTGTCACTGTTAATACCATATAATGCTATTTATATACATATTTCAGTTGTTGACAAGTAGGAAATGAAGTGAATGATTATTAATTTGGTGCTGCAATGCATGCAGTTTGAGAGAGTTGATCACATACTTTGTTTGATATGGAGGATGCATTTTTAATTATTTAGGCAAGTGTAGTCGTTTTGAGTAGTTCCAAAGTATAAATAACATTTTAGTTACCATGTGTCTAACCATCTGCAGTATTCCTGTATAACGTGTGTCCCGATGAACTTCACTATACAGTAGGGAATTGTACAAGCAATTAGTCGCATTCTTTGTGTCCTCTGATTTCACCAAGGCTGTCAGAGAAAAAAATATTTTGTAAGAAAAAGAATAAAGAAAAATATATACTTTTAATGGATGGGATCATAAATGCTATGATGCTATGCCAATAGTCCCAAAGAAAGTATAAGGGCCCTGAAATCCTTGAAGAAGATTGCGATCTCCTGTGTTTCGTTAGTTACTGAAAGTCATCACTTAAACTATAAAGATGGACAGCAGCCCACTCCAGGGAAGCCCAGACGTGGGATACCATTAGAAGCCCGTCCTCTACCACTTGTTTCAGTTATAATGACTCACAGACATTTTCTGAGAAGGGCTGCAGGCAGTGATCACTTTTGACATCATGATTTCAGCTGGAATACAGTAGTCCCCCGTGGTCTTGCTTTTCCAGGTTTTGGTTCCTGGCAGTCAGCTGGAGTCCAGAAGCAGATGATCCTTCTGAGGTATCATCAAAAGGTCAGTAGTAGCCTGACGTTACATCACGATGCCTGTGTTCGTTCACTTCATCTCGTCACGTAGGTGTTTTATCATCTCACATCATCACAGGAAGAAGAAAGATGAGCACAGGATAATAAGTTATTGTGAGAGAGAGAGGGAGAGGGAGAGGCTGACTGCATTTACCTAATGTTTATTGCAGTATACTGTTATAATTCTGTTCTATTGTTGGTGTTTGTTGTCAGCCTCTTACTGTGCTAATTTACAAATTAAACTTTACCGTCAGTATGTATAGGAAAAGACGTAGTGTATACAGGGTTTGGTACTATTTGCAGTTTCAGGCACCCCCTTGGTGACGTCGGAACATATCCCCTGTGGATGCGGGGGCGGGGCGAGGGTGCGCTGTATTGGGGAAGTGGCAGGGGCTATTGGAGAAGCTTTACTTCTAGCAGTGAAGTAGAAAGACATCTGGCGGGATTAAAGACTCAGTAGTTCCTACCAAAAACCTGTTTTCCTGTAACTTGTGGTCCAGATGGTGGTTAAGATGTTAAGGTATTTTATAAATATCCATAACATAAATTATAAGGGATTTATATTTTTTATAACCAGTTATGGAAGGCTCCATTTTAACCATCGTAGTCATTATCTTACTTGCTTTCACACATGACAATTGCTGTGTCTTACGAGTATTTATCTTTGTTTTACGGTGTCCATCAACCATTTGGTAAGACACTATTTTGTACATTGTTATTTTAGTTATAATATTCTCATTCATTCCTTCCCACAAACCTGAATGTTAACTGTTACTACAGAGGAGAAAACTGAATTTTAAGAGACTTGCTAGGTCAGACAACTAAAACGTTGGGGAGCCAGGCCTTGAAATCTGGAATATTGGATGCAAATCTACCTAAAAAAACAGAAGATACCTACCTTTTAGCTTTCATCACTACAGATAAGCAATGTGACTTCAGGCACGTCCCTTTCACTGGGCTCATTCTATAAAATAATGATATTAAACTAGATACCCTATTTTTTTTCTGAAAAGGGATTTTAATTTGAACAGTGACAAATATAAAAGCACAAACATCAAAATGTGTTACAGAGGTTTTATATATATATTTATATATATATATTAATATAGAGAGATATATAGATATATGGGTACAAATAGAAGATAGGGAACTTTGCTGTGTCCATACACTATACCGTACATTACAACTAGCACAGTGCCTTTAAGAAACTTATTTTTTTACACTCCAATTTCCTCTTGTATTAAATGTGGGATTTACTAGATAACTAGATAACCAACCTAAGAATGGTGAATAAACTGGGCTTCAGAGAATTCCCCAGACCTCCTTTTAAATGCCAAACTGTGCATATGAGCATATGAGCAGCTTTGAGAATCAGATTAAAGTTATTATGCATTTTCCCAGAACATATACATGTGCACATAGATGTACTATATATATATATACATATATATATAGTATATATATACATATACTATATATATATGTATATATATATATGCCAGAGTACTGACTCCTTGATTATGAACTCCAGAGGTTTCTGTCACTATAAATAATGCTATCTTCGTAACAGGCGTTATTTCAAAAATACCATTGTTAAAATTTGCTATAATTATAGTTTCATATAAATCATAGGAAATGAAGTATTCTTAATTATATTCCAGTACTTAATTACATTCCTAGAGTATATTTGGGGGGCTTCCTGTACATTTTGATACATACTGCCAAATAGCTTTTTTTTTTTTTTTACCAATTTGTGCTACCAGCAGGAGTTATAAATAGTTTACTACTTCCCTTGCCGACGTTAAACATTATTATCATTTTTTATTTTTGCCAATTCTATGAGGACTAATAATGTTTGTTTCTTTAAATTTTAATTTTACTATTATATTATTGCACTGGGCTTACATGTTTCAGATTTGAACTTGCCAAAGCTACAGCCTAGGTTGTACGTTTTTCTAACATCACAGAAAAACCAGAGAATGATGAATATTAACTCTGATGAGTGTTGGTTTCAGGAAGAAGTACTAATATAGGTGCTTTCTCTCTAGAGGGCAAAGTTCTACGCTGGTCCATTTTTGCCGATAGTTTGCACGTTTTGTTTATATTACCATGGACATTAGGTGCCCCCATGAACACAAAAACATCCTAAATATTTGTGAAACAGAGAAGCTTGGAGAATCCTGGGAAGTAGGATAATTTAGATGGGGGGTTTACGTTGTAGGCATGCACTTCGACAGCTGCTGGGGGCATAAAGAAATAGCAGATGGAGGGGGTAGGAACTGATTAAGGGTATTGAAGGATTCACGGAAGGTCTGTGTTGCTTATCCCAGTGCAGAGGGACTTTCTGCTCAGATTGGGAGAGAACCAGGAGCAAATGTGAGATTGTTCTGCACAAAACCAAAATGGATGCTGAAGCAATTTTCCAACCCATTTTATAATTTCTCAGAGTCCTTCAAGATGAGCTGTTTCATAATTAAAAAAACAAAACAAAACAAAAAAACTAATACAACAGGGAGTATAGCAATTTTTCCTAGACCAGCATTTCTTGGGGTAAAAAGTAAAACATCTGTCCGATATTAAGAAACATTGAAAATAGATATTACTGTGTTGTGGATTTTAGTCCATAAATCATGAAAGGAATATACTATTACTTTCATTCTGAAAGTAAATGTACTACTTCTTTGAAAAGAATATCCAGAAAGCTGATGGAACATTTCATTCTTTTTGAATTTTTCTCGAGTTTTGTTTTCAAATCTATGCATTGTTGTAGGTCAGTGGTTCTCAAGGTGACATCTCGGAACCAGCAGGGGAAACAACACATCTGGGAACTTTTTAAAAATGCAAACTCCCATCCCAAATCTACAGAACCACAGACTCTGGGGATGGAATCTAGCACTCACGCTTTAACAAGCCCTGCAGGGGATGCTGATGCCTGCTGAAGTTTGGGACTATTAATTTGAGAGGAGCCAATTATGTAAAGGTATTTAACTTTTGTGTAGTGAAGTTTAAGTTGACTTTGATATTAATGCTTCATTTGGTTGTAGGTCAACTCAGATTTCACCTAATGACCTTTCTGGACACAATAGTTTATTTCAAATGACATCTTATTCTTTACTGCAGAATTATCAACATGAATATAACTATACCTACTCAGTTAACAGGTAGTTACTGCGTTACAATGTGTAATTAGCACTTTTCACAGAGCTGAATTATTTGCATATTTTTATCTTTACAGTGGTCCTGTGATATGGGTACTACTGTTAATATTTAGCTATACATATATTCATCAGAGATTATTTTGTCATCACCATACCTGGGTTATTCATATATTAAAGAAAAGAACTGTGAAATATCAATTTGTTTAGAAATAGATAATAATATGAATCATTTAGAGATCACTTTAATCTGTTTCTACTAGAAAGAAAAAGGTTAAACTAAGAAACATTTTTTAATGTCCTAAGTATTACAATTTATCACACTTTAAGATTTGAAAAATACTGAGTTCTTCAAAATTAGGAGAGACCTGTATAATTCACAAAACTTGAATTAATGAGGGCCAATAATAATTATAATGAGATCACAATTTAGAAGTGAAGGATGAAGTGTAAAATCCCTAAGTAATACACACATAATATATGTTTAAATCTTGAAAATTGCAAGATAAAAAAACGCTTCGGCATAGGGTGCTTTCTGTACACACAATTTCTATTACTTTGAAATACTTCCATCTAGTGGTGGAGTCTTTTAATTACAGATTTTATTAGAGCAGTACAATTATAAAATGCTTCCACTGTTTAATTTCATGGAAAAGGCATGTGAAGTTATTTTGTAAATTCATCTTAAAACATTGTTAACTTTCATAGTCTACATTAGCAATTTACTGTTTCATAAAATAAACATTTCCTCATGGAATTACAAACATACATTATAAACATTTTAACAACATAATTACTCTAATATATATTGTATTGCAGTTAGCTTCTTGATATGTAACTTATTGAAGTTCACCCAAAAGGAAATTTATACTGATTCTTATAATTGGAATCACTAAGTTAATTACTGAGTTACATAATTGTTTTACCAAAACATTAAAAACTTCCTTTCCTAAAAGCAGAAGAAAGGAGAGCTTGGTACCGCTTTGAAAAAAAATTTTTTTTTCTTCTATGATCAGACCTTTTGTATACAGTTTTGTGTTTTTGTTGACGTAGTTGTATTTTTTTTAAGTGTAACTGGCATAACATTCTGTTAGTTTCAGTTGTACAGAATAATGATTTGATATTTTTATATATTTCAAAATGATCAGCCCAATAAGTCTAGTATATTCGAAATATATGAATATTTTTAAAATGTAAAACTCAGCTTACTATGTTTTGATAAGCAGATTCGTTTTCCTGTATTTCAGTTGTTGCATTATTTCCCTTTTGGTGTGTTAGCTCATTCATTTATTTACCCAACAAACATTTATTTGGAATGTATTATATGCTGGGGCCAATTCTGGGTGTCAGAGCAATGAACAAGAGAAGCGAAGCTGCTATTTTCATGGAGCTTACACTGGTGGGAGCAGGGATGAAAAAGAATCACATAAGAATATAAAGTAATATAGTAATGACTGATATAAAGGAATAACATAAACAGCCCCTGACTACTTTACAGTTGACCATCACAAACATCTTCCCTGAAAAAGTGACATTTACTAGGACAGAAACCAGTTTATACAAGATTCAGCAGAACATTCCAACAGAGAGAACAGCAATGGCAAATGTTTTTTAGGCAGGAATCAGTTTTAGTGGGCTCTGGAAACACAGAGGTGGTCAGAATGGCCGAAGCATAACTTCGAGAAGAACACTGTATGGGATACAGTCAATAAGGTAGCAGGGGCTTACTAGTAGATGGTCATGTGGTTAGGAATTAGGGATCTTAGCTAAATTTATTGAGAAAGTATTGGTATAATCTGATTTATATGTTATCCAGTTCCCTGTGATTATTTTTTTTTAAGATTTTATTTATTTATTTGTCAGAGAGACAGAAAGAAAGAGCACAAGCAGGGGGGAGCAGCAGGCAAAGGGAGAAGCAGGCTCCCTGTTGAGCAAGGAGCCTGATGCAGGGCTTGATCCCAGGACCCTGGGGTCATGATCTGAGCTGAAGGCAGACACTTAGCCGACAGAGCCACCCAGCTGTCCCACCCTGCCCCCCACCCCGTGATTGTTTTATACATTGGAGAGGAGGGCAAAAAAAAAGGGAGAAGTATAAATAAATTTAAATATATATTTTGGAGTTCAGACTGATAGGAGGTGAAGTAGAACAATAAGGGGGAAAAAATGTATCCAAGAATGATTCTAAGTGCTTTGGCGTGAGTAATTGAGTGGCTAGTGGGTTATTTATTAAGATGGAGAACACTGGATAAAAATCTGTTTAGGGGTACAAATGGAGACTTCTTTCAGTATTTGGACTACAGTTTTCTTAAACGCATTCATTACTTGGAATATCTCCTTTTTGTGACTCTCATTCTTTTATTTAACAAATATTTAATAAATGTTCATCAGATGCCAGACACTACGCTAGATGGCTGGTATTTCCAGTAAAAATGCAGATACATCCCCTGCCCCTATAGAATTTCTAGACTGATTGGAGAAATAAAGACAGTAATCAAGTAGCCATATAAAAAAAGCAAATTGCAACAGTGTTTAGCACAAAAAATGAGAGCTACATAATACTATGATACACTAAAGTAGAGTGATTTGACCTAGTTCTGGAAGTCTTAGGAGATTTCCCTAAAGAAACATTAACTTGATAGCAAATCAGTGATTCTGTGAAGAAGAAACTTAAGGGGCTCATAACAGGAAGGAATTTGCCAAATACTTGGACCTGATAAAAGATTAAAAGACAGCCTGGAGTCCTTATCAGCAGAGTCTGCAGCAATCAGTATATGGACTACTAATTTATTAGGGAGTGCAATCCTAATAAATTAGGATTAGGCATGAGGAAAAAAGAGAGTGAGGCAAAGAGGAAGAACCAACAGAAGGTGCATTATTGGGTTGGCCACTGTTAAATGCAAATGATTGCTCTAATCTATGGGACCATCCAGGATAAGAGAGTGGAGAGGGGCCGTGAGAGAAGGCTGAAATTTATCCACCAGCTCCCTTCTCTTACTGGATAAACATTTGCTCCAGAGGGTGTTAATTCCTCCATATTTCCATATTGAGCACGAATAGGTGCCAGGCAGGGTCTCCTGGCACCTCATCCATAGTGTTCAGGGAAGAGCCCTCAGCAAGAGGCGCATCATGAGCACTACTGTTCATTCCCGTCTGCAATTAGCCCGTTGCAGTCCATAGAGTGGAGCTGCTCATGACACCAGCGGCTCGTACCAGACGGACTAGGCCTGGAGAATCTGAGGTATTTGATACAATCATTATGGCAGGCTTGGGGAGAGGAAGGGGAGAATGGTGGATGATGGGATTGGGAGCTTAGTAGGGGTCTGACCATGCAGAACATTGAAGACTAATTGAAGATTTTTGTCATTATCTTAAGAGCAAAGGAAAGTCGTTGGCGGGTGGCGGGGAGGGTGGTCATCATAGGGAAACAGCATGAACAGATATGCACTTCATATATCACCGTGCTTCTATACTGGTCAAAAGTTTGGAGAGGGAGCCAATGGACACAGAAAGACCAGTTAGCATGGAAGTGGTCCAGCCAAATGATCCCAGTACAGAGCAGTGGGTAGATCCAGGAGATACATAGGCAGTAGTATCAACAGAATTTAGTCATGGATTGAGCATGAGGAAAGGGAGAAAGTTTGGTAAGGAAGATAGGTTTATGGCTTGAGTACTTGGATGGATCCTATTGCTGAAAATCACTTAACTGTAGGTACAGTTGAGGGGCAGGGTGGGGCGCTGGACAGATTTGGAAGGGGAAAGTTACTCACTTTTGGAACAGTGAGTTTGAAATATCCTTCAAACGTTAGGAGAGGAGATGTCAAGTAGGAAGTCATAAATAAAAAGCATCAGATACATGGAGAATTCTGGGCTAAAAATACCTCAAGGTCACGTGTCTGCACATGACAATCAAGCCTGACGTGTAAGGCCTGTTTGAGAAACAGCAGAGTAGGGCAGGAACCTAAGACTGAGTCTGCAGGGAACTCCAGAGTCCAACAAGTTCAGATTCCATATTTTCCTCCTGACAGAATTATAAGGTGGCAAATTTTCAATTTATTTCAATTACTGCTTTTCAGTCTACACATATCTTGTTTTATAGATAGAATATTGTTTTCCCCTATTGTATGTTTTGATCACATATCTTAAAACCAAGAAGTTTCTAAACATGATCACTAAGTCAACATTAAATTCAAACTTCCCTTTCTTTAGCATTTCTAAGATAATGTGGAGTGAGAGAATAAAAAAATCTATACTAATATATATTCTAATGTACTAATACAGATTCTGAGTCTGAGTTTTAGAGCCAGACAGCACTGGGCTTAATTTCCAGCTCTAGCCCATGCTGGTTACACTTACCACATTATTTAACCATGTTGTGCCTTAATTCTGCCAACGGAAGATTGTTTCACAGGTTAAATGTGATAATGTATGTAAAGTGCTTCATACACATAAAACACTTTTCAAAAATCACAATTTTCAATAGATTGTCTCCCAATTACTCACTACCCTTATTTGAAACTATAGTATATTGGACAGTGTCTTGAAAATTGACATTTCTGCATTGTTCTAAAAATCAAATGAATACACATTCATCTTAATTTTACATTTATCATTAAACGCTAAATTTATTGGCAAATTACATTTTGTAGATTTTGCTATTAAATGGTCCATTTGTAAGTATGGTCATTCAAATCAAAATACTTTTATTTATATGTCATTTGTACTTTTTAACTTTATGCTTCATTTATAGATATTCCAGGATCAGAGGCAAGTGGAGGTAAGGTTGATTTATAAATTCTGATTCTTCTTGTCTGGATAGAAAAGAATACAAGCATTTTTAGAGTACACGAAGTTGAACTTTTATTTGGAAAGTTGAATTTCTTGTATAATGAAAATATTTTTAAACCATACATATTCATAAGCATAATACAAACACCACCTACAATACAAACACATTTTAATAAAGTTTTACTATGAGTATTAATCTAAGCCAAAAAAAAGTAATCAGGTAAACCAGTTCTACATACCTTTTATCTCTTTTGATGATGTAATCAAACAATTTAAGACACAAAACAAAGTAAGCTTTGGCTCAACCCTACTTATCTCACTATGGGAACACTAGGATATATACTACCACAGATTACAAACCCAATCCCTTTATAATCAATTTAAAATTGTTACAAGAATCATATCTCAATCGCATGTAAACATATTTAGGGCTTCAGTTGGCAATTATGTTTTAAATGCTTAGAAAAACACACCAACATTTCTCATTATTGTTCTCTCTTTATCTCATCTCTTCCATGAATATAAAATAGGAAAAAAATATTATTTGAGACTTCCAGCATAATTTCATTGTGCTTTACACTTTTATAAACATGGGTACATCTAAAATATCAGATGCCTTTATACCAATAGAATAATCCACCAAATTCACATTTTCTTACAAATACACATGCAAAATCAGTGAAAAACACTTTTGTATAGCAAAGACCCTGCTTGTTTTCTGATTAATAATTTTGATGGCATGTGCAAATCATACTGCTCACTGAACAGTAGATTTTATTTCCTGTAGATTTGTTTTTCTATAAAAATATATTTATGTGCTCACAGGAAAAAAGTTGGTATGTGTGGGGTGACTTTTGATACATCGTTAGATTAAAGGTTTGTTTATGAAGTTAAAAGGCATCTTAGCTTTTATCGTTTTCAAATTTTTCTTCATATAAAAGAACACCCTGTGACAAAGATAAGGTAACTGAGATAATCATTAGCACTTTATAGTTGAGACAGTATGAAGCAAAGGGGTCAAGCAACGTGCCTAAGGTTTATGTACAAAATCAGTGCTGGAACCAGGAAGAGAACTTGGATTTTCCCAACCCTTGGACAGTTCTCTAGGAACTCATCCCCACCAATAATCCTTGAGATTATATACAATCTATTACATTAAAATAACATTGACAGTTAACGGAGAAAGTTAGTTATGAACCAATTCCTTCTGCACTGAAGATTCCCAGTAGAAGCCAAATGGTATTAAGAAAAGGTACGAAGAAAAATAGCAAAAGGCAGTCATAACACAATGATGTCATTTATCATATCTCTAAGTTTTGGTCATTGAGAAAATATGAGCAGGAACATCCCTATTACTCAGACTGCTAAAGGGAAACACTGAAGTCTAGGAAAATCAAACACTTCAGTATTTGTGTTAACTTCTAACTTGAAGATTATCAAATTTATAATAAATCTACACCTAATGCTTTTTGGAGATTATTTCCAACCTGCATGATTCTCTTAAAACCTTTTTGGCTGATGACAAAGAAGAGGAACTAGAATAACAGCAGAACTAAACTCAGAAGTCCTAACCTTGGCCTCATCAGTAGCCAAGTACCAGAAACTCCTCCCAGGTAAGTGAGAACGTGATGATTTTTCCCTCCAGAGAAGTGCTTTAGCAATCAGATGGGGATGAAGCTCAAGGTTAGTGCTGGACACACAAGGTGAGGACCAAGATACCTTCCCCTTTGGAAACTCTTACTTCTGGGAGTTCGGTCAAATCCTGAGCCCATGACACATTGTCTTAAATCAAACATTCTTTTGCTGCCTATGTATTTTGGAGGACACAGAAGGTTTAAAATGACAGATACTTCATATGGATTACTGCATTGACCACGGTAGAAACATCCCTAATTTTGGCCCCCAAGAAATACAGTGGCTGCATAAATCAAAGTCAGGATTTAGCACTATATGGCCGCAGCTACAGCTCAAAAAATAAACTCTGTAAGTCACTTTCACTTAAACATAGTTAAGAATTTCATGGTAGGGTTAACAAATGTTTCCATAAAGTGAGAAGTTGAACACTGAATTTTATTGGCATGCATGCACAGTCCTTCGTAATATTTTTAAACCATTTTCATGTACAATTTTAGAAGGACTAGTAGCCCACACACCAGGAAATGAATTCCCTGAATTTGTACTGACTTTGACAGAAGAACAGAGAGATCCCACCCTTAAGATGTTTAAAATGTGAAAGGCAAGCATATGTCTGGAAATTTCTACTGTAAACAGTTTTTTTTTTCTTTTGGGGGCCGGGGTAAGAATATACTCAACAATAAAAACTTATTTTGAAAAATATGAAAACATTTCCCTCAATATTTATATGATATTTTATTTGGAAACTGTTGGAGAAAGCAATATAAGAACATAATCCAAATGCTTTGTACAAAGTCTTCAGTTTTGGAACCTCATGTTATTGCTTGCAGCTCTGGAATGATGAAAAATGTTATCTCACTATATACTCTAGCTGTACAGACATGCCTGCTAATGTTCTTTTTCTCACTTCAAAATAAAACACATCTATAGTTTGTGTAAATATTAACATAATATGTACAATGCATTCATGAAATATATGCAAGCATACCATTATATAAACATAGAAAAAAGGTAAAAGCAGTCAATTTAGAAACAGAGATATTAAATAGATATAGCTATTAGACTGCAGCATCATGGATACCTTGGCCTGTTCTTTCGTAAGATAACCTTCTGACCACCACTTACTTTGCAGCTGAATTTAGTCCAAGAAAAAAGCCGAAAAAAAAAAAAATGGTTCTAGATGTCAGAACTGATAGACATTAAAAAAAAAAAATTCATGTTGAAACTGAAAAAGTTAGAAATGTATTTAAACATGACCATCTCTGGGCAACCAGGCGCTCAATAAATACGGGTTGATTGTTCACCTAAGACTCCTGCTACTAAAGATTTAAATAATAGATTTAGACTGTATATATTCAATGAACTGCTTTAATAAGACATTCATATTCCTCTTTACATTTTAAATAACCAGTTTGCTTACCATCTTTTTACCTGTAGTGAAGCAAAGTCACTAAGTTCTGAGAGACTGAATACAAATGTGCACACAGAGAAAAACCCACAAGGTAGCAACAACTATGGCAAACACAGTGAACAGTAAAACCAGGCAGAATGGAGTACACTGGATGGATACTTTGGGTTCAGTTGAGGTGAATCTAAATACAGGATTTGTTTTGTGTTCTGAACTTTCAGCACCTGAAAAACAAAACAAACAATATAGGCCTGTAGCGCTTGGTATTTTTTTCAAGGCAGTGCTATTTTTCTTAACATAATCGCAAGATGTTCGAATTCTGGATGAAATCTTTTGCCAATACGTTTCTATTCCTATGTGAAAGTTCTTGCTCCCTCGAACAGATAAATACGGAAGGTTGGTGTGAACCACTGATGGTGTTTACATGGGATACATTTACGCTCGGAGTGGAAATGTTGCTGTAGAACTTCCATTGCTTTCAACAGATCCTTTCTCCTTAGATCCAACATAAGCGCCAATAAATGATCCATCTTCGTTGAACAGACCATGGTCGCCTTCTCCATACTGGACTAAGCTGTCAGCGCTTTCTGTGGTCTGCATATCCCTGGTAAGCGATCGAAGGCTTCCTTTGAGAGGTTTCTCATCACTGTCACTACAAAACAAAGAATCGTTCAACAAAATCTGAGATATTCACGTAAAGTGAGATGCAGGCATTAGTGCTAATAGGTCTTAAAATTTTCAAGATATTCACATTAGCATTGCAGACACATAAACCCTGAATGACCCCTTCACAAATAAATGTTTAAAAGGTCATAACCAATTTGCGTCATACTGAGTAACTGAGAAACTGTTTTCTATTATTCACAGTATTTCTGCTTCCCTTTAAAATTGGGAGTTTTGAGACATGCAGACATTCAGTCTGCTGACCTACATTGAGGATAATGTTATTCCTCTGAGTTCATGAACTTTTGGAACTCCCAGTCATCAGGTCTTGATCTTTTGTCTTTACCTTTGATCCTGTACGTACCCCTAAATCCTTCCCCAAATTTTTCTTTTGATTATGGTAATCAGTCAAATTCTGTTTCTGGTAACTGAAGAACTTTCTTTAATATAGTTTATAAACTTAAGTTTGTTGAATTTTTTAAAAGATGGCTGGCATTTTTAGAACCTAAATACTACAGTATTTGGTTTGGGTTTATTCTTCAAAAAAAAAAAAAAAAAATAACTCTTGAGTTAGTAAAATAGCTATAAAATATGATCTAAATTTCTGGATCAAGATTTGTTTTTAATTACTAACAGCTATCACACTATAAATCTGTACACCAAATTAAATGCTTTTAGAAAATTTTAAAAAGGATGAATTTGGTAAAAAAAATATAATACATATATTTATATATGTATTAGCACTGTATAGTTTTTGGTAATCAGTGTTGTTCATCAAATAGGTCCATCTCTCAGCTTGCTGGGAGCAGGACAGGGTGGCATTTCTCTGCCTTTCCTGACTTACACATTGTCATGTGACTTGTTTTGGCCAAAGAAAAGTGAGCAAAGGTGGCATGTGTCACTTTAGAGCCCGTGCTCAGTTTGCTATGTTCTATTTCTCCGCCTGTGGTGCTGCTGGATGCTCATCTCCCAGCCAGTGCTCCTAAGTGATCAAGATGAATGGAGCCACCTGTGTTGGACACATAACTTGAGAAAGAAAAAGATTCTGGAGTTGTTTTTGACAGCAGCATAACCCAGGCTATCCTGACTCACAGAGTAGTTGGCTCCTGAAGTGGGATGCTTACAGTTACAGAAACACAAAACAAAAACAACAACAGAAATGTGGCATTAACTTAGGGACCAGCAGCAAGTAGTGAAGAAACTATTACCAGAAGCTGGAAGGTTAACAATTCATGTCATGAGTGAGAACAGCATCCAGTTCTCACTGGGATACCTGGAGATTAGATAATTTTCTGGATGAACACATAGTTTTGGGAAAAGATGATGGAAAACATTAAGGGATTAAGGAGATTAATTAAATTACTAATAAATAATTATATTAATGGGATGCCAGGTGAAATAGTGCAGGGGATGATTTTAGCTATCTTTTTTAAAGAGGCAGCAGGGTGTGGGGGAATGAGTTTTTGAACAAGGCATTATCATAGTTTTCTTGCTTATAAAATTGAACTATTAATATCTGTCTTTCAAATATATTTTGAAAAGTTGCCATGGGCCTCTAATGATTCTTGCCTCATGGAATCTGAACCACAATTTATAAATTTGTAAAGTTCCAAGTTTCTCTCTCTCTGTCGTCTTCCCTTCCTTTTTCCTTCTCTCCCTTTTTCTCGCACCTCTTTCCTTTCTTCTTCTCCCTCTAATGATCCTTCTGGAAAGAACTTAATCAAGAAATATAAAAATGTGAAGAGAGCTTTCATTAAGTGGAAAAAAGAAGAATTAGTATAGAGCAAAGTAGAGCCTATAATGAGGTTGAGCCTACATCAGTTAACGCAGAACAGCTGGTCATAATGCTCTGTGTCATTGACTATAGTATTGGATGCAGGGATGGGCCAGTTAGAGGCAATCAGATCTCTTTCCCATATGAATTCTGGCCTCCTGTGTGCTAAAGGCTGTATAAGCCCGGGCGTTGCAAGCTCTCTAGTATACAGAGGACCTGATGGAAAACAATGACATCCCAAACAGGAAGGGCTAAGGTGGTGGAAGGGGGAACATGGTGAGCAGTGACAGGAGAATGGGAAGTTGAACGCAACCTCAAGAGCTACACCCCTCCTCCAGATGCCCCCCCCCCCACCATTCCTCCCAGGAATGGCACTCTTCTCTGCCTGAAGTTTGGTCATATTCCACCCAGTGGTTAACAGTAACACAATCCATTTCATTCTTTACAGCCTATCTTATCTCTTTGGATGGGATCCTTTATCAGCATCCCTTCAAGGCAGACAGAGCCACTCCCCTTTTTGCTCTCTTATTCTCTTTACCTAATTACAGTGATTTTGCAGAGGGAAGTTTTCTTCCTCTGCAGACTAGGTTCATCCTGAGGACAGGATCTGTATGTAACTTACCTTTGTGAGTCTAGACAGTAGGTGAACAGAATACATGTTTACGGATATAAATTGCATGCAATCTGGACCCATAATGGCCATGCTGAAGACTTCAGGATGTTTTAATACTCCAAATAGATATTCACTCTAAATAAAAATAGTGAAATAGCGTCCTTTTGCATAGCACACAGAGCTTTCAGAAAAGTCTCCCAGCACACACATCTCCCTAGAGTGAGGTTACACATACCCCTGCACCTGGAGGTCAGTTGCTATCTCATAAGCAGGCCCTATTTTTGCAAACTGGTCTTTAAAAAGGCATTACAATATAGTAGTGTAACCTTTATTTGAAGAATAAATACTTGTTTGCTTTTGCCTTTTTAAGCTTATAACCTGATGAGTATGTGTTTTGATACATTTTAAAATGGAACACCATTTACCTGTATTCACCAAAGGTTTCATCTTTTACTGACTGAACTTCTGGATCTGGATGTAGATCTTCCTTTTCTTTCACTAAAAAACAAATAGGGAAAGTAATACAAATAATTTTTAAAGACATATTAACAGTGTTGTTAAAGATGGATAATTAATGAGAACAGCATTGCTCCAGCTTTTTGATACTAGTAAGTCATTTTTTTTTTTTATGGTTCTATCCACAGTCCACCAATTACCTCTTTGTTTAAGCAAAAAAAGGGAAAAAAGATCTCCTGGCTTCTCCTGATCTGTCATCAGAATTACAGCATGTTGCAGATCATGGGGCTGCTCAGTATTGTGTGGGCAACAAGTCTTACGGGAAGAGTCAAACTTAGTTATGGTTTCTTAATGGAGACCAAATTACTAGATACACTTTTTACTATCCAAAACTTTTTGAAGATGTCATAGGCTCATGCCAGATCTATATCACTAAGCTAGAGTGATTAAGAGTCAACCATTTGGTGGTTCCGCTCTCTTACTCATAACTGCCTCAAAAATCAGAATATTCAGGTCTATGGTGACATTTTAAATTTGATTTATTCCAAATAGTGGGACAGAGGACCAGGGGGCTCTTATTACACTTTATCAGGAAAACTCAAAAATCCTGATGTGGGGGGCGCCTGGGTTGCTTAGTCAGTTAAGCATCTGCCTTCAGCTCAGGTCATGATCCCAGGGTCCTGGGATGGAGCCTCGTGATGGGCTCCCTCCTCAACAGAGTGTCTGCTTCTCCCTCTCTCTCCCTCTGCCCCTCCCCCTGCTGGTGCTCACTTGCTCACTCACTCTCTCAAAATAGAGTCTTAAAAAAAAAAAAATCCTGATGTGGGAAACAAAGGCAAAAGAAATGCAGCTTACATTAAAATCTCCTTAGAGCTTACAGCCCACTGATAGATACCTTAAACATGGAGAACATGACCTTCCTCAAGGAACTTGTGGCTGCCTTAGTGCCTTAATGTTTAAAAGTAACGTTATCTTGGCAGCAGCTGGTCCCTCAAGGTCCTGAAAGCCTTGCCTCCAGAGTCCTTGGATGTGTGCGCTACCCCTAACTCCCACAAACTAAAAAGTATACAATCAGTCACTGCTCACAGTCCCAGTATAGCTCTTTCTGCCCACAGGTCCTGTCCCATGAATAGGGAAAGGGTTAAGGTACAGACAGGGAGGGGAGACAGGAGGCCCCTGTCTCCCCTTCCTGTCTCCCCTGACTAGGCTCTGAAACTATTCCTGGCAAGTGGTTGCTGAGACAGAGCGGAACAAAAGCTAAGGGAACAAACCAAGATGGCACAAGACTCTCGAGGCCACAAGCTTCCCAGGCAGTTCTCCATAAAAGACTGCCGCTAAAAGTTCTCAGCGGCAACCCGTTCGGGACCCCTCACTCTGGAGAGCTTTCCTTTCCTTTCTGCTCTCACCTTCACTTAATAAACTTTCAGTTTACTTCACCCGTTTGTGCCTCAAGATTCATTCTTTGACTCCATGAGACGAACCCAGCAACCCTGTAACAATCCTTCTTCATGACACCTTTTACTACTACTTGCAGAGACCTAAGAGATTCTTTTAGTTGTCCTATAATGTGAAATGCTGACTTTTTTTCTTTTCCATCGTTAGAATTTGGAGAGGGTCATACTTCACAAGTGACTATTTGTTGGGGATACTCAAAAAGGAATGCTATATGTGTTTAAATTTTCCAGTTAACTAACTGGGACATTCATTAATCATTGTAAATCCAATACATAATAATTCAGTTCTCGTAGAAAAAAAAAAGAGTTCATTATTGCATAAATTTCCATGCATAAATTGCATCGATTTTACAAAAATTTAAAAATCATGCTCTTTGATTATTCAATATACAGAGTCCCAATAAATATTTGCTAAATGGATAATAAGCCAATAAAAGAACTTCTTACTAATCTGAACATCATCAAACTAATAGCAGTGAGATCTAAATTTCCCCTTATATAAAAGCATCTTGAACACTAAGCAATAACAATAATAATAGCAACAACACAGTATGTATATCTGAAAAAGATAAAATAAATTTGGAAGTTGAATTAAAGCCAACTGTTTTTTTTTTTTTTAAGATTTTTATTTATTTATTTGACAGAGATAGAGACAGCCAGCGAGAGAGGGAACACAAGCAGGGGGAGTGGAAGAGGAAGAAGCAGGCTCATAGTGGAAGAGCCTGATGTGGGGCTCGATCCCACAACGCCGGGATCACGCCCTGAGCTGAAGGCAGACGCTTAACCGCTGTGCCACCCAGGCGCCCCTAAAGCCAACTGTCACATTAACTGTGATGGTTTTTATTTCTATTTTATGTACATTAATTCAGGAGGCAGTGTATCTAATATATGTCATGGTAATAAAAAATGCATTCCCAGCAATGGTTAACTCTAGTAAAGCTGACTAGTGGAGCCAGTACTATCAGAAGGTACTAGTGCAAACATTCTCTGGGTCACAAATACATGACAAGGCATGCTGTCAAGGACAAGGTCCTTTCCTCTTAAGATGTTAAAATATGTGTGTGTAGTTTAGTGATTAGTGTTCTTAACATCTCTGATATTTTACAGACAGAAGATAGAAGGCTGGAAGTATTACAAGCCTCATTAGAAACTAGTAACCACTTGAAAATAATATTCTAGAACGTACATCCTTTGGTTAGTTAATGTAGGTTGTTTTTTTTTTTTTCCTCTCAGTATATTGCATACCTCTTGTGCTACCATAAATTTGGCTTAAATGTGTAATTTAAAAAATAAAAGATGTCTCTGAAGAATGCATCCTAGAAAATACTATTTAATAAACTGGAAGTATATTACTCAATTAAGAAACAGCTTTACCTGAGTACTTTCCACCTCTGTTCCTCTTCACAAAGCAAACAGTTAACAGTATTAGTGTGAGAAGAGCAATCGCACACATCAATCCAATAAACCAGCCTTGAGTGGAGATGTCGTCATATAAACCAGCGTATTCTGTTGTGCAAAGAGAAGTCACACGTTGAATGCTAGAAACAGTCTTTGGGGAAATGAAACATCATTTTTAAACATACAAAATAGAATCCATTTTATTTTCCCTTTCAGTGACCCTAGAGGGAATGTGATTTAAAGGACAGTTCATTGGAAGAATACTGATAAATCGTCCATCCTGTATTTAGAAAGGGCCCTCTCAAGTAGCATTTGACTCTGAGGATGAAAACCAAAAAGGGATAGTGGAGGCAGAGCAAGTGAAACACAGAAGCAGCCCAAGCAAAGCAGAAGCACAAGCTGCCTTGGTTATATGCAGATTGCAGTGGAGTTTCTGCGGGTTTTATTCTGTCTTGGTTTTCTGTTTAGTTTTTGTTATTAACACGTGTTAATTGGCTGGAGATATTTTTTTAGTCAACCGACAAAAACAAGAAAGACTACGTTGGCTCTTTGTGGAAGATTTTTCATTTTGATAATTTTAAAATGCTGTGATGAGCACTGGGTGTTATACGCAACTACTGAATTGTTGAACGCTACATCAGAAACTAATGATGCACTACACGTTGGCTAACTGAACATAATAATAAAAAATGCTATGCCAAAGCAAACAAACTGTTATCTTTGTAACTAATGTACCCCATATTTTTATCTTTAACACAGGAAGTATGTAAAATTAATCTACAAAGCAGATTGATTGTCGAACATGCCCCACATACAATCTCATGTCTCACCTCTCCCTCTTGTCTCAATTACATCTTCAAAAATGCTATTGTTATCAACCCAATTCTTAGTCAATAGGCGAACTATATGCTCAGCTCCCGGCTCAAATACCTCTACTGGGTGAGTCTTTTGAGTAAGATTGACTCCTTCTGATATCTTCCCGATACTTTTACCTAAGAAATGTACACAGTTAAATCATATAAATTGTAATCATTGAAAAGCAGGACATGAAAAGTAAAAACAAGACACAACAAAACAAAAAACTGTTATTTGAGAGGAGAGCCCTTTGTAGCATTTTTTTCGCGGATAGTTGTTGAATGATGGGGAGATCAAGAAAATCAACATTTCAATGTTTTCTTTCTTAATATGCTGAAATTGAGGAAATGAAATGAACTTAATTCATGTCCTTTAAAGATAATGTACTTGTTGATGAAATGGTACTAAAAATCTGCCCGGTCACATGAATGGTTCAAAAACCAAACACAGACTTCAAAAAATTATACGATGTCATTTTGTGCAATTGGAACTTTCACAGACCTAGCAGGAAACTGAACATGGCCATTCTGGCTTATTTTTGAAAGCAAATGACATTATAGGTTTAAATATATATTACTTTTTCTTGTCTTGGTCTTCTATAAATATTGATGGAATAGTATAACATTGTCATATATTAAATACTTGAAATTTGTAGAAACAATAAGCAGGCTTATAGGTACATTTAAATGAAATGCACTGAGAATTTTAAAATGTTACGAGACAAAGAAACACGAATATATCAATATATTAATTGTAGAATCTCATAGTAGCAGATAAAAATGAGTCAAGTGTAATTAAATATACATTTAATTTCTGATGTTGTAATAAAATATGTAAAATATTTTTGTATTTGATCCATGGTTTTGCTGAGAATCAACATAATAAATGTAAACCAGAAAATGTTAATAATTTACACTGAAAATAAATATATTCCATGTTGAGGATATTAAAAGTTATGAAACTCTGTGTCAAATGGGTATATGTCACACATTAGAAATTGGTGATATAGTTACTGATAACAAAAGGGCTTCATTAAAAAATGTCACCACAGGAGAAATAAGGCCAACTATATTAGTTGAGCAAAGCCTTTAAGATTGAGCACCACTGAGGTAGACCACAATTAATTTTGATTTTGAAAAAGAGAAATATTAGTATAACATTAAGTAGAGCAAGCTTTTGAAAAATAGAGCAAAGCAAGTGTTTTGTTCAAACCAGCAATGACACAAATATTTCTGACTAGCGCCATCATCTTCCCCCTCTGAGACTATGGAATGTGAGTCACCTGAAAATCAGACTGACATTCAGGAAATAATCAGAAAAAAAAAAAAAAATGCTTGTGTATCAAATCCTATTTTCTGAATAAATGTCAGATGACCTTAAAATGCGCTATCTAGGCAGAGCAAGGAGAAGAAAGATACACAGAAATAGATTCCAACTTGTGCAAAAGTTATTTCTAGAGCGTTTAGTGATATCAAGATTTATCTCCTCCATGAAAATCTATATGTATTTTTTCTTTTCCAAAGATCATGCTGAAATCCAGTGGCAAAAGAGATTATAGTTCCTTTCCTGTAAATATGGCAAGATATGCCTACAGAAGAGGAATCAGTATCAACGGGGGAAGGGGCAGGAGCTGAAAATGCAGAATCCTAAAAAAGACCACAAACATACTACTAGTAAGGAACATTTTCAAATTCCTGAGACATAGGGCAGTGAAGAAATATGCTGAGAGATACTCAAAGATGCAGCATCATTTATAAAACCACACAAACAGCATTTTCCATCTGCTAAAAACATTTTTTTCCAACATGAAGGCGACCAGACCGAGATTTTCTAAATACTTCCATATATGCATATGGTAACTGTAACTACTGTAAGAGAACTTTATGTGTTTTTTTTCTTGCCTGCTGCAAATTAGCAATAATGGGATTAGCATATCTCATGCATATTATGGTCTTGGTTCTAACAAAATAGCAACCCTTTCCATGCCTTGAACTCTGTTTTGAAAAATACAGAAGTTGCATATTTAGATTACTACTATTCTGACTTCTTTTCTTTGTATTGAACACTTGATGCCACTTTGAACTCTTGAGAAATAAGACCCTTTTTGTTACTAAAAAGTTTTCAATAATCATCTTTAAATCTCTCTTTTGAGTAGGTAAGTGAGTTCTTCATTTCACTTGGTGTCTTATTTGTCCTTGGGAATAATGTGTGGGTTTCTTGGAAGAAACTCTTTTGAGTGTACATACTTTTCCCATAAAGGGGAGTTCTGAGTATTTAGGGTATCTGAGGAAAACATAAAGCCTTCATTAGGCAGATACAGTAGGGACAATAAGAAGGAGAAACAGTAAAGTTCAGAGCATAACCATTCACACACAAACACTGATTTGACAGTGATTCACATATACTTGAATATATTTTATAATATACATATCTTATAAGTTACAGCTTAGTTTTTCTCATTACTATTTTCTTTTTCCAGTGACTTGGTCTTTTTTCTAATCTAAAATGTAGAAACCCATCCAGGGCAGTGTCTGACACATAGTACATGATGAGCAATGATTCTCTTTGCCTTTTTGCCGTCTCCTTCTCCTTGTTCCCGTCCTCAAATATCCTTCTAGGTCTGATCAACTTCAATCCAACCGTGATCAAAAGCCCTCTTTTTTAACTTATTAGTGTGTGCAACAGTTGCTTTGATTCATTTCCTTTTTATGCTCTGCCTTCTTAATTTCTCTCCTTTTAAGTTTAGCAAGAACATTGCTAAAATCATAATTATCGAAATAATTTGGGAAGGAAAATGGGTCTAGGTTGGAAAAAAAAAAAAAAACCGAAAAGTGCAATTGAATCTAAAGAATTATACAAATTAAACCAGAGGCTGATAGGCCATTTCCAGCCAGTATTTGGCATCAACCAGTAAACAGTAAAATAAAATTGATACATAAATCAGTGTGTGTGTGTGTGTGTGTGTGTGTGTGTGTGTGTGTGTGTATAAGCCAAGACATGGAAGTGAAATGTATTAGATCATTGTTATAAAACGTCGACCAGGGCAAGAGGCAAATCTTTTTCTGTATGAAAACACTTCCAAAAGAAAAATACCCCTCTAGTAACCTTATGAATAACTTCATGACCTTACGTACTCCTATTTTAATTAAGTAAAATTATAGTTCCTGACCTTACATACACTGAGGCTATAGTTTCATTGCTGGTGGGTAGAAATCCATAAATCGAGTCAATGTGAACTTTACAAACAAGAGAAATAAATTCTGTATCTGTATCAGCGGAAAACAAAAGGTCAGACAGATTGAGATCACAGTCATTTCCAATTTACAATGACTAGCTTGGTACAGTCCCTTCAGAGCAGGTTAAAAAACAGCATCAGAAGCCTCCTGCACTTACTCCCTTCTCCTAACGTGGAGCTTTCCTCGGTGATTGGTTTTCCGCAGCCCTTTGAAGTGCAAGCCCTCAAGTAGAATTTGTACTTGGTGGTTGCATTGAGGTTTGAGAGACGCCAGCTGGGCTTCGATGGAGTTGTAATGTTGATATCATTCAGTTCTCCAAGTTCATAGGTGTCATTTACTAAAGAAATAAACATGAACAACAATGCCTCAGATTTCACAGCCTTAACAGTTCAAGTTATGTTGTCCCTTATCTTTGATTCTGTGTATGCTTGTATGCAAGGCGCTCCCTTAATTATTCACAGACATCAACTTACTCAATTCTATGATGTAGACATAATTTTATTACAATACCATACATGGAAAAATTGAGGTCTAGCAAGAATAAACACTTTCCCTAAATTAAGAGCCAGTAACTGGCCAACCAAATTTGAATCCAAACCAGACTTTTTTCACTCCAGAGCCCATCTTCTTAATCACCAAGGCATACTGGAGCTCCACCTTCATCATAACTATTAAAAATGATGGACTTTCCCCCTGTATTATATTTTCATTGTATCCTTCACTTTTAATCTTTTAGTGTAATAATCTAGACAATAATTTGTGTCTTCTATGGTTTCTGGCTCAATTTGAAGTACCAAATGTACTTAATATATATAGAATCAATAAACTGATTAATAAATTACATATTTAAAAATGTCAACTATATACTAAGTACAATGACAAGTGCTAATCACAAAGAAGATGAATTAGATCGTGCCTTTCAAAGAATTTGCAACCAGCAAGACTATGGGATTTGTGCAAGAGTGCAGTGTATTATAAGATTACCAAAGAAAAGTCCAAGAAATGAAACACATGCCAAAATTGTGCAGCCATTAGTGGCAAGGGAAGGGCTAGAATAAATCCTCTTGACTCTCAGTCCAAGATATCACACAGATAAACAAACAAACAAGCAAGCAAATAAACATTTATTCTTAACATAAAAATGCCTTCCTTGGTCTACCTAATGCAATTAGATCAAAAATGAAAGATGAACAAATGAAAGATCCAAATGTTGGAAATTAGAAAGAAATATTACTCTTTTACAAATTTGAGAGCATTCCTATAAAATACCCAAAGTCGACTGAAAAACTACAATAATCATAAATTGAGAGAACTATACAGAGAGCTCTCAGACACACAACAACTGTTTAGAACATACAAAGCAACAAAAAGAGATAAATTATCGGGGCAACTGGTGACCCAGTTGGTTAAACGTCTGCCTTCACCATCTCAGGTCATGATCTCAGGGTCCTGGGATCAAGCCCAGCATCAGGGCTCCCTGCTCAGCTGGGAGTCTGCTTCTCCCTCTGACCCTCCCCCCACTCAGGCTCTCTCTTGTGCTCTCTCTCACGTGCTCACTCTCTCTCAAATATTTAAAAATCTTTAAAGAAAGAGATAAATTTTTAAAAAAAATATTTCCATCACTTAATAGAAAGCAAAATAAATACACAATTATGTCATTTCATCAAAAAATCCATAGATTAAGCAGTACATTAATCACTGCCATTGTTAACGTTCCAGATTTTTTTCTTTATGTTCTAAGAACTGGTCTTTAAAATAATTTAAATCTTACATAAGATCAACACAAAGGTTGGAATTTAATTAACACTGAGTTTCTTTACTGTTAGGATAAAGAAAAATCATAGCTTTACTAAACAAATTAACATTTAAAAAGTCTTCATATATTTGTTCAGTGCTTTCTACATACTTGAAAACCAGTTCATGGAATACTATAGGCTTAAGAGCTCAGCATAGAGAATAAAACTGATTTAGGTTTGAATCTTGCTTAATATTTATTTTACTACATGGCTTTACATAAGTGAACTCTATATGCCTCAATTCTCACATCTGCAAAATAGTGAAAAATACATCCCTCATAGATTTTTTATTTTAATGAAAAAATACAGGGAGAGCACTTAGTACTGATCTTGCTACAGAGCAAACACTCAAAAATGCTCAAGTGCCACCTCCATTGGGATTTCGCCTGTATCCATCTAATCATATGGCTCAAACCAGACAGGCCATCAGGAGCCAAAACTCGTACATGACCTGGATTGCCCCAAGCTTTGAACTACATGGAGGCAGAGCAGCATATCAGCTCTATCATCAAGGTGGCTTTTACAAGTAGCGTAGTCCTAGTGTTTCCGCTATTTGGAATTCATGTCCTCAAAGTCTAAAATTTTCTATGATTTCAGCTCCCTAATTTCCATACTGAGATGATGCTTAGATGTGAAGACTGTTAGACATGGAAGGCACTGTGATTAAAAATGACTTGATTTCCTCTAAACATGTTGTTTCCAACCAAATGGCATAGTGGCACAAGAGCAGAGTCCATTCCGAGTAACGGTCCAAAGACAACTCTTCAATGTTCTCAAAACAACCTGCTTACACCAGCAGGCTCCCCGCAGAGGGTTCTACAAACTGAAGTACATTTAGGGTTGAGACCAGAAGCACGTATCAGAGCCAAAGAGGCAGTGCAGAGTGGAAGTTACGTGCACTTCGAATCTCCATGACATCATTTACATACTCTCTTCTTTGGCATGTTTCTTAAATCTCAAGGTCTCTCATAGGTAAGTATTAAACATATGTCTTCCGGGACCTACTGACTTTTCTTCTAAAACAGGGATTGCCAAACCTTTCTGAAAAGAACTAGACTGTAAATCTTTCAGCCTTTGTGAGCCACACAATCTCTGTTACAGCTACTGAGCTGTGGCCACAGTCCTGAGAAGGCAGCTACGGACAAATGTAAATGGCAAGTATGGCCTGTTTATGAGAACAGGCAGCAGGCTGGATTTGGTCTGCAAGCTGATTTACAGACCCCTTTGTTGTAAGGAAGTATGCCAGCTTGCAAACTGTGATCATCAGAATCTCAGTAGAAAAAACCAAATACTCAACCAAAAATGAAATATTAGCAGGTGGATTCAGGGCACCGGATGGCTCAGTCGGTTGAGCGTCCAACTCTTGGTTTCAGCTCAGGTTGTAATCTCATGGGTCATGGAAGCCAGTCCCACATCGGGCTCTGCGCTCTGTATGGTGTCTGCCTGGGATTCTCTCTCTCCCTCCCTCTGCCCCTTCTGCTCATGCTCTCTTCTCTCTCAAATAAATAAATAAATATTAAAAAAAGGTGAATTCAATTCAGATATCTACTTACTTATCTGATACTGTAATAGATAGCCAGTTAAGTTTCCATTCAATTTTTTAGGTAGTCCCCAGGTTAAAGTGGCAGTATCTTTATCAACTTTGATGACCTTGAGAAAAGCTGGTTGTTCAGGTACTAGAAAACATAAGACCAAGAAGATACACTCATAAATTGGTAAATTTCTTTAAAAAAAGGAGCTCCATTAGATTCCAGTTTTTTGTAGAAATTGAGAAGCTAACTCATATGAAGTACATATTGCTTAACTACTAATAAGGAGGTAAATGTTTAATTTGGCCATTGGCTAATTCCCATTGTTGGCATTATTCTTCACTGTTATGCTTACCTCCTTCTGGTGTTTGAAATATATAAGGCTCACTCTCTGGACCAGCGCCTTTGGAATTATAGGCTAAGACTGTTAAGTGAAATTCACTAAAGGCATCCAGAGAAGGAACCATTCCATAGTTTCTTTGTCCTGAAAATCTCAGAATGTTTACTTCTTTGGGATGTGTTCTTCCATCCAACAAACTTTTTGTTTTCCACCAATTTATCTGCAATAGAAATAGGAACCCTTTAACATACCAACCACAGTGGCAGATTCTCTTCTAGCTTCTTCTAAGATCAGTTCTTATTTGCATTTAAGATATTAATTCAACAACAAGAAAATCTATGATAAAAACCTGGTATCCTTTCAGATGTCCATGCACTCTGTCCTTCGGAATTGTTGACCAGGTAACTTTAACTAATGTGCTGTTTATAACGTCCACCCCATGGATCACTGGAGCTGTATCAGGATCTGTTAAGCATATAAGAATGATGAGCTTTCAGTAACCCTCAAATGTGATTATTAGGATCCTTTTCAAACGGTGATTTTTCATATTGCTTAATCTGAGCAAGGCATTCTTATGAAATGGATTCCTAATGGAACCAAGAGAGTTTCTCATTACAGAGGAGTTTCAAAGTCCAAATAGGTTTCTAGGAGAAGAAGATAGCCTACACCACACTGAGAAATGCAGCTCTCCAGGAGGATACAGCGTGGGTAGTGAAACTGGAACCAGTGGCCAGTGAAATACTCTGTGGGTATCTTGCCTTTAGAAGCAGAGGAACTAAACAATATAACTAAAATTACTTGAGAGTTTGATCAGTCATTAATAACAACAGCTAACATTAACTGAACATAGGCTATGTGTAGGCACTGTTCTAAGGGACTGTCTCACTGGACTGGCTCACATAATCCTTAGAACAACCCTATAACATGGTATTATTATCCCCATTCTATAGAGGAACTAACTACAGAGGAATAAACCAAATGCAGAGAAGCCAAGACTAATAATATCTTAGCTCACAGTGATATGCCCAGTATAATTTTATTTGGGTAGAAGAATTTAGATAGCAGGTGAATAAGGAGTTAGTCATTTCACATTCTCAACTTTTTTCCATTCTTGAATCAAAATATTACTCTGGATACTGGAAGAACAATGAGAGTAATTCCTGTGTAGTGACATGGAATACACCATCCTTCCTTTTTTTTAATAATCTACTTGTAGCACTTATTATGGTATAAGAATTTAATAATGAGCATATCACTCATTATAGAGTGTGTGTGTGTGCATGTGTGTTTGTAATTCTATAGACAAATCTAGGTCTGTATCTCATCTGCATTTGGAAGGTTCCAAAAATACAACTGAGGCCAGGGTATTGCAGCAGGTGGCTGTTAGGAAGTCTCTTTGACAAGTAAGGACAAATGTAACTGGAAACCTTATGACAGTTATGCTGCTTAACTGATTGCAGTGATGAGTACTGGTCTTTGATTTCTAATATAGTAAAAGCTTTACTGGAAAATTGAATAAAATTAAAACTTTTAACATCATACCTTACCACTCTACAGTGATCAGCTATCCTGCAGTCAACCTTAAAGTAGGAACCATGCACTATATTTCTTTTTATCTCCCACACCTAGTACATCCTCTTTGCATGCAGTAGTTGCTCAGAAATGGTCATCAACAGAAATGCAATATACTTGAAAGAAATCGCTCTTGGAGCGCTTAGCCATTTCAGGCGCATCACTTACAGTCTTCTCCAGAATAGAGAATCACTGACTGAGGCTCCGGGCCAGAGCCAAGGTGATTGATGGCTTGGACTTGGACATCATAAGGCGCATAGACAGTAGGCGTCATCACCCGCAACGTATGGTTTGTAACTGTTTCTTCTTCCCACTCCACGGGGGCTCCCTGTGGCTTCCAGCTCACTCTATACTCCAGTCCTGGTCCATTCTGCTCCATGGATTTCAAGGGCTAAGACAAAAGGCAAGACTCATCTAGTGTGATCGCGGATATGCTGAGTCAGAGATGGTGGCAAGCCACTCTAAATGGCAGTAAGGAACACTGCAAAAGAGGGATCCCGTCTTGGAAGATTTTAAATCCCCCTGTTTGGTTTAGAAACACTTGTGAAAATTTTTGTCTTTCTGTAAGTTTAAGTTTGAAAGTCAGTCCCTCACCTCCCTAAGTAGTGAGAAGCCCACAATTTAGATGCCTTGATTATCCCCTTGCGATTAAATCTCACTGTTCATATATGAAAAATTTTACTAAGGAATTCCACAGAGGATTTTTGTTTTTGTCTACACTTTCCTCTATACTCTATTTTTTACTCCCAAAGAACTGGAAGATACAAAAAGTGCATGATCATGAACTGTATGGTTGTGAAAGGGACTTCCCATGACTTTTCAGTCTGAGAACTGAGACTCTTTCCACCTGACTCCATCCATCCTTCTCCATCTGCCTTCCAAAGGAGGGAGATTGAGTAAATCTTTTATTTCTGGATAATAAACATATGCATGTTTATACATTAGTGCCTAGAAGATATAGCTCCTCTCTCTAATAAAATAATTCCCCAGCTTCTTGACTATTTCTTTAAGACAGAGTGCCCCCCTCCAACCCCATCCCTACGTACACTTTATTTTGCTATATAGGAAAATTTAGTGGAGGAATTTTTAGTAGAGGGGATTGGTCATTTCCAGTCTAGTTTTTTTTTTTTAATCAAGCAATATTTTAATAAAAAAAAATTATTGTGATTTAAATCACCTGTTTCATTTCAAAAATAGAAATATGCATTTAAATGAATCAATTATATAGGCTATATAAAAATGTGACTTAAGTCCTAGATTATAAGGTTCACTTATATAAAAAGTAATTTTGTCTGTATATATGAGTGATTCAATAATGTCATATATATCCGGGCGCCTGGGTGGCTTAGTTGGTTAAGCATCAAGCTCTTGATTTTGGCTCAGGTCATGATCTCAGAGTTGTGAGAGTGAGCCCCACACTAGGCTCTGTGCTGGGGGCGTGGAGCCTGCTTAAGATGCTCTCTCTCCCTCTGCCCATCCTCCCAGTTTGCTTTCTCTCTCAAAAATAAATAAATAAATAAAACGATGTCATATACGATGTTTTCTTTCAGAATTTGTCATTCTTCTTGATTCAGTCTAACTTACTAAAATATTTTTAGACGGATTGGTTGGAAGTAAGTTGAAAGCAGTGCTGTATCAGCAAAACAATTTCAAGTCTATGCTAACTCCAAGGTGAACACTTAAATTAGCTACGAGAAAAAAAAAAATCAAAACAAAACCAAACCTTTCAGAGATTTCACAATCATTGTTTATGCTTTGCATTCTAAGTTTTGCACCAAGATAATTTTTACTACCATACAGATATAAATCCACCAGGGGCTTTAGCAGTGCCTAGATGAATCAGGGCACAAGCTTTTAGTTTCATACTGCAACCTGGAATTACAATTTCCTTCAGTCTCTACCAATAATAAATGAGTACAAATAAAATTATTAAATTTACACGTTTTGTTCCAAGGAAAATAGCTACATTTGATAAAGCTGTCCTGCAAATTTTAAAATAAACTGCCACCATATGTAACACTTTTAAGAAAAACGTATCTAAATTACCAGGGTTTTCAGTGCCTAGACTCTGGAAGAAGCAGCAGGAGTGTTTATATTTGGCTTTCAGACAACTGGCAACAAAACCACGGCAAATTCTTAAACAGGCCCCCAACAAAGATAGCAGACCAGAGGAGCAAAAGCAGAGGTGGGGGTGGGAGTGCCCTTTTCATCACTGACTGAAGGCATGACATCTGGGTAAGGTCATTGAAATGAGAGACCCAGCTTCTCCCTATGAAATGTATGGCTGATACCATCCAGCTGCTGTCTCCCTTCTGAAGGAGTGGTGAGGATTAATGAGCTGATGTTGGTGGAACATGGTGTACTTCTCTGAGGAACTGACCTGATAATTACATATGATTATTTTCATCTAACCAGTTATATCATCTATCTTATGGAAATTGTAGGGAACTTAAGAGAGAAAAAGACAGATACTCTACAAGAATAAGATATTAATGTAATTTCAGATTATAAATTAAGTAATTATGAAGACAAGGTGGTAGCAACTATGTATGGCCACAAATCCAAGGAAAGAAATAATATTCTTGAATATACTTAGATCCTCTGTATTACCTTTTTTTTTTTTCAAATTTTAAATTTGCAAAACTTAATTTCACTGAAGTGGAATAATGGGTTAGTGTTAATACAAAAGTGTTGAGTGAATAAATCAGACTAAACTTTATTTATCCTAAAATTCTTCCCAAAATCATGTCTTGAAAGAGGTTTAGAAATAAATCAGTATATTCCCTCATACATTCAAAAATGTCCTACATTTATGTAAAATTCAATGAATTTAATGTTGGAAGTCTATTATTAATCAAAATGTCTGAATGGTAATCTACTTTCAAGTAGGTTAAATTATTTATTGATGAATAGGTCCACATAGAGGGGGGAGAAAGTTACCCACTGTTACAGAAGGAATTTAGAAATGACACTGAAAAGAATTAAAGTTCTCTGAGCAGATGTCAAATTTTACACCAAATTCAAAGACAAAAGTCTATTTCATAACCTTTAATAGAAACATATAATCAAAAACTAATGATGTACTACTGTATGGTGACTAATATAACATAATTTTTAAAAAAAGAAATATATAAAGGGGTAAAAAGTGCAATTTGAAGTCCAAAGATACCTACGGTAGGTTTGTTGCTTTCTAGTGGTATTTTAGTGGTATGGTGACAGGCAAGATTGCCTACTACCCTGACCTCAGTTCCTATATCTAGAAAAAGGCATTAATGACAAAGCTGTTCTCAGAAAAGAGCATACAAAATGCTTAATAGTACTTAATAAATAGTGGCTATTATTTGACAGACATCCTTCTGATATGCATAATATTTATTAGTCCATGTACTAAAATTTAGGAAAGTTTTTTAGTATTTTTTGAACACAAGATGATTTAGAATATTAGTTATAAAAATACTAGGAACCTGATAATGGATTGCAACTAAATCAACCTGTATAACCTTCCATACATTACTTACCACTGTTTAACTATATCTCATAACATTCTAATCACAATCATCTGTAAAATATACAAATGAAATATATTTATAAAACATACAAATCTTATACCTTTGTTCTTAAAAAATATATTTTTTTTCTATCATTACACTTAGCATGCAGACCTAAAAGAAAGGAAAAAAAAAAGAACACAAAGTGGTATATAACACATTAGAGAATACACACCTCCCATTTTATTATCATTTCCTTGGGTTGAGAGGCTTGAACTCTTATGTTTTGTGGATTCTTGTCTGGAGCTGAAAAATTATAAGTATTGAGATTACTTTTTCCAATTTTATGGTCCATCGGTAAATCAGTATATCATCCCACCTCCCCCTAAAAACAGATTTTTAAATAACTTTGATTGTATTTGTTTATTTCTATCTGGCCCAGTTTGTAAAAAGACTTAATGCAATTATTTTCTCACCAGCTTTATTGAGATATAATTGACATATAACACTGTGTAAGTTTAAGGTGTACAATGTAATAATTTCATGTGTGTGTGTGTATAAGTGTGTATATATCTGTATGTATATATGTATCCAGTATACAGATACACATTCTATTTATGTGTCTATATCGTAAAATGATTACCACCATAAAGCTAGCTAACACATCCATGATCTCACATAAGGCAGCTTTTAAATATATATTTCATTTAAAGGAGTAAAATCATATGTATGAAGTGATACAATTATTATTCAATGGAAAGTAGATGATTTACTTTAGATATCTTCATTTTATTTATTTTTTTAAAGATTTTATTTATTTATTCGACAGAGATAGAGGCAGCCAGCGAGAGAGGGAACACAAGCAGGGGGAGCGGGAGAGGAAGAAGCAGGCTCATAGCGGAGGAGCCTGATGTGGGGCTCGATCCCAGAACGCCGGGATCACGCCCTGAGCCGAAGGCAGACGCTTAACTGCTGTGCCACCCAGGCACCCCATAGATATGTTCATTTAAAACCTGCTCTTTAAATTTTTCAACCTGCTTTTTTTTTAAAATCCTAAACCTACTTTTTAAATATACATTTTAATTTTAAACTTGCTTTTTAAATATACATTTTAATTTTAAACTTGCTTTCCTTTTTTTATTAGAATTATTGTTAGGAATGTATGTTGTGGGGGCGCCTGGGTGGCTGAGTCGCATCTGCCTTGAAATAGAAAGTCGCCTTGAAATAGAAAGAAAAATAAGGGAGAAAGTTGGCTTTCTATATACTGAACCTCAGTTTATAACATACTTGATATCCGATTTTAACACGATACGTGGCTATCACGACTAACTCAGACTAATGTTTGCCCATAAACCTCCGTGTAATCTCCTGCTCTCTATCAAACATTTATATACTACTTATGAATCTGATGTACTCTGAATATTTGTGTGCTGTCAGTTCACAGGACTTTTTAAGCTCTCTAGTAGGAGAAATCTAAAAACCTACACCATACTATCAATTTTTTTTAAAAAAGATGTGGAAAGATGGAGCAGAACTAAAATATTTCCTCAGAAACCTGACGTGAGAAACCACATACCTGCTGGAGGGGTTTCATGGTGGTCTGACGGCTGGCTAGGCTGGCTTCTCCCTACTTCATTCACGGCTATGACCCTGAACTGGTATCTCACATATGGAGCCAAAGAGAGCGTGACGGTTGTCTCTTTGCCTTGGACTCTGGCCAATGCCTCCCATCGTCCGGGTTCTTCTTTGTTTCCTTCAAATTCAACAATATACTCTGGCAGTAGAAGCGTAGGGGGGAAAAACCCATTAGAATGGATTTAGTATTTTAAGTTATACTAACATTCACACACAGTATAAAAAGTTTTAGAGGATGTTTTATGAAGGATAATCTAGCAACTGTGGTTTTAAAAAAAATGGCTTTAATATTAATTTTGACTCAGGACAGTAAGGAGCACAGTTATCCCAACTCTTCCCTACCGCTAATATGGCTATTGTGGTCATCTCCAGCTTCCCACGTCAGCCGAACACTCCTGTTCTGTCTTTCAGACAACTGTAGGTTTTCTGGTGGATCCGGAACATCTAATTAATAATAAAAATGAAAGTAAGGAGATTGCAGACCATGCCTTCGTCTACCCAATTTCCTCACTGAAGCACATTGCCACTCCCCTCCTCTCTGGGCCTTGGCTTCCACGCCCAATCCCCCACATCTCAGCAGCCCTTCTGTTTCTTTTTTTTTTTTCTTTAAGATTTTATTAATTAGCGAGAGAGAGGGAGAGAGAGTACAAGCTAGGGGAGAGGCAGAGAGAGAGAGAGAGAGAGAGAGAGAGAGAAGCAGGCTCCCCACTGAGCAAGGAGCCCGAAACGGGGCTTGATCCCAGGACCCTGGGATCACGACCCGAGCCAAAGGTAGACACCCAACCCAGTGAGCCACCCAGGTGCCCCAAACCTTTTGGTTCTATTACAAATGCAGCTTCCTGCTCATCTACTCCCTACTGTAAGTATCCTCTCACCCTACTCTGATTCCAGTTCTCAAAGGGCATCCTTGACCATGGGTATCAAAATTCTTTTAGGAATAGTTATTAACAATGAAGATTTGGGGGCGCCTGGGTGGCGCAGTCGTTAAGCCTCTGCCTTCGGCTCAGGGCGTGATCCCGGTGTTCTGGGATCGAGCCCCACATCAGGCTCCTCCACTGGAAGCCTGCTTCTTCCTCTCCCACTCCCCCTGCTTGTGTTCCCTCTCTGGCTGGCTGTCGCTATCTCTGGCAAATAAATAAAATCTTTAAAAAAAAAAAAAAAACAATGAAGATTTGGGGCACCTGGGTGGTGCAGTC
>NW_024423786.1:16637106-16749659 GCF_017311325.1 Ursus maritimus
GGTTGGACAACCGACTCTTGGTTTCAGCTCAGATTGTGATCTCAGGGCCGTGAGATGGAGCTCGGGCTCCAAGTTCAGCATGGAGTCCACTTAAGTTTCTCTCTCCTTCTTTCTGCCCTTTCCCCCCTGCGATCACTCTCTTTTCCTCAAAAATAAATCTTTAAAAATAAATGGAAATGTATTTCTGGGCCCCATCTCTCTGGCATACTGAAGGAGCTGCGCCCAGAAATCTGCATTTCTAAACAACTGTCCTGGGTTATAATTACGTACAGTTCTGAGAAACATGATCTGTCTCAAGTGGATCAGTGTCTTTCAGCTCATACGCTTGTTTATATGCCGGATTCATTTCCTGTATATGACAGATCTTCACGAGTGGGGACTGCATTTTACTAATATTTGCATCACCAACAGTGCTTTGCATGTAAATGTTTTATGACTAAATGAATAAGTGAAAAGTATATTATCACTTCAATCATGCATGTAATTACCATACTAGAGCAATAAAATGAGGTTCTATAACTATAGGGAAATAAGATAAAGAACATGAGGGGTGCCTGGGTGGCACAGCGGTTAAGCGTTTGCCTTTGGCTCAGGGCGTGATCCCGGCGTTCTGGGATCGAGTCCCACATCAGGCTCTTCCGCTATGAGCCTGCTTCTTCCTCTCCCACTCCCCCTGCTTGTGTCCCTCTCTTGCTGTCTGTCTCTATTTCTGTCAAATAAATAAATAAAATCTTTAAAAAAAAAAAAAGATAAAGAACATGAACTCAAACTTTCTTTTCTGCGTGCTCTGGATTTTTATTGTAATTTCTAACAATGAATTTTCAGTACATTATAGCAACTTTTATACTCTCTTGGCCTAGAGTTTTGAAAGAGTAGGAAAGCAGTTTATATTAGAAGAGGAAAATATGGCACTGATAAATGTTGTGTCAGAAACTAGAAAATTGAGTAGGTGATGACTTTTTTTTAAGTTTTTATTTAAATTGCAGTTAGCTAATATACAATGTAATACTAGTTTCAGATGTACAAAATAGTGATTCCACACTTCTATACATCACAACAAATGCACTCCTTACTCCCCTTCACCTACTTGACCCATCCCCCCACCCACCTCCTTTCTGGTAACCATCAGTTTGTCCTCTATAGTTAAAAGTCTGTTTCTTGGTTTGCCTTCTCTCTCCTTTTTCCCCCTTTGCTCATTTGTTTTGTTTCTTAAATTCCACATACAAATGAAATTATATGGTATGTCTTTCTCTGACTTACTTTGCTTACCATAATACTCTCTAGCCCACCCATGTTGTTGCAAATGGCAAGATTTCATTCCTTTTTATGGCTGAGTAATATACTAGTGTGTGTGTGTGTGTGTGTGTGTACACACATACACTACTTTCACTTTATCCACTGATCAGTTGATAGACAGTTGGGCTGTTTCCGTGATTTGGCTGTTGTGGAAAATGCTGCTGTAAACACTGGGGTGCATGTATCCCTTTAATTTAGTATTTTTGTATTCTTTGGGTAAATACCTACTAGATTGCTTGATTGCAGGGTAGTTCTATTTTTAGCTCTTTGAGGAATCTCCATGCTGTTTTCCATAGTGGCTGTACCAGTTTGCATCCCTTTCAGCTTGCCTTTCTCCACATCCTTGCCAACACCTGTTGTGTCTTGTGTTGTTGGTTTTAGCCATTCTGACAGGTGTGAGGTGCTATCTCATTGTAGTTTTGATTTGTATTTCCCTGATAATGAGTGACGTTGAGCATCCTTTCATGTGTTTTTTGGCCATCTGCATGCCTTCTTTGGAAAAATGTATATTTGTGTCTTCTGCCCATTTTTTAACTGGATTATTCATTTTAGGGTGTTGAGTTTTATAACTTCTTTATATATTTTGGATATTGAGTAGGTAATGACTTTAAGAGTGTTAAAGTCCATGGAAATTTTTATTAAAATAAAAACAACCGCAAAACAACAACAACAACAACAACAAAGAAAACTTATCTCTAATGGTCTTTACTTCCAAAATTTGATTTCAATGTTCTCTTGTATTCAGGGACATTTATCTTTTCTCAGAGGAGATAATTACATAATATCTCATCGGGCTTTCCCGTGGGCTCTATGTTCTCCAAGTGGGAAGCAACATTTATCGCCCATGCTGCGTACGTGCCGACTGCTGGAAATTTACATTGGCAAAAAACACATTGTTTTCAATTCAAAAGAGACTATTTTATTTCTAAAATGTGGTCACTGACTCTGAATAAACTTGAGGGCCTGAAATAAGAAATTATTTCCTCAACAGTGCTCAGATCTGTGAGCTCAGAGAATTTATGTTTGTCTTCAGCACTGATTAAGAGCTCACTCATGTTTAAAGTTACCTGAAGGAACCATTACAGTCTATAGCATCTGACATTAAAATGTGCTCTTTCCGAGAATCATATGGAACTAGAACTGATGGGCTGCACTTGATACTTAAAAGATTGATGCTCTTAAAGGACAGCTACTTCTAATTGGAATGGGTCAAGCATATGTTTGCAAAAATTGTTTCCTCAGGAAAAGAAGTTTTTAGAGAAACTACACAGGGATCTAGTTGTTATTGTCCGTCAGTGAGATACACTTCCTAAGACCAGGGATCAGCCTAAAAAATTAGAAGGTAAACTCCAAGAAGTGGTTAAGAAAAGGAAATCTGTGTCACAGAATATTTTTTAGATTAATTTATATTTATTCTTAAAAAATTGGTGGAAAAAAAACTTCATATGTAAATATTACATATAATCATAGCAACTATTTATTTAAAATTATTAAAATTTAATGGTTTTAGGAGATGGTAGCCTAATCACAAGACTGAAATATTAAATTTTGCAAGGCAATTTGACAGCATGAACCAAATGGTAGGGCGCCCAATCCCTTTGCTGGCTCCATGGCTCAAAATACTGAGGGACAAAGTCTATGGATCTGAGACTTACCCTTATACGTCTGGTGCCTAGAATAAACTCCAGTTTACCTGAAGCTCCACTATTTTATCCGATGACTTACTAGTGAAATAATTCCTAGAGGGTCAAACCTTTCTGTTTGTAATCCCCTTAAGTAGCTGAATTCCTATGGCCAAACCTCTCACCTAAAGGTATAATTCTATCAAACCAAGTGCATATCCTCTACTACCTGGGAACTCCCCGTGTGTGTATATGTGTGTGTGTGTGCGTGTGTGTGCGCGCGTGCGCGTAGAACCCAGTCCGGTGACCATTTGCTTCACTTGAAGAGCTCCAGCCTGTTTACTCATTTTTCACATCCTACCTCCAAAGAAACTGAATTATTTCCTCTCAGCTGGTAGCTGCGTTAGCAACCTACCTGCGGGTCCCAGCAACCAGACGGCTAAAGATACAAATGTCTGTTAATAATAATGTTTAGTCTACACATCTAAGAAAGGAGTTTAGGCAAAACCAAACATCAAGGAATATCAGAAAACTAAAAGAGAGACTAAATAGTGCCCACAGGAACAAAATTATAAGAGAAAACTATTAAAAAAAATGTCTCTATCAGTCAGGGTTCCAGCAGAAATTAAACAGTTCACGCAATTTGGATAGTACCGAGAGTTGTGGGTTTTGTTGTTGTTTTTTGTTTTTTGTTTTTTTTTTTTTTGTTTTTTTTTTTTTTTTTTTTTTTTTTTTTTTTTTTGCTTTTTTTAAAGCTCTTTCAAAAGATCACTGGCAGAATATCTGGGGTGGGGGGTGGATGGAATGGTTAATAGAATCTTATCAGGGAGGATTTTGAGAAGAGAGCCTCCCTGGGAGAAATCAGTAACTTTGGACACAGCCTGCAGGGAGCGAATATGGAGAATAAACACACCCACCCATCCTCCTCTAACACCAGGGCTCCCCACTGGCTGAACCAAATGGAAGTTTGAGGGTGAGTGGTTTGTTGATGTTGTCCACAGAGGTCAGGCTGCCGTATCAGATAGCTTGTGGAGAGTGAATCTGGCAAGGAAACCGGAGGAGAGATGGTCTAGGAGATGGTTCAAGAGCTAATGGTGATCTAAGAGATGCTCCAGGCTGGTCTAAGAGCTTTAAACATGGTGGTTACCAGGCTAATTGTGTTGATTACACTAGTGAAGTATGCACATTATTTTCTAATTAACATTATCATTAAAAAAAAAAAAAAGCCATTCCTTTGCAGAACTCTTGAAGTTCCTCCACTCCCTTTCTGGAACACTGAGAACTTAGTCCACATCTCTGGTTTAGAGCATGACCACTGAGCCAACACCACGGGGTGCCTAGCCTGATCCCCCCATGCTAACTCATCCCCATTCCTCAGCTCTATGTGTCTGCAAGCTGGGGAAGGGCAGCTCAAGCGCCCTAACAACTCAAGCATGCTTCAGTTTTCTTTCTGCAGATAACATCGCCTACCTCCCACAGCTATTGGCAACATTACCCATGCAGTGAAAAGAAATTAAGCATTCATTAATTTCTTTAAAGCCAGAAGAGGAGAAAGCATTTGAAAGTGCAACGACTATTTAAATGAAAAATTCAAACGAACGTATACGTGCAGGGGTTCAAATAATGGTTGATGTAATGGCCTAAGAACAGTGGCATTTAATCAGTGACGGGGAAGAAATGAACAGAGACTTCTCATTAGGGCACTTACCCAGGACAGTTACTTGAGTTACATCAGTAACACTATCCAGAGCAGTTTGAGCTGAACAGGAGTAAATACCTTGGTCCTCTGAGGTGACATTAGATATAGTCAAATTAGCTCCATCAATAATTATCCTACCAGTAAAAAAAATGAGCACATGATGAGGAGGAAAACAACAGAAAACAACAATATATTCAAAAATAGATATTCCCCATAGGAAAAAAAAAATTCAAGGAAGAGTTACAAAACAAAACACAGCTTCACATAGTGCAAATTTCTTAGTGCTACAGTTGAAACTGGAGGTGACGTGTTACTTGAACAGATACAACTGTCTACACAGCCATTAAAGCTATCAATTGGTTTGGTTTTGTTTTCATTACCAAGTCCAACCATCTGTGATGTACGGGTCAGTGACAGAACTGTGTTGCCTGGTGTTTCTGAAGACTGTACTATGTTACAACAGTGAAGATACATTTGGATAATTCTTAAGGTTTGTGGCATGTTCCTGAATCCCAGATCTACGGAGCCAGACTGTCTGGCCTGGAGTCTGGTAATCTGTGTTTTTGACGAAGGTCCTTTATCTCCACCCCTCTGCTTGACTAGTAGAATGCACATCTGATAAATCTAACAATCGCACCGTGATTTATTTGAACAGTAGAGGGCAGACCAGTACCTCTTATTTGCAAATCATTGGCCACTAGCTTTTTCTCATTTGTTCTATTTTGCCAATTTGTAATCCAGGACATGAAAATTTCTTTACTATAAATTATACCTTTTGCCCTATACCTATGTATTATCAACTTAACTATATAATACTTGTAGTAAAATTAAGTTCCACTAAATTGAAATATATTTACAACAGTTTGCTATTTAGTCGAAATAAATAATGTCCTTGCAGAAAAGGAGAGAAACTCTTATATAATTGACATTTCTGATGTATAACTCATTTAACCTCTTCCTAGGTAAAAAGCCTCTGGCCCCCAACCTACTATCAATAAGAAGGTGTCCCAGCAGAAGGTGAGAGACAGGAGCTTACTAATGGTTCCCTAGAAATTTAGCAAATACCTGTGATCTCCACTCCCTGCTAGAATTCCATACCCGCTCTAGGTCCCAGTCAACCCCAGCAGCAACAGTTACTCCCAGCCTTCCCCACTCCAGAGACCTCTTCTAAGTTATTCTAGCTAAGGTTACTGTTCCTCACCCCTACCCTAGGGAAAACAGCAGAATATCTGTGCCACTTGCTTAGATCACGGAGATACAGCCAGAGGCTCATTTGAGTGTCAGCCCCAGTATCCTACAGAAACTATTCAACTGGGCCACACAGAGGATGGTTGGAGTTTCTGGGATCAGGGCCTAAATATGCAGGTCACATCACCAACTAGGCATCAGTCTCTGATTCCCTTTTTGGCTGTACCCCAGAGGTCACATGCAAGACCCCAGGCAACTAGGCAGTAGTGACAAAAGAGAGAGAATATGGAGAGATCCCAGCAGCTGAGATCCCAGTAGTTGACAGATTGACTAAGACATAACCTAAGGGTGAAGATCTCTGTTGCAATGTGTAGTCTTTTAGGTCGATAATTAATCTCCTCTTTCCCAATGACAACTAGGTGTAATACATACGCTCCTTTCTACAAACTCCTATGTCTACAGGAGGGATGAGATAGAATCAAGTAAGTACCCAGCCGAGACCAAAGCCCCTGCACACAGGTGGCGCAAGAACACGTACGGACAAACACAGCAACAGGGGCCAAGCAGACACGAGGAATGAGATAAGCCATTAAGTGTCTGCAGACATTAGTACAAATCATGAGAGCTAAACTGGACTGAGTACTTAGCGTTTTCTAAGTTCTTGGTATGTTAACTCACAATGACCTTAGGAAGGCATCTTAGAGTGTAAAATTAAGGCACAGAGAAGCTATGCAGCTGGTCTAAAGTCACAGACAGGAGAAGTGACCAAGGTGAGATTTAAATCCAGGCCACTGGGCTCAAGTCCATGCTTTTAGTTACCACCCTGCCACAGTCTCACCGAACAAACGCATGTCCTACCTTCAGATTTACGTTTTCAGACTGATGAATAACAACATAAAACTGCAGGTGAGATTTGGCTAAGGATGGTCTATTTCCAACTCCCACTTAATCACAATGCAAAAGTCAGGAGAGCTAACCTCTGTATGCTTTCAAAAGATAGCACAGGCATTCGGTTAATATTGATTCTGTTCTCTTTCCCTGATGTACTTAATACCATCCAATGCTAGTCAGCATCTTTTCACACTTCTTCCACATTCTCACTTCTATATTTTTTTCTGTATTCTCTATATGGGATTAGGAGGCTTAAAAGTGTATTTGTCAATACTTTCTAACTGGAAGGACTGGAAGCATGACTCAGGTTCTGCCCATTCATGAGACAGACTCATCTGAGTTTGGGATGGAAACAGGTGACGGGCAGGGTCCCCTCCAGGCCCCCGTGAGCAGACACACCTCACACACCCAGAGTGGGGTCTGTTTCATGAGCTAACAGGATGGTACAATTTCTATAAAAAGTCAGCGGTGAAAAGCAGCAGCTAACCATGCGAGAGAAGTGAAACCATGCATTGCATTATCTTTTAAATCCTGCCGTGAAGACTGAAAGGTATTAATCACTTTTTGTATTTTAATTCCATGTGAGCACTTTTACAACTATTGTTTTCAAGTGCTCGGTGTTAATCCCAAGCCAGTCTGACGACATAGCGTAGTACCTTCCCTACCTGCCGTCCTCTGTGGCATTAATTTCAAAGGCTTCGCCATTCTTACTCCAGGACAACTTCAAACTCTGCTTCAAATGTGGGTCACACGTGCTCTCACAATGTAATTCAAGCGCATGCAGTCTGGGGACACGAGGGTTCTTAGGAGCAACTTGAAGTTTTGTAGCATCTGTTTTTACCAAACAAAGAGACTAGTGAGAGGCATACATCCCAGCTTACTTTGCAATCAAGTGCCTACAATTTAATCAACCCCAATTCTTGATGGAATAGTCATATCTTCACACAGTGTTTGTTCACTGTAATTTCTTGACATCATGTTTCATTACTATTTTCTTTCCATCAGGCCTGGACCTCTGAGAAATTAGGGTGGAAGTACTAATTAATATCTTGCAATTCCCCTTACTACTTGGGCAAAAGGAGTAAGAAGAGTGGGAGCAAACAGATGTCTCTAGAGGTTGAAAAAATACAGTTTATCTTTCTAGTGCTTCTGGTCATGTGATCACACCACCAGGAGGGGAAAAAAGGAAATTAATTGATTTTCTATTAATGTGCTTATTAATAATTCAGAAACTGTGGGTTAAATGGTAAAGCCCATGCATAGATGATCTATCAACGTGAAGGCGGGAAATTAGAACATAAGCCTGGTGAAGAAAAGGCTGTGTCTGTTTTGTTCATAAAGTAGTCACACAGCCTAGAAGGGACCCTGTATACAGCAAGCACTCAACACGTATTTGTCAAAATTCTTGTTGAATGAGGTATAGTGAGTGGTATTTTAAAAGTAAATCAGTGGTACCCATAATATGAAGCTTAACAATTTAGTTTCAAATTCAAATATATCAAATAAATTAAATTCAATTTCAAATCAATAAATTAAAAAGAGTCACATTTGGCTGTCTTAAAAATGCTTGCTCATCATGACAGTTTCAAATACAGGACCCTTACTCTTAGAGGCCCTATTAAGGGTAGATGTACTTTACCCTGTTGTACCACTTGGTCACCCTCGCAGAGACCAAATCTCATGAGCTGACCTCCAATTCCACAATATGTTTTATATTCACTATCTACATGTTACAACATGAACTGATGAAAAATTGAAAGTGATAAAAGAAATTGATCATTCGGTATCCAAAGCATGAAACTTGAAGAGATTATTTAATTGAATTAATTGTAAGTGGATTGTTAAATATCTACTCCTATTTCTTAATTTAAAAGCCAGAAATCTACTTAATAATAACATATCATTTAATAAAGCACTTCTCCTATGGACCAGGACCTCTGCTAAGAAGTTCACGGTCACACGACACTTTATAATTATAATAATTCTACAAATATTAATATTTTCACCTTACAGAGAACATCAGGTTAAAATGAAATTAAGTAACACCAAAGTTGCCCAACTGGCAAGGGGTTGAAACTGAAATCTGAAGCTACGTGTGGCAGAGACCAAAGCTCTTGCTTTCAAACACTATGTGATATAGCCTCTTACTCAATTCCACTCCAGAGTTTCATTTTTTATATGCAAAAATTGTGTTTTATCCTTCACTGATAGGATTCTTATATATGCCTTACATATAAGTGGGTGTTTAGAGCAGGTGAAAAGTTCATGACCCTGTCCATAGCAGTACTGAGGTCCACTCTGGGCCAAGCGCTGTGTAGGGCGATAGGAAGGGGAAGGTTCATTTGGATTCTGGGCTTCCCTCTCTTTGACTTTGAATCTGACTGAGCTGCTAATCTTTGACATAGGTTGGTTTAATAAAGTATAAAAAGAATCATCTTCATGGACTTCACAAGGGCATTTTGAAAATTGTCCATGACATATAAACATGCAGGCGGATGTGAGAGTTGTTAAGCAGACATCTGAAGAGAACATCCACGTGCTTTAAAAATATAGTCCATGGGGTTGGCATGCTGGATAACGTAGGGTGCAGAAAGAAACAAATACTACAAAAGAATATAAGACAGAAGAAGAATAAGGAAGGGAGGGTATGTGCGTGAAGAGAGAGAGAAGTATCAGGATATCCATGAAAATGATGAGTCAAGAAATGCACTTGTCATCTAAGGAGCCGCCGCAGCAGTAGGCTACCATAGTGACAAGCCACACGTCGTACAGATACTCCCCGCAATCACTGTAGGATCTCTCTATTACGTTTTCCTGAAAAGGATTTTCAGAGCAATTTCAGAACCAAAATATTAGTGAAGCCCAGGACTTTGTTCTGAAGAAAGAAAAAATACAAAGCTGCTTATGATGTAAAAAGAGAACAAAAAATCTTCCATCCTATCACGCCCCACTCTTTATGAAGCTGATTTTTATGGGTTTGCGAAACTTTTAGCTCTAAGAGTTGATTGCTGATGACATTCTATTGAGTTCGTTATTGAAATAAAATAGTCACAGAAATATGAAAAAATAGAGCATTTTAAATAATTGCCAGTCATCCCCCAAATACCTAAGTCCCTCTTAAAATTGTAAAAAGCCATGAACACATCATCAGCATATCCTATAATTTTGGGGATGGTCTTTTCGATGAAACACAATCTGGGAGTTTTGAAATACAGTCTAAAATCTTTAACAGGCACTCAAACTTAAATCATGTTGTTTCATTTGGGAAAATGAAGACAAACTGAACCCATGTGAGAATTCATGCAAAGTAAAACCAAAATAAAACTACTTCTAATATCCAAGTTGGCTGTGACTGCGGTTTTTCCTTTAGCATTTTCTACCCAACAGGAGTACGAGCCAGCATCATCTTCTGTGGTTCTGTTGATCTGCAATGTGCCATTTTCATAGACATGGTACCGTCTACCTTCAAGAGGTTTCGCCTCTTCCACCTTCTGCCTATGAACATAGAAAGCATAAATCAATTTTAGACATGACAGAACTGGAGACTCTTTCTGATACTCGTTGCTGATACTCATTCAAGCTTACCCTTTCTTCAGGAGCTCTGCAGACCTTATGAAATGTTCCACTGGGATTTATATTTTTCCCAGAATGGGTCCAAGCTGAGGTGTTTATCTGAACTGCCCAGATAGACTGTGGCTAGAGGAAATCCGGGACATGCTCTACATTTCTGCTGCATTTCTCATAGCTGTAAGGACCGTTTTTGCATCTGTCCTCACAGCTTAATAAATATTTTCTGGTGTATTGATGGTGAACCCTTTAGTTAATGATTGCTTCAGGGGACTAAATGGGAAAGCTAGTAATTGAAAGAGATAATGAACCTTCTGAACCTCCTGCCATCCTGGGGGAACATTGGTCATTCAGAAATATTATAGGCCAGGAAGTAGTTCCTGTCCCATGGACATGGATTACATTTGCCCTTATCAACCCAGAGTCATTTTCTCCTGCATTCATCCATTTTCTGAGCATTTGCTGCCAAAGTGTGACTTACCCAGTACATTTCACAATAAGAGGTTCTGCGGGAGCAAAAAAAATTCAAAGGGTAAATTCTGGCTGCTGTTCACATAGGACTTTCCAGAGCTCGGGACTAGGGTAAGGCCAGTGAGGCACTTGCCTTAGAGGCAAAGTGTAAGGATTACCAAAAAATCTCAAGACTCAAAATAAATAATATTTTAATGGAGTATTTTTAAAAATAAAGACACACACAAAAAATCCACGATGAGCAAAATATCCAGTTTTTCAATTAAGATAGGATCTGACCCTGCACTTGAGTGACCCTGCCTCCCCCTTCTCACTCTAATCTCGGCCCTGCAGAGCCATGGCAGACTTATTTAAGAACAGTTCCTCCAAGCTTTTCTGCTGAAGTAACAAATATGGCTCTGAATCCACACAAAGTATCTGGACTTACTACACTATCGATCTACTGAAATTAAATTCAAAATACATGTTGGAAAAGTTTTAAGCATACCTGTTTGGAATCAAATGCATGCTTAGATAATTATTAAGAAAAGACACAAAACAAAACAAAAAAGTACAGTTAAGTCTGAACAACATGAGTTTGAACTGCGTGGGTCCACTTGTATATGAGTTGTTTTCAATAAATATATTGGGGAAATTTTTGGAAATACGCAACAACTTAAAAAAACTCACAAACTGTGTAGCCTAGAAATATGGAAAACCATTTAAGAAAAAGCTATTATTATAAGAATATAGTATGTGATACATATAACATACTAAATGTGTGTTAATAAACTATTTATGTTACGGGTGAGGCTTCTGGTCAACTATAGGCTATTAGTAGTTAAGTTTTGGGGGAGACAATAGTTATATGTAGATTTTCAATTGCATGGGGGATCAGCCCCAATCTCCACAATGTCCAAGGGTCAGCTGTAATATATGAATTTCGATATATCCATAAAGAAAAACCAAATCTGTCTGTAAAATTGTCTTAGTATCACTTCGATTCTTTGCTTCCTTTCGTAAGCAGAAATGGCTCTCCCTAATCTCCCCATGAGAGAAAAGTCCTACACATCTAGTCAACAGTTCTGGGACAGGTAGGTAATTAAGTTTGCTACCTTATTTCTCAGAGGCATTGGCTACATGTAACAACAGCTCATCAAATGATGGATGAAGACACAAGATGAAATCTAACACTGACATTCTCTTAAGAAAAGCTTGTACCAGCTTACCAGGACACTATTGCCTCAGGTGAGGCAAAGAACTCGCAGTGTAAGAAAGCGCTATACCCAGCCACCGTAGCGTAGTTCTCCTCATCTTCCGTTTGGATCAGTGGACGGACATCTATTTGAAAATGACATAAATACAGTTGTAAACGTTCATGTAAGAAATAATGAGCACACATTAGATTTTTCTATATCCTAGTCATATTAACAGAAAGGGGAGACAGCTGAATATTGCAGTGTATGTTCCTGAATTAGAAAACTATCCAAACTCAATACATTTCCAAAAGTATAATTTTAGTGGCGCCTAGGTGGCTTAGTTGGTTAAGCGTCTGACTCTTAATTTTGGCTCAGGTCATGATCTTGAGGTCGTGAGATTGAGTCCCGCATCAGTCTCTGTGCTGTGTGTGGAGCCTGCTTAAGATTCTCTCTCTTTCCCTCTGCCCCTTCACCCCACTCGTGCACACACACAACTCTCTATCTCTCTAGAAAAAAAATAAAGAAAAAAATAATGTATAATTTTAGTAGGAAAGCTAATGTCCAAATGTTAGGTGAAAGCTACTTTGATGATATTCCCCCCATGTTTTATGTGTCTGGAATTCAATCTACTTGTGTGCATGACCTTGAACATCTTCCCTTAGAAAATAGCAGGTAAACAGTCTGCTTACCTAAAACATCGATATTGGCATTGGCAAGGATAGTGCCATGGACATTTGAGGCTTCACACTGGTACACAGCCGTGTGATTCGGTTGCAGGTTCGTAAAACTGATTTCCCTGGGGGAGACAACATCACCAGCAAATGGATTTCCTGCAAGAGATTAAAGAATGTCAGTTTGATAAAAAATAGGACATTAAATATTTATATGCCATTTATTAAATGTGTCACACAGTATTTATATTTTAAGACCAGTTTAGGGTGAATAATAGTTCACTGAAGCCAATTTATAGAATTTCTTTGCATCAACCACAGGCTTTTCTTTCCAGACCCTTCTCCAATTTCAATCTTCCTTCAGATTAATATTTATTGCTAAAATATTTGTTGATCTCTAGCTCATTGCCTCTCCCTATCCATACCCATAAATAAAATTTCAGATTTTCTGTTCAGCATTCAAGTCCCACTATAACTAAACCTCACTTATTCTTATAAATTTAGGTCCTGATACTGCCAACACAAATCACGTGATCAGCATAGACTCCCCCCCCACCCCCGGTCCACCAACACTGGCTTCTTGGTTCCCCACTTGACACTTCTGTTCCTCTATTTCATTTTTCTTCCCTGATCTATACCATTCATTTCAATTGTCTTGTTTTGCTATTTAACCACTTTGGATACACAACTCATATATTTTGTTTTCACAGTAAAAGCAAACACTTCTTGAGATCAGGGGCTAGATTTTCTACTTTTTGGCAATAAATCCAACCTAACCCCCATCCAGGTATAATTCTGGAAATACCTTTGGGAAATGAGAAAAATATAATATTTCTGGTGCATTTATTAAGGGCCAAAGAACTCTGCTGGAAACAGCACATGCGTTCTCATTAACACGGCTCAGAACCTGCTAGATCAGCACTAACAAGGCCATTGTGGAAGGAGGGACTGGATTTTGGAGAAGTGAATGACACATGCCAAATCCCCTAGGCTTGCTATGACACTACAAACAAGCAGTGTAAAGGAAATACATTAACTAGGAATGCTGACTAAGGGGCAGAGATGTTAAAATTTTTAGTTTAAATGACATTACAAGGAGTGCCTGGGTAGCTCAGTCAGTTGAGCTTCCGACTCCTGATTTCAGCTAGGGTCACGATCTCAGCATCATGAGATCAAGCTCCACGTCGGGCTCTACGCTGAGTGTGGAACCTGCTTAAGATTCTCTCTCCTTCTCCCTCTGCCCCTCTCCACTCGCACTCTATTTCTAAATATAAATAGATAAATTAATTAATTTTAAAAACCTTAAAAAAATAACATTAGAAGATTACCAAGCAACCTACTTTTTTTTCTTATTGTGTCTCTAATTTTTTAAAAGATTTATTTATCTGAGAGACAGAGAATGAGAGAGAGAGAGAGCATGAGCAGGGGGGAGAGGCAGAGGGAGAAGCAGACTCCTGCTGAGTAGGGAGCCCGATGTGGGACTTGATCCCGAGACTCTGGGATCATGACCTGAGCCGAAAGCAGACGCTTAACTGAGTGAGCCGCCCAGGCGCCCTTATTTTGCCACTATCATACAAAATAGTGACTAAGTTTTGGTTTAGAGAAAACATAGAATATTGCTTATTAAAATAGAAGATGAACATAATTTTACACTTGACCGTGAGCTCCCCATAACCAGGACCTTGTCTGTGTGTTGTACACGGTGTCCCCAGTGCCTGCTTCGCAGAGCAGAGGCCGTCGGTAAATATTTCCTGAAATGACGGAAAACCATTTATGTTGGGTGGGATTTTATTCCTAGAAGGTCTCTGTGGTAGGCAGAGTAACAGCCCCCAACAGATACCCACGTTCTAATCTCTACCACTAGAAAATATTATACCTTCTGCGGCAAAAGGGACTTTGCCGTGATGATTAAGGTTCAGCACCTTGAGATAGAAGGATTATCCTGGATTATCTAAGTGGGCCCAAAGTAATTACAAGCCCCCTTAAAATCAGAGAAGTTTCCCTGACTGTGGCCAGTGAAAGGGAGATGGAAAGAATGGTCAGATATGCACTGATGCTGACTTTGGAGATGGAGAGGCAGGTGCCAAGGTGGGCTCCCTCTAGGAACCGGAAAAGACAAGGAAAGGGGTTCTCTCCTAGTCCCTCCGGAAGGGAGCACAGCATGGCTAACACCTTGATTTCAGCCCCGGGAGGCTTGGTTGGACTTCTAGCCTACAAAACTGTGAAATAATAAATGTATATTGTCATAAGCCACTAAATCAGTGACCATTTGTATAGCAACAGTAGAAAATTGGTACAGTCCTGTAGGGCAGTTTGTCTCTTGAGAACGCTCGGGATGAGTTGCTCTTTGAAGTTCTTTAAGGCTGCAAAGGACTGAGGCTCTGATCTGACTCCACATTCCCACACCCGACACCCAGCTCTACAACTTTCAGAGCTCGCCCCATCGTTATCTTTGGACTCCTTATGCCATCTGCCCATGGTAAACTCTGACTCAAACACAGCATCAAAAAAAGAAGAAATGAAACTGTAGCCTCAGATTTGAGATGACAAAGAGCTAAGCATGGCTCGACGCTGCCTTTTGGGAGAGGTATGGAAACTGCAGTGTTGCTGCATACAGGCCAAGGCTAACAGGAGCTCCCGGGATTCAGGAAAGCCAGTTCTCTATCAATATCAATCAAAACACACTAGTTCTGTCCTAAGTTGTCTTGGGCAGCTCAGTGGGAGATAATGCAATAAATACAGTGGGAGAAACTTCAGCTCTGAGACTTCATCATTTCTGGGTTCCACGTCTAGCTCTAAATTTACTGGGGTTATGTCCTCCATTAAGTAACATGACCTCCCTGAGCCTCAGTTGCCACATGTGCAAACTGGAGAATAAAAAAATAAAAAATAAAAAAGATCTCTTCTGCAGGGCTTGTTAGGAAGCTCATGGATACTGGATGCAAAGCATTTGAAAAAGGTTAGGCCTGTTACCAATACTAGCAACCAGTTTCATTTAACTTTGAAATACTACATAGAAAGGATATAGAATTGCTAGAACTATAAGCTCAGAGAGATTTCAGATCCTTTAGTCGGCTCACTGTCATCAAGCATCCCAACCTACAAATGGCTACAGCCCATTTGCAGGGCAGCAAGGAGAGCTGTGGTCAAGAGCTGTGGAAGGAACACTGAGCTCAGACTGCAAGGACGCGGCTTTGGTCCTACACCTGCCGTTATTCAGCTGTGCTGTCTTGTGTACATTTATTTTCAGCCTTGACCTCCCCATCCAGGAACAAACCTACCGGCTCTACTTTGGGAGTACATCCAGAACCCAACCATGACTACTACAAACCTAGCCCTCGGCTCGAGGGTCTTTCAGGCGGCTTCTAGCTGCAGTAGTCACGCAGTCGCTTCAATCCCTTGTGGGGTTTTTTTTTTGTTTTTTTTGTTTGTTTGTTTTTTTAAAGATTTTATTTATTTGACAGAGATAGAGACAGCCAGCGAGAGAGGGAACACAAGCAGGGGGAGTGGGAGAGGAAGAAGCAGGCTCACAGCGGAGGAGCCTGATGTGGGGCTCAATCCCAGGACTCCGGGATCACGCCCTGAGCCGAAGGCAGACGCTTAACCGCGGTGCCACCCAGGCGCCCCTTCAATCCCTTGTTAATAGATTAGATCACTCATTCTTCTGCTCAAGAACGTCCAAGTGCTGCCCATCTTATGTACAATAAAACCCCAAGACTCCAGTCAGGTTTTCACCTTTTTATGCGTGATGTGGCTTCTGCACCTGCTGATTGATCTCGTGTCCCAGGACGGCCCGCTCACTCAGCTTCAACCACACTGGCCTCCTTGCTTGACATCAACACTCCAAACATACCTCAGGGTCTTTGCACTCACTGACCTCTCTACGCTGAAGCTCTTCCACACATATTTTCATGGCTGCCTCCCTCACCTCCTTCGGGCCTTCTACTTAAAGGTAAATTACCACAGGGGGCTTACTAGTATTACCTTAGAATAAAATAGCATCTCTAGGTCCTGAACTTCTATTACACTCAGCCCTTACTCAGCTATTTTTTTTATTTTTTTATTTACCACACTACAGTGCCCGTTTATGTGCTTATTCGTCTATTGATTGACTCTCCCCGCTAGGTTTATTTTATTCACGGCTACCTCCCAAGCAATAAGGCCAGTCAGCGCCTGGCACAAAGAACGCATTCAATAAATATTACCGAATGAAAGAATCAATCAGTTAAATATGAATAATTGCACCTCCATTAGAAATGCTCATTTGGGAATTCAAAGCAATATGTGAATGTCCTTCATAATCAGTCAAGTGCCATGCAGATATACAATTTTATGATTTTATGTTCCAGAGAATCTGCGTCTCTTATTTTAGCATCCTTAACATTCTTTATAAACAACTGTTTTCATTTCCCTCTCATCTACCGGAAGCCTCATCTCTCATTTCTTAGTCTGCTCTTCTGGAGAGATGAAAAAAAAATCTCAAATTTGAGGATATTAATAATGAGGGCTAAGGTTTCCTGAGTGCTTGCTATGTGACAACAATAAGTAAACAATAGGGTAACAGTGTCCCTGTCCTGAGCATTCTCTGCATGGTGTTTTCTTTAATCCACACAACAACCCACGAGTTGGTGCAATTTTCACGCCCATTTTACTGATGAGGAAGCAGGTTTTAAGAGAGTCAGTAATAGGCCTAATCGCACAACTAGTAAATGGTAGAGCCTAGATGCAAACATAGGCATTCTGGCCCCAGAGTCTATAAACTACCACAGTGTTCTACGGATAAGCCGCTATCCTAGATGGTTGACCACATTTACCTCATTCCATCACAACCAACTAATATTAGCTTTGTTGTGCTGTTAAAAAATTAAAGCGTTGGGAGATTCAGTAAACAGCTCAAGATCATACACCCGGGGAAGGTGCGCAGCCTAGATGGGACCTCAGGTCTATGGACCACCAGGATGTCTACACTTGACACAAGTGGGTCCAGGACAAAAGGGACTTATGAAAGTAACAGATATTAATGTAAACACTCGAAATTAAGCTTATCAACTGACAAAATTTGTTCTATCCTACTTTCACAAAGATACTCAGAACTGACCAGACCACTAGGTTCAAATTGAAGATTTTTGGACTTCTCAGAGTTCTCTCCTGGAAATGGCAGAGTAGGGAGAATCAGCCTTCGGCCTTTGTGCATCTCCACCCTTCCACGCCCAGCCCTTATGGGAGGATTCAGAGTCGACTGGACAGAGATTTTTCTGATCTTGAGTATTACTGCAGCTCCACTGAGAACATGGAGGGAGCCAGGAGTAGGGCCCATGGGCCCAAGCTCTGCAGGTCTCACTGGCCCTGTGAATTTCTCAAATAACAGAGGAGGCAGGCATGACCAAAGGATGGCCAGAGCAGGAGCTTATAAAGAGCAGAACCCAGGGCACCGTTTCCGTTGCCTGGGTCTACGCTAAGTCCTGACTTCCAACCCATGCTCTCGACCACTAGGTTGTTGCACCTATTTCTTCTCAGGGAGAAGAAGAGCAATCGGCTTTCCTCCTTGGATTCTCTTTCTCATTCACTTGCTTTATTTTCTTAACCATATTTTTATATAATTAATGTAATGACCCAACAAATACAAATGTTATTTATGGCTTTTCCATAAATCTAAGCATAAATCAAACTACTTAGATGCAATTTTGGATTTCCTGGCTGGACATGTTTTGATGGTCCAGCCACTTCCCAAGTGCATTTTACACATAACCAGGGTGTCTGACTATCAACGGTCCCAGAGCACCACTGCCTTCAGCACGGAATCACAAGTGGCGTTTTCACTCACTGTCAATGGGGGAGCCATTCACTCTCCACTTGATTGTGGGTTCAGGTTCTCCTTCTGCCTCACATAACAAGATCCCACTGCTCCCAGTGCTGTACACGCCACTCTGAGGTTTCTTTGTCCAGCGAGGAGGCTCTAGAAGTAAAGTGAAGAGATCATGTGTGATTTCACCCATGTCAGAAGGTCCAAAACTGTTAAGGCCTGTATTTCTATAATGCACCAGCAGATGGCAGACAATAAAGTGTTTCACACTAGCTCTTTCTGGTACTTGCTCTGTAAGGCAAGGTGGGCATCGTTTTTGTGTTATAAGATGTTATGTGTGCATGTGTGATCTAATTTGGACTCTTGGCATGTATAATAAAATCAACATATATACAGTCACTTTATTCAGCAACAGAAGTATCGATCTCATTAACAGAAAAGGAAGGAGGGATAAGCAGATGGTTACGTTTATTGAACCCGGCTACAGCTTAATTTCAAGCTACCACAAGTCATCTAAGAAGGCTGATATTCCATAAACATATTTTGAGAATTTTTTAATGAAATTAAAATGTTCAGCATTTATTTTAAATATTTCTTAATGACTTTGTAGCATTTACCTAACCATATCTATATCTACTTACCGACCTTAAGAATTTGGAAAACAGTATTTTCCTAGAGACTATTTTTTGTAAGGCAGGGAGAAGGCAGCCTGAAAGCAACATTTAGCTTTACTGTCCTCAAAACAATGGAGGGAAAGATGTATTTAAATTATGTGCGTCTTCTCATGCTCTAATGCTCCAATAGTATAATTCTAAGTGGTGTTTCAGTACAGAATGCGACATTTGTCTTTAGTGCAAATATTACTGCCATACCTTGTCACCTTAAGTATATTACTATGTCAGGAGTGAATAAAATATTTAGATTAAAGTGGGGATGGTTTGGATAATTTGATTCCAGAGAAAATTGCACAATACCTGCAGGTAGTAATTCCTATCAAGTGTTGCTTGGTTATTTCCCCCAAGACAGTTTTGGATTTCCATTTTTGTCAAAAAGAAAACTCTTTTAAAAATACATATATGTGTAAAATGAAAAAAATGTCATTTAAACTGCTTTTTTTTTTAAGTAAAGGGGAAACAAGGGATTATGTGAAAAGAAAGTGCCTATAAAAAGAAAAAATAGATATACAAATAAGCCTGGAAAATTCAAGTCCAAGCAAGAGACATGCCCAAGTAATTATTCCATAAGGTGTAGGCTTAGTTACTAAATCTTAAATTAAAAATGTGTGTTCATACTCTACAATCGGTGCATATTTAGTCATTCAGGTTAAAATGCAATCGTCCAAATTATAAATTGCACATGACTGTCTGAGATGTGTGTGTATGTGCCTGTCTATGCACATTTTTGTTGTTGTTGTTACTTTTGTCTTTTCACACAACCACAATAAAATTAAACATTTGAGTTAGAGAAAAAAGTTCCATGAACTTGAAAATTTCCATTTTACAATAGCAAACTAAGACTACTATTTTCACAGCAAAAATAAAATGTAAAAATATAAATCACAGGGATGTAACGTACAGCATGTTGACCATAGTCAATCATACTGTCTTGCATATTTGAAAGCTGCTAAGAGAGTAGATCTTAAAAGTTCTCATCACAAGAGAAAAACAAAAACAAAAAACATTTGTCAGCCATGAATGTTAACTAGACTTAGTCTGGTGATCATTTTATAATGCATACAAATATCAAATCATTATGTTGTACACATTATGTTGAAATTAATATGTAATCTATCAATGATACCTTAATAAAATAAAGAAGATCATGTGATGATGACATTTCTTTAAACATACATGCATAAAAGATTAGGATTTTATTTCTATTCTCATCCTATAAATTTCATTAACACCTAGTAAGCTTATCACTCTACCCAGCTCTCCTGGCAGACCAAGGACTGAGCCTTGCAGATGCCATCTAACTTGCTCAGTGTCCCCAAGAAAAGAAACCCCATTCCGTGTTCTTGCCAGTCCTTGACCTGCAGACCCATAAACTGAGTAGCACTGAGACTCCAATGTAGATGTGATGTTATTCCTAATTAATTATTATTTTATTAATTTGAAACCAAGGTCATATCGCTTTACCAACTTTCACTTTGTGTTCCAAATCCAAGCTCCCTCAACATCTATCCCCTGGAGGTTGAGATCAAGATTTTGTATATTCACTAGGAATCATCACTAACTTCACCTTCATCCTTTTGGATAAGATTTTTTTTTTTTTTTAATAAATGCTTGGACATTTGTTTTTATGCTACCCAGATAAATAAAGAGATAAACAGCCAGGGTGGAATCTTACTCTTCCTTATTTCTCCTGTGCTTGGCACAAGAACAGACACACGTGGAGTAATTACGAGTTGGATTGAAATGATTGACCCCTAAAGACTCCAGTGAGAAAGGCACGGGGTGGAATGAAGGAGGCTTGGACAGGAGGGAATCACTGACTTCTAGTAATTCACAATCTCATAATTTCATGCCTTGGTTGAACCTACATAGCTAGTTGCTACTTTGTTCACAAAAGAACGCATAGTCAGCGTGAGGACATTGGTATGGGTCAAGATATTTTTGGTGAGTGAAGTAACACTGGGGACATGCAGCAACAGAGAACAAACAGATGTTTTCCAAGGCTTAGAACATGTAACTCTATTCCTGAAGGGTAAGATCTAGTTGAAAGGATGAAAAAAAGCTCAAGAAAAAGGAAGGAAAAAAAAAGACTAAAACGGAAAATTCTGAGAGACAACATCATCACTGAATCCCATTCTTTAACCTATTATCCTAAGATACATGGTAACTGATGAAAACTACTTACATTGAAACTTAACTCATTTTGTTATAATTGTAAATTAAAAAAAAGATGACAATTTCTGTATGCTGTTAAAAACTGAGATGCAAATGACTGAACATTTAGAATATAATAAGCAAGTTAATTAGAGACGTTTATCACTGGAAGGAAAATGAAATGAAATAAAATTGGAAATTTGATACCTATAAAACAACACGGAAGCTATTTTCTTAGTAACGGATCCCTATTAAATATCTATATTCTATTAAATCAAAATTGTTAGGTTCATCAAACTTGGACTTAATTGTAACTCTTTAGAAATAACAGATTATTTGAAAGTGAGGTTTTCTTAAGTATATCAATGAATTGCTTTTGAGTTCATGATATCTTTTTAAGACAATTATGAGTATATAATTACATACAAATATTTTCCTTTTACACTAAAATTCAAAAGTCTTAAATGATTCCAAAGTTTACTACATGGACGCTGTTGGTAGGAGTTTATTTTTAAATAATTAGTTAAAATGTGATTGTGGTCATATTCTGATTTCTGGATTGAGAATATTTTAAATGCCATTTTAATATATCTCCTTATTGAATGTGAAATATTTATATGATAGATACCTAGAAAGGGTACCTGTACCTACTCAAGAAATCCTGGCTGGTTTTGCTTACACGTATCACAGAATTTGAAAACGCACACGGTTTTTGTACTTAGGATGTTGAACTTCAATTACAGAATTTGACTGTGTTTAGTAATAAAGAAGAAATATCACATAGACAGAGAATACAATATAATACATGCTTTTACTTAGGCACAAAGGGGTGTTTTCAGAATAGGCTCAATTTTCAAAGTTCACAGTAGCATTGTTCTGTGATCCTATGGTAATCCTTGTTATTTCATTTTAGTTTCTAAACAAGAGACCAAAAAAAGGGAAAGAAGGTACAGGAAAGCAGAAGACAACTGACTAAAAGTAAGCTCACTCGTGCTTATGATTAATGAGGCTTATATTTACTGTTTTCACACTTAAAAAAAAGAAAACCTGGCTTCTTGAGCCCAGTTTGCTTTTCACTTGCACGCGTGAAGAGAAACTCCTAAAACATACAACTGAGGGCACATTTAGTAGCTTCTCATTAAGGAGAACAGATTAAATGTTCCTAATAAAAACATAATTTACATCTCAATAGTGCTAATAGCTGTTTATGAATAGTGAGGACAATTCGTTCAGGAAACCTAGATTCCTTTGGAGTCCTACAGTCAACATTTTAAATTGTGTAATTAAGTTTACATCCTTGATTTTTTTTTTTTTTGCAACCCTTGCAATTCTTTTGAAAGCTTCAGTCTTACAGTCAAGAAAACCGTGGCCAGATTGTTAAAATATTCAGCTACCGTAGCAATGTTCCAGCCATCTGGAAGGATTTCTAATAGTCAGCAACTTGGAGTAGGAGCAGTTAACAATTAGACATGTCTGGTTTGTGGGTATGTGTTTGCACTGAGGCAAGGGTAAAGGGTTGCAGAAAAATATTCCTGTTGCACGGTGTAGTGGAATTACATAGGAGCATCAAGTGATGACTAAAAATATATATACAAACCTCTCAAACTCCTGCTCTCTGAATTTCTTTGTGAATGATTTAAAGTCAGAGGAATATATCACTGTTGGCAGCTGTTGATATTTATGCATAATATTGGTAATATGAGTAATATTTCCCCTATATAGGTTTTGCTTTTTTTTGAATCAAGGAAAATTCTCGTCTTTGGTTTTCCATTCGTCCCAACTTAACTAATCATAGACATCATGGGCTAGGTCTTAGAAACACAGTGACATTCGAAATAGCGGCACAACCAGACCAATTATCCTAACATTTACTTGTAAGTGGAATTTGTGTCTGAGTCTTCATTTTTTTCCCCATTAATTAAAACAGTCAGCCTTTTACTTAGGTGTTCCTTGCACATATTGAAGGCTTAAGAGGTAAACTTTATTGGAATATATATGGAAACCCTAGAGCATCAGTCCACTAAACAGGATCCTGAAAGAGACGATTCCCTCAACTCGTTAAGCCTACACAGTTCTACATGAGTACAAATGCCGTAATCAATCCATTAATTTGATCAATACAGTCAACTAAACCATAGACAGGAGACCTCAACGTAATCAGACCCACAGAAAACGGTCTGCATCACTTTGATTCACAAGATGCCTCGATAACCCTTAGCTGCGGCACAGGTACAGCTCCAATATCTACATGGTGTGATATGTAGATTTTTTTTAAATGATGAGATCATGCCCTATTTATTTCCATGAATACAAGAAACAATAGCTAAACCTCTATTGTTTACAAGGCTTGGGTTTACAGAGATTACTTGAATATAATGTGTATTTTGCATCTTTTCATAGAAAACGAGTATCTCTAGCACCCAGTCTACTCTTTCCTCATAAGTAACATATTGAATGTCATGTGAAATCAAAATATGGACCAAAAAAAAAATGTATCTAGGAAAGAACTAAGATGATTTGTCTGACACCCTCATTACTTTGAGGAAGAACCCGAGGTACAGAAAGATGATCAAGTCCAGCAAGTTAACCATAGCCTGGGAAAAAAGCTCATCACAAGACTCACCATAATAATTCTTTCCTTTGTAGTGCTTACTTCTATGATTTAGTATTATACACCGTTATATGTTTATTATAACAAAAAATATATGGAAATCATCTGTGTTTAATCCCTAACATGAGATCTTTTCTTGTCATTTGTCCCTTTTATAAGATATTGTGGGATAAATGACAAATCTGGTTGATTGGAGCATAATATAATCCAGTACCCACACTAAAATTAGAAGTTTAAATGGCTTACCTGTTCTAACATACATGCTTTAGAAGTGTAGGCCCACTACATGTAGCAATTCACCTTTTCTTTAATAGAATAAAAATAAATCAAGATGGGGAATGTACCTTCTACTGTAACGTGAAAATCATGAGTGGTTGATCCCAAGAAATTGTTGGCTGTGCAGCGATAATTCCCTCTGTCCCGGTAGGAGACATTCTCTATCTTCAAAGTCTTGCCGTAATTCTCCTTTGTTTCTCTTCCTTTTGGTAAGTCACCACCTATTTTGTTCCAGTCAACCTGTGGAGTTGGTCTGCAAAACAATAAACGAGTGATAAACATTTTTTAAAGTGCAAAATTATGGGGCGCCTGGGTGGCGCAGTCGTTAAGCGTCTGCCTTCGGCTCAGGGCGTGATCCTGGTGCTCTGGGATCGAGCCCCACATCAGGCTCCTCCGCTAGGAGCCTGCTTCTTCCTCTCCCATTCCCCGTCCTGTGTTCCCTCTCTCGCTGGCTGTCTCTCTCTGTCAAATAAATAAATAAAATCTTAAAAAAAAAAAAAAAAAGTAAAGTGCAAAATTAAGTTCAAAGAGCCTCAGAGGACACACCCCTTAACACGTTGCTTTTATGTATGCACTCGGAGCTCCAGCGAATAAAAATAAGTCTTCCCAGTGCACAGACCTGCACACCACCATCGAGGGTGAACATCAGATTGGATCAGGTCTCCTTTACTACTCCTTGAATAGTCTGCTTCTATGGAAATCAAGTTTCTTCTATGAAGAGGGCTGACTACTTACAATGGCTGAATAGGTATGGCTGTATAAAAGGGTGGACAATTGGACCCACAGAAATATCATACGATATTTTTCAAATTTTCAACATTTACAAGATATATTTCAAGTGTGAAATCTCCTTGTGGGTGATTTGGAGTGGCTGATAATAACTGCCCTCTTCCGTGTATGAGTTTGAAGAACAAGCTAAAGTAGGGCCCAAGAGTAAGCAGAGGGAAGCCGTGATATCCCCTCAATCCTAATGAGGCTGATAGTGGAGAACATGACTCAGATGTGACGGCCAAATGTGTTGGCTGGACCTAGGAACGGCCTGTTTTAGGACAAGGTGGGCTCTGCACAGACATGGCTACCCAGACGGCTTTCTCCCTCTGCTGGGGAAGAGGGGAAAGAGGGAATGAACCATATCTCCCTTGCTTAGAGAGATGAGATCACCCAATCAAAACAAGGAAAAAAAGCAAAAGCAAAACTAAACTAAAAGCAAACTGATAACATGTCACACATCAAGAGGATAACTTTCTCCACCTCAGGGAGGAAAACAGGAGTGGGGAATCAAGCCAGCTGGGTTTAAGAAAAATCTCAGCTCCTGAAAACTAGACAAGTAGAGAATGGGTGACTCTTGTGATTTAAAAACTATGTGGAGGGGTGTCTGGGTGGCTCAGTCATTTAAGTGGCCAACTCTTGGTTTCAGCTCAGGTCATGATCTCAGGGTCGTGAGGTCGAGCCCCCTGTCGGGCTCCACACTTAGCAGGGAGTCTGCTTGAGATTATTTCTCTCTCCCTCTACCCTTCCTATCACTTGCTCTGTTCTCTTTCTCTCTCTAAAATAAATAAATAAAATCTTTTAAAAAAAATTATGTGGAAAGCATTGATGGCTGATTTTAACTGATAATTTTTTATTTCTCCCCTCCAGTTGGGCTACATGAGTGGAATAAACTTTATTTTGCTATTTTTAATGATGCTGCTTTTCCTTCCCCACTCTATTTTTATTATTAATAGCTATAAGATATCGATATGGTCTAAAGATAGGCATTATTATCATCACTTTACCAGTGAGGATTCTGAAGCTCCAAGAAGTTAATGAATTTGCTTAAAGTCACTGGGGTAATAAATGACATGTTAGAACTTAAGTTTTCCCAACACTAAACTTGTCCTCTCTACCACTGTGTCCTATTATATTTGTGCTTTTTCCATCCCCTTTTCCTTCTTAACTGTACATTCTTGGAATATATACTTGTAGCCAAATTAATTAGCTATTTGTTGATAACTGAACAATTACCTCATATTGTCTCTGTCAGTTATCTCAGATTGTATTGATCAGGCAACAGTTAAAATAATTCCATTATTATGCAAAAATATATATTGGAGGTAAAGATGTAGGTCCTTTAATTTATACACATTTACTTTCTTCCCCTCCTCCATTCAAGGCTCAAGCGCTTCCCTGCTATACAAATCTGGAACCACTAGTTTATATCTGACCAGGCTGAGAGCACAGGGCACACTTCTGGGGAAACAGCAATGATGCTCAGACAGGCAGCTGGGAGAGGATATTAGCTGCCAGCTTCCTGAGCACCCCACCCTAACAGGATGCAGAACTCAAGTCTCCTAACTGCTTGCTTTCCACGCCATCTGTCAAAATGGCAGTTTGCCAAATTACAGGCTGCTCTGGACCTCGGTTCCTCCAAACCAGTTTTTCCATGAGTCCAGGCTTTAATAGTGCAAGCATCTCACTTTCTGCAGGATTTTTTTTTTTTTTTCTTTTTGCCAGTCCTCAAAAACCAGTCTAATCCTCCATACCTATCCCTTGAAAGAACAGAATAAAATGATTATCTGTAAGTATCCGGTGAACAGGAGACCTAATTGATCTAGGGACATGTCAATCCCATTCCGAGGATGTCCAGTTATATTCTTGTCAATTTTTTTTCTTTCTCTCTCTTTTTTAAATTTAAGGTACATTTACTAACAGTATTTGAGCAATGAAATTTTGAGGGAAAATATACCGCTTAATCCCTTTTAATATACAAACATGTACTAGCTCATAATCTCACATTTTTGTTCAGGTCCTTGTCCTTCAGCCCATTTTTGTTTGTATACTTCTTTACACTTCCTACATTTCTACAATGTAGCATCTTGCAATAGAATCACACCTGGCTTATGAATTTACGAAACAGAGAGGCGCAAGAGAGAAGAAACCGTGGGAGCCCAGTGGTGAACGGAGGGAAGCGACAATACGCCCCTCTAACCCCAACGCGGCTTTTCCAGGGTGGGAGTGGGTGAATTGGCCCATGAATGTGCACTTCCCACTCACTGCCTCTTCTTCCGAAGGAGATTCACAGTGTCATTTTAACTTCAAAATTTCTGCCTTCTTCACAGAATCTGTAGAATCGAAACCCTGTTTAGTTTTTCCTGTTTTAATTAATAGTATCAACATTTTCATTATGACCGACCATCTACTGAAACAGCTACTACAGGCCTTCTTCCGGTTCAGAAACAGTGCCATGCTTTGTTTCCCCCACCCCTCCCCTTAACTGAACAGAACCGTTCATTTGGTTGAAATAGACGGAAATACGTTAAATTTAGAGGTAGTTCAGGGTCTGGAGGCAGATAGGATGGAATTCCAGCTGCACTTTACGCCAGCTCGAAGAAGAGAATTCCAGCCTCTGGGCTTCATCTACCTAACCTGCAAATGGGAGTAACGACAGCCCTGCAATGTGGTGAGGATACAATGAGCTAATGCACGTAAAGAGCAAAACAGGGTGCCTGGCACCGAAGAAAGAGAACAACGTCCCAGTTATAATGACGTGTTACCACAGAACACTAATGGCTTCAAAACTTCTTAGAAAATAATTTTCAAAGAACTCCAAAAATTTTACAACGTAAAATCTGAAAGAGGGCCACATAAGATAGATCATCCAACACAGACCCAACATGAGTAAGAAGAAACCAGTCGAGGGGAAAACTCCTTGACAATCAGGAATCATCCCATCCCAAGGACAACAGATATTTATGTCCATTTTATTTTTATATATTGCTTCAAGGCATTGCATTTTCCAAAAAGCGCACGAGAGCATTTCTGTTATTTTGAAAAATCTGTGCTGTTTTCAGCCAACTCAAAAGGCAAATTATGACATTTGTGGGAAATAAGAAGAAAGAATTACGGAAATGTTCACCCTGCCCAAAGAGTCAACCAAGAATAGTGAATCCTGAAAGAAAGGAGTTGCTGCCACTGTAAACATCTATGAATAAGAACAACAGAGCAGGTGGCTACCATCATGATTCAGACTGAACCTGAGGCTTTCATCTTCTCTCACAATACAGAGATCAAACTTCTGGAACAGAGGCCATGTCACAAGGCACATCTAACTAGTTAACATCAAATATACTTTGGCAACCTCAAACACATAAGCTACTAGCTCTTTTTTTTGAAGATTTATTTATTTGTTATTTGAGAGAGAGAGTGCACATGTAGGGGGAAAGGGCAGAGGGAGAGGGAGAGAGAGAATCCCACACTGAATCCCCGCTGAGAATGGAGCCCTATGCGGGGTTCAATCTCATGACCCTGAGATCATGACCTGAGCCGGAATCATGAGTCGGACACACAACCAGTTGAGTCACCCAGGAACCCTGCAACCTGCATGTCTTTGATGGATGGAAAGAGACATTTGCAAAGCCTAGGGGTTGCAAAACCATTAAAATTGACTCCTTTTCTTCAAAGACCAATTTAAAATCACCCACTCAGAATATATACTGAATTATGAATGACCACAATTTTTAAAATTTCAAATTCTACTTCACTAACCAGGTGCCCAGCCAAAAGAAAGCCTGAGTTTACAAGCTAATTACGTAAACTCAGGCATTGGGATGGGGGAGTGTATTTTCCCATGGTATTCCCAATGGTAGCAATGGACATGTGGTAGTAAGCATATAGGGATGGTGGCAGGAAAAAGGCAACCTTTCATGACTCAGAATTAAATAAGATGGTCCTTATTTGCATAGAAATTCTATTTGCATAGAATTACTCAACAAATGTAACAATTTTAAGAAATGACCCAGTGAAATTTCCTTAGGTGTTTTTTGGAGGATTTGGAAACATGCACTGATTTTTCAGATAAGAAAAAGTTGAGTTAATTATATTATTGGGTGAAGCTCTCTAAAATTACATGTCCGGACCTCCTCGTATGCAAAGGGCAACAGGGTGAAATAATAGGGAGATAAACCTCCTTGGAGCCTGAAAAGGAATCAGAGCTCATTGCATAACAAGAAGGAGTGGGACAAAATGTGATAGCAGAGAGACAAAAACCTGGCAGCGACAATAAGAGGCTGACAAGGACCAACCTCTAAGGATGGCATCTTCCCACTGACTTAGGTAAGGAGAATGTTGTCATTGTCACCTCCATTCACACTATCACAAACTGACAGAACAATCTAATTATAAATCAATCTCAGTCACAGCCTGAAATCTGTAAAGTGTAAATTACTTCCTCCAGAAATGTAGTAACAGAATTTTTTTTTTTAAGAAATCATTTTAAAATGTGTACCTAGGATGAACTGCTTAACTGAGGCATTATCCTATACAAAAATGGATGGACAAAGTCATGAACAGGGGTCGAGTTACTCACAGGCCTTCAGCAAAACACTCCAGCAGCAGGGTGTCCCCTTTGAGGATGGTAACTGAAGACTCACTGCCACTTTCAGGAGGAGGCAACAGCAGTCTGGGTTTTCTTTGCTTGATCGAATTTGCTGTAATACAGAAAAGAAGAGTCACAAATTTCTTCCAGACTAAGAGCATTAAAATCCTGTGGCGCTAAATCTTCCTTAAAACATACTTAAGCATATATACCTATCTGTACCTACGTATATATACATAGACACATTTTTAATAAATTACCATTTACCATTTAAATAGACTCCATTCTTTTTTTTTTTTTTTTAAGATTTTATTTATTTATTTGACAGAGAGAGAGACAGCCAGCGAGAGAGGGAACACAAGCAGGGGGAGTCGGAGAGGAAGAAGCAGGCTCCCAGCGGAGGAGCCTGATGTGGGGCTCGATCCCAGAACGCCGGGATCACGCCCTGAGCCGAAGGCAGACGCTTAACGACTGAGCCACCCAGGCACCCCAAATAGACTCCATTCTTACCATGAAGCATGGGTTGTCCCTGAATTAACTTAGTGGAGCACCAAGTTTTAAGAAGGTTATGATTTAAACCACATCTTCAAATTCCAGAAGTTCAAGATAATTAGTTTCTTGATGAAAGCCCTTAAAAGTTAACTGGTAGTCTATGATTTTATATTCTACACTTTAATCATACCTGGCTATGTTTGATGGTAGTATATGTATTTTTTTAATTTAAATTAATGTACTTAAGTATTTGATAAGATTCTTGCTATAATACAGCTCCCTAAGCTTCGCTCCCAGAAATTCTGATTCAGGAAGTCTGTGGTGGACCCCATGCATCTATGAAGTTATCAGGCTCTTTGAGATGAGTCTATTTAACAGTCTCACACACTCAAAGAGAAACGCTATTGTAGGGAACGATTAGCAAGCACTCTCACTAACTACATGTTGAAACATTTCATTTGTTACTTCTCAAGAGTACTTTTCAAATACAATGGCAAATGAGGTCTTCCATTTTCAATGTAAATTTTAACAGCATTTCCAAATGTTCACACAATTTTTTTTTTTTCCTATCCAATATCAGTGTGATTTGACATGACGTGGAAAGTGCAACAGCTGACAGAGTAGAGAAATGAAGGGACTGGTAGCAGTGTTTACATGCGACAGCTTCCTTACAAGTGTTTATCCAAAGATAATTGTTGAACACATACTATACGCAATTATTTTTTACTGAGTGCTATAAAGATACAATATACATGACTGGGTTTTTGACCTCAATGATCGTGAAGGTGGGGATGTACACTAATCAGTCCATCGTCAAACTAAGGGTACACCAAAAAGAGCCCTCAGCCAGCCCTTGTGATGTCGCCAGTGTATCGGATATCTAGATGAAGCCACTGGTCCCAATGGTATGAAGAACATGTGATGCATTCAAGTAAAGGATTCTTCTCCTTGTGGTAAACTAGCTTACTATAGAATTCAGGTTTACTCAGGCAATTTCCATAAAACACTAGTTCTAGTAGCTGTTCTGTGGGGGGAAAAATGAAATATTTCACAGACAAATGAGTTTGGAAAACGTTGCAGACTGTATTCTTTCTCAGAGTTACAATGGACAGTCCCGTGTTAAGTATGCTGAGAAGTCTTACTAGAAAAGTAACCATTTAACTTTACTAAATTTAGTGTTTCTCTACTTCTGTTGATACTCAACCATTTCTTTTTCCTTTCTGCATGTAATAGCTATCAACCAAAATGTCACTCAACCATGACAGGACATTTTGGGAGATGCAAAATAATTACTCCATTAAAAAATATGCATATATATATATATGTGAGTGTATGTGTATTTGTCTATATGAATTATATTATCTATGTAGTTATACATTTACCAAGTGATGAATTTATAAATATCATTCCTTTGCACATATTTAAGGGAGGAGGGGGTAAAAGAAACCTCTACGCTCAGGGGTTTTCCTTTATAAAAACATTAGTATTTCAATATACTCATGAAGACATTAAAGGAAAAATTTAAATTCTGAGATGACAATGAGCTACAAAAGGTAAAAATAAATGCCAACACTCTTCATGTGATCAACTTACCCTTGGAACCAATTTCTGTGGATGAACTTGAGTCATTAGCATGCCTTACTGAAATAAAAAAAAATGAAAGAAAAAACTCACAAACATAATGGTAGATGCTGATATCAGTAATGAATGAAAAGTCATAGTTCTCTCTTAGAAAGATTACAAAATGAGATATAACCAGGCTTCACTAGAACATCATCTTTGGGGATATATTGGGAAAAAAATTATAATGAGCTTAATCTTGAGCTACCACAGATGAATCCGTGTTGTGTGGACACAAATTATGGCTCTGTTAAAGAGAACTGAGGCTGCCAAAAGGGATGCTATAGTGAAGCCCTGGCGTAGTGTATCTACACATAACAATGGAAAAAACCATGAATCAAATTAGACAATGGAATGGTAATGCCAACTTGCGACTCTACCAGAGCCAATTATTCATTCAGTGAACTGTCAGGGATTATCTCTGCCCTTTGTATCTTATGATTCTTTCTCCCACTAATGACTTTTTCCCATTTGGGAACCCAGATCAGCATCTGCAGAATCAAGCAGGGAAGAGAAGCAATTCATATAACTTTGCCAATTTGGAAATGACAAAAAAGCCTGATGTGATAAAAATTATTAGTCATTCTTTTTATTTTTGACTCTTGTTTTCTTCCACGTTTGCAGCCTGCTGGTTACTCAAGATCACAATGCATCAAAGCCTGAGACTTGCTTCAGAAACCCTGGAATATTGCTGTGTATTTCACCCACAGCAAAGGACCAGATCCTGCAGACGTCAAATGAAATATACTTGTACTGTGAATTGAGATTTGATTTTCTGGCTCCGAGAGACAGAGCTATGGAAGATCTGCAGCTGCAGATGTCTCTTTCATCTGGATGAAGTCTCTAGAGTTGAACTAAACAATGGCGGAAAATATCAACCCAGCTTTAACTGGCTTCAGCCAGAATGAAATTACAGGCACATTTGTATTCAGCATTCACGATGGAATGATAAATTATTTGGACTTACAACTGTTAACTGTGAGTTTCATTGGCATTTTCTGCACAATAGTCCTCAACCTTGGGAATGCAGCAAAGCAACAGTAATCATTCCGGCTGTCTTTTTCTTCCACGTTTGCAAAGTACAGATCTCCCTTTTGACTCATGTATACTCTTTCATCTTGTTCGATGTGTTCTAATTCTGGAAAGAAACATCTTGTCATTAATAGGGGTAACTGTCCTTTATTGTGCCTTAGCCCCCTTCTTCATTTTCCTTTCTTTCCTATTATTTCATTTTGTTCTCTTTTTCATGCTTTCTCTTCCTATTCCTTGCAAGTTTGGTCTTAAATAAGAACAATGAGTGAGAAGTAAAAAAGAAACCCAAAAACAACAAACCCCCTGGGAGCCTGCCTTCCACTATTAACCAAAGAAGCCCAGTGGAGGACAACCAGTCTGTACATTCTACCTCTCTTCACCATCTAAGTCCCTACTTATGTACTGGCTTATCCAAAAACTGGTCCAATTGGTCCAATCATACAGATCTCCTCAAAAGTTGTGTCTGAGAGAGATATCAATCTGTCTTTCCTGGATGCAGTCTGGAATGTTCTAGGGTGACTGGAGTCTGGAATGTTTGGCTGCAGCCAAGAATATTTCTTTCACTTTCTTCCAAGTACTGTACAAATATTATCATTTTTCTCTAGGGATCACAATGAGAAAAATATTTAGGGTGCATTGTGAAGGCACATGCCAGAAGGACTTTACAAGAAATTGGAATTTCCACTCGAGTGTTTTTGGCATATTAAACACAAAGGTTAAGACTAATTTCTCTGTGGATCACTGTACGTAGCGGGTATAACATTATTAAAATAGAAATATAATGCTAGCAACACAGACCCAAGCCATCCTCAACTTTGACATGGATAATATTTAAAAGGTAAGTAAGTTGTTTGGAACATAGAGAGTATTTTATTCATAGACATACTTCACCATATCAATACCTTCTACTCTTTCAGATATGATAAAATCGAGAGAAATATTTAGGGGTTTCTAGTGTTTTCACATATATCCTTAATAGAATAGTCAAAACTTGGAACACACTATATAAATGGATATAGTTTTTTAAAATCGATTTCATTCCATATTTTTTTCCTTTTTTCCCCACATTGATAAACTTTTAATCTTTGTTCCCCTATATTATTTGACACGATGCATGAAATTAAAATCCTACGGATGGAACAGAACGTTACTTACCAATATTCATCCAATAAATGTGTAGAGGTGGAAGGCCTTTGGGAGGGTTGCAAGGGAGGACGATTGGATCTCCCTCCTCCACTTCAAGAGGGTCAATTTTTTCTTTTGGAAATTTTGGAACATCTAGTAAAAAAAAAATCATTTAAGACATTATGTTAAAATTAACTTTTAATGTTACAAGTAATATATTAAAACCTTCTTTTTTAAAAAATAGAGTATTTTTACCAAACTCAATCCCCCAACTCTTGGTTCTCATATCTCCCCTGAAGAACAAAACACTGTTAAGAATCTGGGCTGCAACCTTATATAACTTTTAAAATACTCCTACATTTTACAAGTGTAGACAAAAAATATTTTGCAATGTGACATCACTTGGCAACAATATGCTTGTACATATTTCTCTGCACAGAGAGACAAGTTCTGAGTCACAGGATTCACTGAGTTTAAATTCTGATAGATGTGGTACTTTTTTTCTTTAAACACTGAGATTTATTTTCTAGGCAGATACATATATTCCCTTTCTCTGGCTTTATGGTGAAGCCCTTGAATGTGATGGGCAAATATTTTATTCAAAGTATAACCAAGCTAAATTAAAAATTCAAAGACCACATGGGAAAAACGGTACAAATAACAATGACAAGACAAACATGACCACTTTAAGTTGCTAAAAGAAACTTCCACATTGGAATCACACCCAGAAAATGAAATTTCAAATGAAATGGAATTAATGTAGGAAAGGAAACTGTAATAATTTAACATATTGTTTCTTTCCCATGCTGGAGGCAGTCTCCGAAAAGAGAAACACAATTACAATGGGAGTAAAAGTCACAACTATGCAGAACTGGAAATCCGGAACAAATGTGTGACTATTTTTATGAAATTATTTATAAGGTACTTCTATGAATATTCAAAATGTATTCTGCTTGAACACTATATTGGTACCTTTAGATTTCATTAGGGGACTTTAAATGATAAAATTACTCAGGCTCTTATGGAAGGACCTTAAGAAGGAATTTATAGCATTGCTGGCTTTACGGGATATATTACGGGGTATTCCATCTCTGTATTTCATTCTTAAATGGTGGTTTACAAAAGATTATTATTGTTCTTGGAAGTCTAAAGGTATACTCATTTATTACAAAATTCTTCTTGAGAGCTTTGTGCATTTCCTATGTATTTGTCCTCTTGCCCCTCAACCCTCTGACCCCACTCCTGAGCGGCTGAAGGAATTTGCTGACATTTCTCTTATCGATACACCAGCTAGTTACAGTGAATGGTTTTTTGTCTAAATTCAAGGACCCTTCAAGCCTTAACACCACAGGGGCAATGGGTTATATACAGTGCCTTTGCCAGTTTGGAAGGCAGGCGTCAGTCATATGACAATCCTCGATTCCCTCTTGGTCAACCCATCGTAGCAGATTTCTCTTGGCAAGGCTGGAAACATGTTTGAAATGGCAACTATCTTGGAATCATGCTTTTGCTCTAGGTAACATGAAATTTCCACCAAAAGACAGGAAAGCATGTTTAGGATATTCACTATGGTAATATCTTATAGATAAAATATCAATGCCACCTATTTGGTAATGCCTTAAACTTTGAGAACAAATGCTATACAAGTCATTTTGTAGAAAGTGTATCTTATGCAAGTCATGCGTAGAACCTTACAAAACTATTACATGTCCAAAGCTCCAAATTCAAATCACTTGTTTAGTGTAACTTGCTATAACTGAAGCCCCGTGTTCTTTGGTATTGAAGTTAACAGTGCTATTGGATAGCAACTGAATCTGTTTATACTCTTGGGACAATAGAGGGCAATAGAGGAAGAGAAACATAGATAATGGAAAGAGCCTGTAATCCTGTTTCATAACAAGCAAACTTTACAATGCCTTACAGAAATACACAGTTCTCTGGGTGATATCTATTATAAAGTAGCTAATTAATAAGATATATAAAGCCTTAATTGGAGAGCTGCCCCCTCAGAGTATTCAGAAAAATCTAATGATTCAAACAGATATTACTGCCAGTGAAGTGCTAGCCTCCACGCATTAATTAAATCTAGATTATAAAATTCTAATTCCAAAGATGTAAATATGTAATTCAACTGGCTTTTGAGGCATCAATAATAAAAATAAATAAAATAAAATTTATAAGTCTATCAAACCCTTTATCACATACCATAAATCTTCAGAACAGTTGTTGACCCAAGATGAAATTAATATCAGGAAACAAGGGAAGAATATTTATATATTTAATAATTTAAGGTCTGAGAATAGATATTATAAAAGACATTAATTTGTGAGTATTTTTTTTTTTTATGGTCTTCCTCTTTGACTTTGAAACTACTTAGTAAGTCTGATTCCATGCTAGAAAGTGAACATTTTAATGGCCACAGATGAATGTGGAATTTAATTACTGTAACTCAACAGCAGGCATGAATTTTATCTTAATTCAAATAAAGAAATGACTCAATTTAAAAATAACTCCAACCAATGACTTTAGTTAATTGTGTTTCTCTGGTGATAAACATTAGCAGTGTTGAGTTTGGACAGATGCAATACTTTTAAAAGTGAATTGTAAACAATCATTTTTCTTTTGTGTAAGGCAACTACATTGCTTTAGCTTGCCAATATATTTTAAATGAGTTCTCCATCAAGAGCAAAAACACAATCACTTAATTATGTTTCACTAACACTGGACTTGACCATGGCATGGCCTTTCTGCAAAGGAATCAGAATGTACTTGTACACCAGCATCTACCTAAGCAGAAGTTTAAGAATGTTTGGAAATCCCATAATAACCAGACTACATGAAGTCAATTTCCTTCATATAGAATGTTCCTACCAGTCTCTCTGCATCAGGAAATCAAGCAGTTGGTAGCACCCATCTTTGTTTACTATGCTCCAATAGGCTCACACAGTTATTATTTACTGTTGCAGACAAATTTCTAGTAATGACTCCAATGGTATGGGTTCCTAAAAACCCAGCCAGAATCTAGCATGAAAAAACTCTTTTAGAAACTAGATAGGTGGACAGCAATCTCCTTACTGGAACTATCCATATAAAGCAAACCAGCAAATACAAAATTTCTAGGACCTCTACAAGGTCAGATGGTAACAATGAGTTTTGAAACTCATCATTTCAGTTCTTCCAACCTAAGATACTGAAAAAGTAACATCTTTGTACATGAAATGCAGATGACTTCTAAAAAAAAATATTTTGTATTTATAGTATAGTATAAACTGGGTTCTGGCCCAGGCACTAAAACTAACTGGCCATGTACCTTCAGACCATTATTTTTACCCTTGCCCCCATTTACTTTTTTCTGGGATCTGAGAGTCCTTTGAAATCATCTCTCTAGGCTCCTCAAAAGTCTCTCTAGATTAGAAGTTTATTAAGGGCATGCAAAATGTAAGGTGTATAGTCTCACCATGCCAACGTGCTTATTAATGAAAAGTAATAATGAAACAGCATCAGGATGATTTAACTTAATACAAATTGTGCTAACTAAACCACTTAAATGAAAAAGGTACAAGCGACTTAACCACTGTGAAGTTACATAACTCTACAGATAATCTTGCTCTTATACTCAAGAAATCACATCAAGTCTTCTTACACTCCTATCTCTCCATGAGTCTGATACTCGATGGTCAAGGTGATTCCAACAAAAAAGGTACAACACATTTCAGCTCATTTAGAGGATGTGCTACCTGAATGATCAAAGTGTAAGCAGCACGTATGGTCTCGGGGTTATACACATAAAGCCTGGAGCCAGCTGCTTGGGGCTGAATCCTGGCTTCCTCACTTACTGCACGTGCTTCCGTATCCTCACTCAAGCTGTAATGACACCTCATTTACTGATTTGTGTCAAAGTTTAAATAAACCATTTTATATAAATCAATTAAATAGCGGGGGGCACTTAAAAATCACTCAATATTTGTTGGCCATTACTCAAGTATTTTCACTTTGCACAGTACACCCAGCCATACTGTATGAGATGAGATGGGCAAAGGGACATAGAGCTTTCTTCTGCTGCGCCTTCTGATTTTCCCTATAGCCTACATTGTACCAACTTCTGTAATTTTATGCAAATATTTGCAATTAGCTTTTACAGAGGAGGTAGGGAGGAGGCCAGGGGGACAAAACAGTATGTATTTCATGTAGAACCTATGGTTTAATGATACTCGTCCCCATTACTGGGCAAACCTTCCTATGCCATAGAACTTGCTCTATCTTGACTTCTCTATTTACAGGACTGGACTGGTGAGCTTTTTGAGTTTCTTACATTTCCACTGAATGTGTTTGGCGAATTGCTTATAGCCTGATGTCATTATCATGAATGTATGCCACTGAGCTCACATGCTGTATCATCACTAAGTCCAGTTTCCATCTGTAAAGAAATTTAATTGATTCCCATTTCCTATAGAGTACCCCATTAATCCATTTAGGACTACAGAGAAATAACATTGCCTTTCCGTCTATGAGCTCGTAATGAATTCACACTAAGGAAGGACACCCAGTCCTGCCCATTTCATTCTAGTCGTTCACACAATCTGATAGATGAGAGGAAAATCCTCGGTCTTAATTAAACCTGTAAAACTCAAAGTTGCACTCTCAACAAATTGATCTTCTCTAGTTGGTTTGGATACATCAGTAAAAGAAATCAGCACATGCTACCAGACCGTTTTTGCCACCCCACCCCTCCCAAATCGGAGCAGTAAATAGGCAAAGTATGTCTTAAGGGATTTGTCCTGAGGAATCTGAGGAACCTATACAAATGGAGAACCCAGCAGACCAGAAACTCTAATTGGTTTCCATTAAAACAGTATATAGAGGATTGCATCTTTAAGCCTGCCATTTCCTAGATTATTTTAATAGTGTGTGGAAATTGCTTCAGTACTCTTATTCATTCTTTTATTCTTCAGCCTATGAAACAATATATCAGTCACTGATAATATGCTTTCAAGCAGCATTTGGAAGCGTGCAAAGAAGGAAGAATAGCATAGCATGACATCTTTACCAATTTTAAGCATCCCAGTTAGTACACGTGACAACCAAAAGACTTCTAAATAGTATATAACTAAATGCTTCAAAAACTGCAGAGAATTTACATGTGGATTTCCTAACAGCACTATCTGTAATAGCCAAAAGCTAGAAACAGTCCAAATGGACATCAACTGGTGAATGGATAAACAAATAGTGGTACATCCACACAGTGCAATGTTATTTAGCCATAACAAGGAAAAAACTGCTCATATATACTAAAACATGAATAATTCACAAAAACAAGCTAGGTGGAAGGAGCTAGATGGAAGAAAACAAGTATGGTATGATTCCATTTACATGAAATGTTCAGAAAAAAATTTACTGAGGCAGAAAGCAGATTAGTGACTGTCTGGGGCTAGGGGTGGGAGGAGAGAGTACCTACAAACGGGCATATCTTTGGGGGATAATGAAAATGTACTAATACTAGATTATGATGATGGTTGTACTAAAAATTTATTTTAAAAATTCATTGATTTTACACTCAAAACTGATAAAATTTCTGATATATAAATGATGCCTCAAAAAGTTGTTTTAAAAAATCAGAAAGGGGGGTGCGCCTGGGTGGGTCAGTTGGTTAAGCATCTGCTTTTGGCTTGGGTCATGATCTCGGGGTCTTGGGATCAGGCCCCACATTGGGCTCCCTGCTCAGTGGGGAGTTTGCTTTCCCCTCTCCCTCTGCTGCTCCCCCTGCCTGTGCTCTCTTGCTCACACTCTCTCTCTTTCTCAAATAGATAAACAAAATCCTTGAAAAAAAATCAGAAAGGGGGGCGCCTTGGCGGCTCAGTTGATTAAGCATCTGCCTTGGCTCAGGCCAGCTCAGTTGGTTAAGCATCTGCCTTGGCTCAGGCCGTAATCTCAGAGCCCTGAGATAAAGCCCACACTGGGCTCCCCGCGAAGCAGGGAGTCCGCTTCTCCCTCTCCCTCTGCTCTTCCCCTCTACTCGTGCTCTCTCTCTCTTTCTCAAATAAAATCTTTTAATAAATAAAAATGAATTTGAAAAAATCAGAAAGAAAAACCACTAGAGGCTGAGACAGAGGAGGGATGCTAACTGGAGAAGGCTGATCTGTGCTCTGAATGACAGGCAGTACTGAATAGCCCAAACGGAATCATTTATGCCATCATTTTAACCCCGCTGGTGGTTGTCAAAATGAAGGCTAGAAGGAACCTTACCTTCTCCCCAAGCTCATTCGCCACATTCATAGGATAGAAATTTCTTGAGGACAGTCTTTGTTTTGTTCACTGCTATCTCTCAAATTACTGGAAAAGTGGCTGGCACATGAGGGGAGCTTAATAAAGATTTGTTGAATAATTCACTGACTAACTCTCCAAGCCATATTGTGGAAAATCCATTTAGTTAAATGATTTTTTCCATGTTTGAAAACAGTGCATTGTGTTTGTTTGGTTGGTTTTACTTTTACTCTTTCATTCCCTAGCAAACTCAACTGCAGTGTTATTGAAAGCAGAAAGCTGAACATCGTGTATAAAGGTTTCTGTTTGTAGAGTAATAACGGGATTTTCAGTTACTGTCCTCATGTGAAAACTTAGGTGGCTAAAGCCTTTGAGGTTAGTCTAATGAAAACTTTAAGAAATCAGATGAAACTTTAAAATTCGAATCATGAAGTTTCTATCAATATAGTAGAAGGATTGATTCTCAACAGCTTAAGAAAATAATCAACTGATAAAGGTTGTAGGAAGCTTTAAATGGTCTCTGATTTATAAAGCCCTAAGAATTGGGGTAGTGGTCCTATTCAACATAGAAATGATTGCAAAAAGCTGTTAGACGATGAAGTAATTTCAGGAGAGACTGGAAATGATGCATAAGAAACCTAATTTATTTTGCTCTTTTCTACAGCAGCAGAGAAACAGGGTAATTACCCACTACATAGCTCACATGCAACTCTCATCTCTTCACGGCAATGCTAGCAGATTCAGGCCAGAATTATCCTCACATTGTTCACCCCTTCACTTGGTCTGCTTAGATAACGAGAGAAAATATTTTTTAAAACCCTTTAATTGCAGAATCTTATACTAACATATGCCATTTGCTTCTCTGCAATAGATCTAGCTACTGCCTTTTCCTCTGTGTCTCCATAGCAACCATCAGAGTTCAGGTTAGGGACCCCGCTAATGCCTTGCCGTCTACAACAGAGTTTTTAATACCTCTCCCTTGCACACGTGTCTTATGTCAGTTATTTCACTTAATTAGCTAGGTAGATTGTATGGTTATAGTTAGACTACAAAATATCATTTTAGAATATAAACTATTAAAGGACTACAGTTATCTACCTAGAGACAATATATCTGTCTAGTTTTATGATCACAACCACAAATATGGTAATACTTTCTGAATCAGAATTCATGAACATCTCCTATTGAATGTCACTTCAAACCTAAAATCCTGAGGCCAGTTTCCAAGTTTACTGTCAGTACTTTGGCCATTATTACGCTATGATATCTTACTTAATAACCCGTATATCTAATTCAGACAAATAAGCACGCTACTTTTTATTATGCATATATAAAAAGGCCATTTGTAAAGAATAAAGAGAAATAAAGAAATACAACTAACACTCTTTTATCCACCACCCATCAAACAAAAAACACAGCATCACCATTACCTTTCAGTCTGCGGCAGAATCCATCCCCTCCCCGTTCCCTTTGAGGTAACTACTATCCCGAATTTTGTTTCCATTATTCTCTTGTTTTTCATTATAATTTTACCACATACAGCCAGACTCCTAAACAATATTTTATTTTTACATATTTTGAACTTATATTAATAAAATCATACTGTAGGTATTCTTCCAAGATTTGCTTTTATTGTTCAACATATTCCTAAGATTCATCAATTTTCACTGCTGAGTTGTATTTTTATAGGACTATACCACAATAGATTTATTCATTCTTATTTATAAATACATAAATACATAACATTATTTTTAGTTATAGTCATTGGTGATGATTTTTCCCCCTGGGTTGTGGCTTATCGTTTCACTTTCTTCCTGAGGTCTTTTGATAAAAAGGGGTTCTAAAAATCAAATGTAGTCAAATAATCTTTAGTGATTTCCTCATGGAACTACAATAGGTCTTACTTAAGAAAACTTCTCTACCCTAAAATCATAAATACACTGTCTGAATCATTTTCTAATTTTTTAAAATATATTTTCCCTTTCAAAGTTTAGGGTTTAATCCACCTGGAATGGATTTTTTATATAATGTGAGATAAGACTCCAAATAAATGTGTCTCTACATGGACAATCAGTTGTTCCATCTCATTAAATTAAGGAGGGAGGGAGGGAGGAAGGAAGGAAGCAAAGAAGGAAGGAAGGGGGAGGGAGAGAGGGAGAGAGGAAGGGAGGGAGGGAATCCATGCTAGTGTTTTCATAGTGCTTTCACATGTACAAAAGTTTGTTTGTGGGTTCTCTATGCTGTTCCATCTATCTAATCCTATTCAAAGCCATACTGGCTTAATCACTAAGGTTTTACATTGAGCCTTGTTATCTGATAAGGCCAAGTCCTCTTGACTTATTATTCTTCAAGAGTTTCTACCAAATTCTGCCCTTTGCTCCTCAAATATATTGTAAATCACCTGGTCACATTCCACAAACACATCAAAAAGAAACCAGAGATTTGGATTTCAATTATTCTATATATCAAGTCATTGAGAGTTGACATTTTGGCTTTACTGAGTCTTTGAAACCATGAAAAAGGCATATTTTTTTCCTATTTATCTAGATCTTTTAAAAATATTTTCAGTAATTTTGTATACTTTTCAACTATAAAGGTTTTACATCTTCTTGTTGGATTTATGTTCTCCTTCTGTATTATTTTATCCCTTCAATCTCTTTTGAGTTTGTTATCTTAAATTAGCTCATGCATTTTCATCTTAAAATTATGTTACCTAAAAAGCTTAGATTATTAACTTTCATGTTTTCTTATTTTCTAATGTATGTTTCTAAGATGAAAAACATCCTTCTAAATAATGCTTTAGCTGAAGCATGTTTTGTTATGTAGAATTTCTACTACTGTCACTTCAAAAGATGTTCTATTGTCTTTTACCATTTCTTATTTGAACTATGAGTTACTTAGACTTCCATTTATTAATTTCCAAAGATATGACTTCTCTGATTTCATTTGTATTATTGATTTCTAAGTTAATTGCATTTGGGTCATATTTACTTCATAGCTAATATGTCATCAAATGTTGATAAAAATGCATTCTGCTGTTTTCGGTACTATGTTCTCTACATGTTCATTAGATGGACCTTATATTTGGGTTCTTTAAATCTTCCACAGACTTACTGATGTTTTCTCTGCTTGAGCTACCAAAAAATGAAACACATATGTTAATATCTCTCATTATTATGATAGATGTGCCCGTTTCCATGTGTAATCTATTTTTGTTTCACATATTTTAGTATTATATATGCCTAGTGAATTAATCTTCAGGAAGCCTTTTAAAAATAAATTGTGTTTTGACTGATCATTCAGCCATTTCTACTTTGTTGTGAATAGCATTTATCTGGAACATCTTTTCCACCTTTTAGTTTTAACAATTCTGTACCCTTATGATTCAGATGTGTTATACAGTAAACAATCCATACCTTTCTCAAAAACAACAACAACTTGAAGCATTTACTCTATTTATTTTCATCGTCAATTAATATATGTGTGTGGATTTATTGCACAGTTTTTTCTTTCTCACACATTTCTTACCTTTTTCGTTTTCTCTCTCGAACATAGTCTGTTAATCATTCATATTTTACTCTCTACTTTTAATGTAATTGCTTTATAAATCTTAAGACGCACATTTTACTTGTAAGACTCTAAATTGGATCTATCTCCTCTCCTCTCAAATTATACAAGGACTTTAGAATAATTTAAATCCAGTCACCTGTCCCAATTTTTAGGATAAGGCACACATGTTTTTCAGTATTTGTTTTTCTGAGGTTTGTATACATTCTGACCCACCCCTGCTGCACCCAGGATAAAGTGTTCACATCCTGGAAGGTCTATGACTTTGAGACTCTTCAGTATCCACAAGTCTGCAAGAAGAAATCGCCAAATCAAAGCTGTCGACGGTTTTCTACCTAAGAGCTTACTCTGCAAAGACTTCGGTTAGAATCATGTAATGTTGGATACCTTAAGATTAGGGTAAAAGTGGAAGCTGGTCACCAGCGATCCCGTGCTGCACAGGCAAAACATGGTAATGAGGAAGTCACTTAATCTTCATCATAGTTATTGATAAATATCACCCTTAACAGTAAAGTAGTTTACAGTTTTCCATGATTATTATTTATGGAAAACATTATTAATATATATCAATTGCTCATTCTCCTCTCCTAATGGGCACTCATATTACTGAAGTTAAGTAGGGCTGTGGGATTTGCCATAGCCCTAACAAACTATGAGTAGAAGGTGCCTGTACAATTTCTTGTTGGAAGTAATTTTTCATGCTCTCTGCCCCAGACTCTTCGACCAAGGTGGCATAAGTTTCACATGGTATAGCTGCAGGATGATGCCCTCTCTTTCAGCTTGGACCTCCAAGAGCCTTCATGGAGAAAAATGTGCTGAAGAGCTGTGAGGCCCACAGCCAACTGCATAATCAGGGAATAAACACAGGGGCCTGGAGAACACTTGTTACTCCAGTATCATTAAGCCACATCTAACCAATGGATTTAACTTAATTCTCACCCTATGAAACAAAGCAGACACTATTTTTCCCCCATGTTAGATATAAGAATACAGAAACACAGCAAATTTATTTTTCTTTCAAAGACCATCCACTTTGGGGGCACCCAGGTGGCTCAGTTGAACGTCCAACTCTTGGTTTTGGCTCAGGTCATGATCTCAAGGTCATGAGATCGAGCCCCAAGTCAGGCTCCACACAAACCATGGAGTCTGCTTGATATTCTAACCCTCTGCCCCTCCTCCCACTCACTGTCGCTCCCTCTCTCTCTCCAAAACAAATACATAAATCTTAAAAAAAAAAAAGATCATCCACTTTTAAGTATGAAGACCTAGAGGATAATTTCACTTACAGATGAAATATAGGTTTCATTGTGGGGGTGGGAGTAAGGGGTAACTGGGTGATAGACATTAAGGAGAGCATGTGATGCAATGAGCAATGGGTATGATACAAGATTGATGAATCGTTGAACTCTACCTCTGAAATTAATAATACACTATATGTTAATCAATTGAATTTAAATTTAAAAAAGGGAAAAAAGAAATATAATATATAAGCTGGTAATTAAATTAAGAATGTGTCATTATTTTACTCAACACTAAAACATTTGTAAAATGAAATCTCCATTGTAACACTTACTTGGAACTATAAATTCTATTTCTTCTGACATAGCAACTCCCAGTTTATTAGAAGCAAAGCAGCGGTATTTCCCTTGAAAGTGAGATATGTGTCCCTCATTTGGGATCTTAAAGGTTCCTGAGTTGTTAGATGCAATTATCCGAGAGTCAGAGAGATCAAAAGGCTTGTCATCCTTAGTCCACATAAATCTGTAAGACAAAACTAAAGTAAACAATCCTGAAAAATCAAAACATATTTCTTAATTTTAAAGTGGTGATAAACAAATGCCCAGAAATGACAAAACCAAGACATTGTATGGTAAAAAATATATATATATATTTTTAATTGCCTAAATAATACCAAAAAAGTCTCAGAAGAGTCTAAGAAATCTTACAAGTTACTATAGACTGTTTATGTCGCCCCAAAATTCAAATGTTGAAGCCCAGTCCCTAATGTAAATGTCTGGAGGTTGAGGGTAGGGGAGGTGATCACGTCATGAGGGTGGGGTGCCCATGGATGGGATTAGCATCCTTATTTAGGAGACCCCAGACAGCCTTCCTTGCTCTCTTCTGCCACGTGAGGTTACAGCAAGGAAACAGCTGTCTATGAACCAGGAAGCAGGTCCTCACCAGACACCAAATCGGTGAGGGCCTTGATCTTGTCTGCCCAGCCTCCAGAACCATGTGACAAATGTACGTTTGTTGTTTAAGCCACCTGGTCTGTGGCCTTTTTAGTATAGCACGTTGAACTAAGACCAAGCAATAAAAAAGCTGTAACAACTGAGAAAACAGAAATTGAAGATAGGTTTTGTTCTGTTCTTTTTAAAGTTATTCTTTAACTTTTCAATTGGAAAGGTATTTTACTAATACTTTGAAGACTACTAAATCTATAAAACATATAATATGTCATCATGTGTATTTGTGAAGAGCTCAAAGTTAAAAGAAAAAAAAAAGTACTATTAAATGTGGTCCTATTTCCTATCTAGAGTTTTAGACATATTAGTAACGTATTTGAGACCACAAAAAAATATAAAATTTTGCAAACTGAGTTTTTCCAATTATTACAATGCTACTAAAAGTGGTTTCTATGACATTACCTTCTGTCGTATGATTACTATTTAAGTTACTTAATGGTTTCCATTTTTCCCCTTTTACAAACAAATTGTGGTAAACGACCTTAACATATTTATTTTTTGGCACTTATCCAAATATTTTATTAGACCAATCTCTTAAAAGTAAGAATGATAGACCAATAACATAAGAAAAATTTTTATAGCTGTTGATAAATGTTGCAGAATTGTATTCCAGAAAAAAATAAACATAGTTAAATTCCCATCCCAGTGTGTAACCATGTCATTTCTGTGGATGAGGCTATAAAAGGTCCTTAAAAAAATCTTATCAATCTAATAATGACTTCCAAATTTGATTTTATTCCCAATTTGAATTCATTTAATTCATATATGAATTATCCATGCAAATTGTAGAATGTTTCAAGACACCATTTTCTTATACTAAACTGATTATTTTGTCACCAGGAATAACAAACCTTCATGGGACATGGGATATTTTTGTTAGGAGCATGCCTGCCTTCTCCCCCAGCCCCAGTTCTTTTAGGTCTTCTCTCTCTGTGTGTTTTATGTTTTATTGGCTTTACTTAAAGAGAACACAAAGAATCTATTCTTTTAAATTCCAATATGTTGAATGGGATCACTTCACCTATACAAAATTAAACATTTCCACTTGGAAATATGCTATGTCTTTTCATCCATTCACATCTTCTTTCCTGATCCTAGGTAGAATTTTATAGACACTGCCCCCAATTTAAATCCCACATAGTTCTTGTTACATAGTATTTGATATTGTTTTTGTTGATGTTGCTACCAGTAACTATTAAGACTGCTGGATTTTTTCCTTTTGCTATTGAGATGGGATATTTTTTTCTTTCTTGTTTCCCAATTATTTTCTAACTGCCTTGTATGGACATCTAACTAAGCTTTTTAAAATTTATTTTTAATTTTTAAACCAATTTATAATTGACCACTTCAGTGTAACCCTTTGTACTTATAAAAGCTTGTTTCTGTCCTGCAAATAGATAGAATAACAAATTATAATAATAATAATAAATATTATTAACCGTATTTTTCTCATACGTATAGATTTTATTTTCTTGCATAATTATATTGGACATGGCTCCAGGAAATAACTAATAGTGATACCAGAAGACATTCTAACCTTATTTCTGAATTTATTGTAAATACTAGCAGTACTTCATAATTAAATTCATACCGGTTATAGATATAATAGATACATTTGATAATTAATCATCTCTGATGATTGTAGGGCACTATCTTTTGATATAATTCAGTTCATTACTATTAATATATATCATAATATTGATTGATCCGTATTGATCCAGCCACAATGACTGACTAAATTCTTCTTCATATAATTCTATCCATACTTACATATACTAATTGAATGTATTCCATTGGTAAAATATAGATAATAATGATAATTTAACATGTCAATGATTCATTAAGAATGATTTTAAAATACCAAATTATCAGGCAATAATGTTAGTCACGATAAAATTTCAAATAATTAAGCTTCCTTAAATATGTATCTACTTAGTGGATATAAAAGAATTAAGCAAATCAGTACAAGTATGTAGCTTCGCTGCCCATTTTAGATCACCTATACTAAAATCTAGAATTCCCCCATAGCTTCTCCCTCCTCACTCCCAATACACACACATTTCTTTCTCCCAGTGTAGGAGGTATTTGAAAAAACTTCATCACTGATTATGATCACCTACAGTAACAATTATTTAATTAATAAAACACTAGATAACAATATACCATGCAGATAGCATTCAGGATGACTAAATATTTTATGACAACTTAAAAAATATCGAGTAACAACCTACTCACTGAATAAGATGTGTCACGTTAAAAAAAAATATGTGTCACATTTAAAGACATGCAATAATACTATCAATGTATTAACTTTCACCTTAACAAATGCTACCTTTCACTAAGTAGAATAAAGGATCTTCTGGACTTTGGCTACCTTGTTCACTTATAAGGAATTACTGAATATTTCCACGGTGCCAAAACCTATGCTAAGTATTTAACATAAGGCAATATATTTTATGGTAAAAATAATTTTGACTTGCAGAAGAAAATACGTAAAATAACCAAACTTTATTGAACATAGCTATTATTCTTTTGGCAACTCTTATCTTTAATCATATGTAGATTTATAGTCCAACAAACTTATAATGGTCAGAGTACAAAGGAATTTTAAAAAAAGATTACATACATATAAACAATTATTTCGTTCGCAAGAATACTCACGTTGGTTCTGGATTTCCTTTAGCTTCACATTCAATTAGAAAATATTCATCAAAGGGAAAGGCAACTTGCACTTTTGACTGTTTTATGATTGTTGGAACCTGTTGAACTAAATATCAAAATATGTATTTAAAGAATGTGGTCTTCAAATACTAGGTCAGGTGAATTTAGCTATAACAGAAACACTTGAAACATGCTTTCTATATCGATAAGAGAACTATAAAAAATGAAAATTATAGAACAAATCTGACTTCCTCTTTGAAAAATATATTTTATTAATTAATTATTTGAGGTTTGCCCTTGGGTCATATATATATTTTTTTAATCCAGTGTAGTCAACGTAGTATTATATTAGTTTTAGGTGTACAATATAGTGATTCAACAATTCTATGCATTAGTCAGTGTTGATCGTGATAAGTATACTTTTAGTTCCTTTTACCTATTTCACCCATCCCCCTACCCACTACCTATCTGGTAACCATCCATTTGTTCTCTATGGTTAAGAGTCTGTTTTTTGGTCTATCTCTTTTTTTCTTTGTTCGTTTTCCTTCTTAAATTCCACATGTGAGTGAAATCATATGGTATTTGTTATTCTCTGACTGACTTCTTTCACTTAGCCTATATCCTCTGGATCCATCCACATCATAGCAAATGGCAAGGTTTCATTCTTTTTTGACTGAATGATATTCTATTGTATATATATAGTACTTCTTCTTTCACCTATCAGTGGACACTGGGGATGCTTCCATAATCTGGCTATTATAAATACTGCTGTAATAAACACAGGGGTGCATATATCTTTGCAAATTAGTGCTTTTGTATTCTTTGGATAAATACCCAATAGTGGAGTTGCTGGATCATATGGTAACTCTATTTTTAACTTTTTGGGGAATCTCCATACTGTTTTCCACAGAGGCTGCACAAGGTTGCATTCCATCAACAGTGTACGAGGGTTCCTTTTTCTCCGCATCCAACACTTGTTGTTTCTTGTGTTTTGGATTTTAGCCATTCTGACAGGTATGTACTGATATCTCACTGTGGTTTTAATTTGCTGATGATTAGTGATGTTTAGCATCTTTTCATGCGTCTATTGGCCATCTATAAGTCTTCTTCGGAGAAATGTCTGATCATGTCTTCTGCCCATTTTTTAATTGGATTATGTAAAATGTATTTAATTTTAAAGAATATGCTTCACTGATTCCATTTCATCTCATGTTACCAAAGATGTTCATTTTATTTAAACCCAGAATGAAGGAACAATTTGTAGAGCAGAATAAAAATTGCCATATCATTACAACTTTAAAATCTCTATTTTTAAATTATTGACATTTATTTTTATTTTATTATTTTTTTTAAAGATTTTATTTATTTATTTGACAGACATAGAGACAGCCAGCGAGAGAGGGAACACAAGCAGGGGGAGTGGGAGAGGAAGAAGCAGGCTCATAGCGGAGGAGCCTGACGTGGGGCTCGATCCCGTAACGCCGGGATCACGCCCTGAGCCGGAGGCAGACGCCCAACCGCTGTGCCACCCAGGCGCCCCTAAATTATTGACATTTAGTCTATGTTGGTGTATTTGTTATATTTTTATTTAGTTCAGTCATTTTGACAGTTCTTTTTTTATTTATAGTTTTCTAAGACATCATAATTAATTTACCACTTTTACATTATTTATTCCATTGTTTTGTGATCACTTCTTAGATAATTTTCTTATTATTGGACTTTTGGGGTTTTTTGTTTTGTTTTGTTTTTCTCTTTCCAGGTAACATGTACTTCCATAGGCATATAAATTTTCAAGTATTTAAGTTTTTCCTTTATTGAATTAGTGACTTATGATAAATTTCCAGGTATAGACACAAATAGTATTTACTTTGGGTAAATAATTATATCATTTCACAAAAGGATATTTATTATAAACAACATATAAGTATAGCCGTTTCCAACATCCTTGCCACAAAAGAACACCAACATTTAAAAATGATAAAAATATTTTGCTAATTATCACAAGTTAATTATAACATCCTCATTCTATTTTTCTTTTTTTTCCTATTTTTATTTCTACTTATTGCTTTGATTAATAAACGTTTTTTCCCTAAACTTGTTTATTATTTGTCATTCCCCATTTATAAATTATCCTTTCACTATTATTGGGGACTCAGGGTTAGTTTTCTTCCCCTTAGAATTTAACACTAATAATCAGCAATAAAAACAAATAATGGCATTTTTAAATGGATTCTACATATTCAAATATCTCCTCAACTTGTGATAAACTTTTTTAATGTCTCACAAGTTAAATAACCTTCAAGACACACTTAAAAAGTAGGCGGGTCACTTTGTCTCTCCCTAAGTGAAGCAGCTGGATGGCATTTGAGAATTGTGTTTATAAAATAAGTGTACTAATGCTGAAGATACAAACATGGGTTAAGTTTGAAGTGGGACACGGGTAATAGGTAAAGATCTACTGTCAGTGAGCACTCAACAGTTTTCAAATTGATACTTTACCATTTTAGTACCGTTCTTACAACCTCTAGGAAGGAAAGGGATAGCACTAAATCCCTAAGAAAGTGTAAGTGATTCAGCAGCAGGAACCTGATTTCAGCAAATATGTTTTAGAAAAGCAATTCACAGAAAGGCACTGAACCTGATTTAGGTAATTAATATTCCACAGTGGAGTTACAAATAGGTCCCTAAACTCAGTGACATCGAGCCAGGCCCTGAACCAGTCTATTTTCTCATTTGTAAAGTTAGGGATTCAGGCTAGATAAATTGTTCTTAGACTTTTTGGTCTCAGGATCCCTTTACATTCTTAACAATTAAAGGAAGTCCCAAGCGGCTTTTGTTCATGTGGTTTGTATCTAACAATATTTACCATATTAGAAATTAAAACTGCGAAACCTCTAAAAATTGTATTTATTAATCCATTTTAAATAATCTTATATGTTAAAATATATACCTATTTTATCAAGAACATGAAATATAATGAGAACAGTGGCATTGTTTTTACATTATAGCAATCTCTTTAATATCTTCATAGAAGGCAGCTGGATTCTCACATCTACTTCTACTTTCAATCTGTCACAAAAGTTGTTTTGCTTAAATATATGAAGAAAATCCTGCTATACACCGATATATACTTGGAAGAGGGTGAAATATTTTATCATCCTTTCTGATGATTGTGGACATTCTTCTTAAACAGTACACCAAAACTCAACAAGTGGTAGTTTCTTAAACATTTACTACAATATGGAATCTGAAATCATATCAATGAACTTTTCATATTCTATTAAAATAACATGTTTTACCCATGAGTTGTTTTTGTTGTTTTTTTTTTTTTTAAGATGTTATTTTTTTAAGTAATCTCTATGCCCAGGGTGGGGCTCAAACTCACAATCCCGAGATCAAGAGTTGCATTCTCCAGAGAACAGAGCCAGTAGGTACCCCTATCCGTGGTTTCTTTTTAACCATGTAAAATTTTGTAACATTATGTAATACCATTTAGAAAAAAGAAAAAAAAAATACTGTTTCATCAACCCTGAAAGGTCCACGGGTTCCATTTTAAGCACTGATGGCCAGCCTAGAATAATAACCCAAAGCTACTTCCAATTCTAAAAAAATGTTTTTGGTTTAATGAATCTGATAATTGAGTATTACTGGTTTAGGTCCATGAGCCCAAGTTCAGTCTTTCTCCACTGGATATTCATAAACATTTTAACAACATGCAAAAAACAGTCCTACCTTCATGGACATTTACCTTGCTTCCGATTGCTACTGCTTCTAAGTAGAACACATCTTGAGCTTACTGCAAATTCACATTATTTGAATTTTATTATAGTTATAAAAGGTGAGGGATGATGCTCAATAGCAACAGTCCCTAAGATGTCAGCTAATAACTTGTGAACAACTTGTTTATTAGAACATCATTCTTCCTTAAATTTGCTAAGGCTGTAAAGTCTCGGCAATAACTAATTACTCAGGGAATGGAACTAATAACCTTTGAGTGTTTATAAGAATATATATTCTACATTATAAATCTTTTCCTCCCTAATTAGGCCAATTAGAGAGACACCAGACTCGTTGACATTCAAATTGGATATCTGCCTTAGCTGCATTTGCTCTAGAGTACTGAAACAAATGGATAATATTCAGTTCTGAAAACATGTCCTTAATATTTTATAACAATTGTTGTCTAAGGACATTACAGAATGAAAATGCGTAAGTAACTGAGACCACCAGGATAACAAAATGTGTGCTATGGATTAATATAAACTTTCAGATTCTTTACCGCTGATGAACTAAATGAGGAGAAAAGATGGAAAGAAAATGTATATTCTAAGAGAATATGGTCAGGAATCCCAGTGCATCTTTGTTGCTACTGGGGGAAAAATGTAAGATTATTAACCTGTTTTCCACAAGGATCAAGAAGAACTTCGCTCTTAATTTGGCACTGCACACTCAAACCAAAGGAATGTACTAAAGATAAATAATTTCCTGTTCTTGACCTGAATGTCTACAACAAGGCTGATATATATTGTGGGTAGGCTAAGAGATTTCAGCTTGATTTAAAGAGAACTTTAAATCTGTACATCTACAGAACAGGGAGGTGGAATTCCTTAAGAAGAAAGAATATTCAAAGAGAGACTCAACCATCTGTCAAGGAAAATGGAGAAGGAATTCTCACTTATGGGTGAATTAAAAGAGCAGGGGTGCCCAAAGTGTATGATGTGAAACTCCTATGTGAAGCAATTTAAGGTGGCCCTCAGAAAAATGGTTCAAAAACACATTGTATTATATAGTCAGAGACTTACTTCCTTTTCTATTCACATTCAGATTGAATACTTCAGAAGAAAAGTTTGAGTTCAGAGTTAGCAATTCTTTTTTTTTTTTTTTAAAGATTTTATTTATTTATTTATTCGACAGAGATAGAGACAGCCAGCGAGAGAGGGAACACAAGCAGGGGGAGTGGGAGAGGAAGAAGCAGGCTCATAGCAGAGAAGCCTGATGTGGGGCTCGATCCCATAACACTGGGATCACGCCCTGAGCCGAAGGCAGATGCTTAATTGTTGTGCCACCCAGGCGCCCCCAGAGTTAGCAATTCTCTTAATGTTTATTCAACTTGCTGAGCTCAAGTCTAACTGTCTAGAGCTTAGATGATGAGCAAAGGTCATTTCCAAGGCTAAGATTCAAATAAACAAGCACTGCCTCTTGGATTATAAATCTCCAAATTACATATGGAAAAGACAGGAGGGATAATACGGGAAGCATATGGATAAAAATATCTAAATAACCTTTCAAAGGTCTTTTATATCCCCTGTCCTTATAACACAAGGCAAATTACCCAAATCTCTATTTTACATAGCTGATACAGTATTATATAAACTGTGTTTGTAAATGTATTATTTTTTGCATGTTATTTTTTATGTATGTCAAGATATATATTTTCATAAAACCACTGACTAACCTCTGGATAAGAATTCACACTATAAACTGCTCTAGATTTTCAGAGTTGATATCATCTTATATTTGTAGTTGTGTAATAATGGCTTTTTAATATTTTCTTCATTCATCATTTTCATTCTTAAATATACAATCATTTTGAAAAAAAAAGATACAAAAGTTATTCTGTTCCTTGTTATCATAATTGGTTGGATACCATTGATTTCTGAATCATAACATTCTCTAAAATAAACAAAGTATATAAAAGTAACAGCCATTGGTAATATTGAAGAATATCTTATATGGCAAAACACCTAATCTATTGGTCATGTTTCTTATTATGTGCCAAGTTTGCATAAGAAGAGGCAAAAAGCCTGAGCTGCAAAATAATTACAGCAAGCAGCCAAATACAAGGCATCCAATTTTTTAAAAAGTGAATGATGCATTCTGAGAACAGATTGCTGGAAAATAAATAGAAATATGGTAGAAAAATCACATCCTCAACCTACAAGTACTCTACTTAAAAATGAAAATGCAAATATGAAATTTCATGAAGTAAGTATTAAATACTGTCATTTTACCTGAAAGTGGTATTTCCAAAGCTGTAGAGAATTTTAACAGGAAACAAATTAGAGATACAATTAATCCTCTTCCACCTGACAGCATCTCCATTGCTCTTCAGGATAGAGGCAATTCAGGAATAATGAAAATCGTAATGCTTCCTTTTACTTTGGTTTAAAGCTGAGAAGAATGTAGTTCACCTGGGAATTGAAAAAACAAACAAACAAACAAAATGACATTTACTTTAAGTTCATACACTCTGAAATGACAACATAATTTTTTAAAAGATTTTATTTATTTATTTGAGAGAGCACAAGCAGAGGTGGGGTGGGAGGGAGAGTGGGGGCAAAGTGGCAGAAGCAAACTATCCACTGAGCAGGGAACAAGATCAGGGCTCCATCCCAGGACCCTGAGATCATGACCTGAGCTGAAAGCAGACACTTAACCTACTGAGCCACCCAGGCATCCCTAACAACAAAATTTAAGTAAATGTTTCTGTTGCAATAATTTTCCTCTTGATGAAACACTTTACTAGTAACTCTACATAAATATAATTAATCTATATGTTTTAAAAGGACAGTTGATATATGCTATAGTGCAAACGGTGACCCATTCCACTGAATTACGTCTTTTTGCCAGATGAATTTTTGCTTCAAGGCACTCTAGTATACTCTTTCAGGTGTGGTTGTCAGTGCTATGAGAATAACTTCATTTAACCCATTTTGTTCAAAACGTGGCTCTTGTTCAATCAGTTCTTTGTATCAGGCATCTAACCCCACTTGAGTCATTTATGAAGCATCACAAATCTAACCGTTGATTTTTCTGGCAAAATAACTTCTCATGTTCAAAGTTATGTCACTAATAGAAAGTGAACAGCAAGATACAGGAGTGCAAAAATGAAGGACAAGTGGGCAAGGATCAGCCACTCTAACATCTATAAATTTGGGTTTTGTTCAAGAAGAAAATAATTATCTTCAGTTACTTTACACTTAGGCAGAATGTTCATTCACTCCATATTGTACAGAAATAACAAATTAAAATGTCACTTTTCCTTAATGTTCTCATACCATTTCAATTTTATTCTGAAACACTGTAATAATAGACATCTAAACATTGTAACGTATTTTTAAAAATAAATTTGCTCAAAAGGTGATAGTTTTTCAGGTCCCCAATTTTCTTTTTCCATAAAAATCAATTCCTCTATTCACTTAGTCCAAAAAGTTATTGAATATAGTGTCTGACAAGCCATCAAAATTAAACTTTTTTTTTAATTTAAATTCAATTAATTAATATATAATGTATTACTGGTTTAAGAGGTAGAGGTCAGTGTTTCATCAGTCTTAAATAATACCCAGTGCTCATTAGATCATGTGCCCTCCTTAATGTCCATCATCCAGTTACCACATCTTGATTGGATTATTTGCTCTTTGGGTGTTGAGTTTGATAAGTTCTTTATAGATTTTGGATACTAGCCCTTTATCTGTTAAGACATTTACAAACATCTTCTCCCATTCTGTCAGTTGTCTTTTGGTTTCGTCAACTGTTTCTTTTGCTGTGCAAAAGCTTTTTATCTTGATGAAGTACCAATAGTTCATTTTTTGCCTTTGTTTCCCATGCCTTTAGAGATGTGTCTAGCTAGAAGTTGCTGCAGCAGAGGCCACAGGCTGCTGCCTGTGTTCTCCTCTAGGATTTTGATGGATTCCTGTCTCACATTTAGGTCTTTCATCCATTTTGAGTTTATTTTTGTGTATGGTGTAAGAAAGTGGTCCAGTTTCATTCATCTGCATGTGGCTATCCAATTTTCCCAACACCATTTGTTGAAGAGACTCTCTTTTTTCCATTGGATATTCTTTCCTGCTTTATCGAAGATTAGTTGACCATAGAGTTGAGGCTCCATTTCTGAGCTCTCTATTCTGTTGCATTGACCTATGCATCCGTGTTTGTGCCAGTACCATACCATCTTGATGATTACAGCTTTGTAATAGAGCTTAAGTACAGAATTGTGATGCCGCCAGCTTTGGTTATCTTTTTCAACATTCATTTGGCTATTCAGGGTCTTTTCTGGTTCAATATAAATTTTAGGATTATTTGTTCCAGCTCTGTGGAGGAAAAAAAAAAAAAAAGATGGTATTTTGATACGGATTGCATTGAATGTATAGATTGCTCTAGATAGCACAGATATTTTAACAATATTTGTTCTTCCAATCCATGAGCGTGGAATGTTTTTCCATTTCTCTGTGTCTTCCTCAATTTCTTTCATGAGTGTTCTATAGTTTTCTGAGTACGGATTTTTGCCTTTTTGGTTAATTTTATTTCTGGTATCCTATGGTTTTGGGTGCAATGGTAAATGGATTGACTCCTTAATGTCTCTTTCTTTTGTCTCATTGTTAGTGTATGGAAATGCAACTGATTTCTGTGCATTGATTTTATATCTTGCTATTTTGCTGAATTCCTACATAAGTTCTAGCAATTCTGAGGTCGAGTCTTTTGGGTTTTCCACATAGAGTATCATGTCATCTGCAAAGAATGAGATTTTGACTTCTTTGTTGTTGTGGATGCCTTTTATTTCTTTTTGTTTTCTGATTGCTGAGGCTAGGACTTCTAGTACTATGCTGAACAGCAGTGGTGATAGCGCACATCCCTGCTGTGTTCCTGACCTTGGGGGAAAAGCTCTCAGTTTTTCCCCATGGAGAATGACATTCACTGTGGGCTTTTCATATATGGCTTTTATGATATTGAGGTGTGTTCCCTCTATCCCTACACTGTGAAGAGTTTTAATCAAGAAAGGATGCTGTACTTTGTCAAATACTTTTTCTGCATCTATTCAGAGGATCATAAGGTTCTTGTCCTATCTTTAATTTATATAAGGTATCACATTGATTGACTGGCAGACGTTGAGACTCACCTTGCAGCTCAGGGATAAATCCCACTTGGTTGTGATGGATAATCCTTTTAAGGTACTCTCGGATACTATTGGCTAGTATTTGGGGGAGAAGTTTTGCATCCATGTTCATCAGGTATACTGGTCTGTAATTCTCCTTTTTGGTGGGGTGTTTGGTTTTGGGATCAAGGTAATGCTGGCTTCAAAGAAAGAAAACTTTGTAAGTTTTCCTTCCATTCTATTTTTTGAAACAGCTTCAGAAGAATAGGTATTAATTCTTCTTTAAATGCTTGGTAGAATTCCCCTGGGAAGCCATCTAGCCCTGGACTCTGGTTTGTTGAAGATTTGTGATAATTGCTTCAATTTCCTTGCTGTTTATGGGTCTGTTCAGGTTTTCTATTTCTTCCTGATTCAGTTTTGGTAGTTTATACATCTTTGGAATGCATCCATTTTTTTTTTCCAGATTGTCTAATTTGTTGGCATATATTTGCCTCATTTATTCAGGATTTTATTTATTTGGGTCCTTTCTCTTTTCTTTTTGATAAGTCTGGCTAGGGGTTTATCAATCTTATTAATTCTTTCAAAGAATAAGCTCCTAGTTTCGTTGATCTGTTCTACTGTTCTTTTGGTTTCTATTTTATTGATTTCTGCTTTAATCTTTATTATTTCTCTTCTGCTGGGTTCAGGCTTTTTTTTGCTATTCTTTCTCTAGCTCCTTTAAGTATAAGATTAGGTTGTGTATTTTGAGGCCTTTCTTGTTTCTTGAGAAAGGCTTGTATCACTATATACTTCCCTCTTAGGATCACCTTTGTTGCATCACAAAGGTTTTGAAAAGCTTTTTTTTTTTTTTCTCATTTTTGCTTGTTTCCATGCTTTCTTAAAAATTTTTTTCTTTAATTTCCTGGTTGATCCATTCACTCTTCAGTAGGATGCTCTTTAGCCTGCATGTTTTTGAGTTCTTTCCAACTTTCCTCTTGTGATTGAGTTCCAGTTTCAAAGCACTGTGGTGCTTTGAAATATGCAGGGACTGATCCCAATCTTTTGGTACCGATTGACACCTGATTTGTGACCCAGAGTGTGATCTATTCTGGAGAATGTTCCACGTGCACTTGAGAAGAATGTATATTCTGTTGCTTTAGGATGGAATGTTCTGAACATATCTGTGAAGTCCATCTGGTCCAGTGTATCATTCAAAGCCCTTGTTTCCTTGTTGATCTTCTGCTTAGATGATCTGTCCATTGCAGTGAGTGGGTGTTAATGTCCCCTACTATTATTGCATTGTTATTGATGTGTTTAATTCTGTTATTAATTGGCTCATATAATTGGCTACACCCTTGTTAGGGGCATAAATATTTACAATTCTTAGATCTTCTTGTTGGAGAGACCCTTTAATTATGATATAGTGTCCTTCCTCATCTCTTATTACAGTCTTTGGTTTAAAATCTATTTTTTTCTGATACAAGAATTGCCACCCCAGCTTTCTTTTGATGTCCATTAGCACGATAAATGGTTTTCCATCCCTTTACTTTAAATCTGGAGTGTCCTTGGGTCTAAAATGAGTCTCTTGCAGACAGCATATCAATGGGTCTTACTTTTTTATCCAATCTGATACCCAGCATCTTTTGATTGGGGTATTTAGCCCATTTATATTCAGAGTACCTATTGAAATATATGAATTTAGTGCCATTGTATTACCTATACAGTCATTGTTTCTGTATATTGTCTCTGTTCCTTTCTGATCTATGTTACTTTTTGGGCTCTCTCTTCATTTAAAGGATCCCTTTTAAAATTTCTTGTAGGGCTGATTTGGTGATCACAAATTCTTGTAGTTTCTGTTTGTCTTGGAAGCTTTTTCTCTCCTTCTATTTTAATGACATCCTAGATGGATAAAGTGTTCTTGGCTGCATATTTTTCTCATTTAGCACCCTGAATGATCAGACAGGTGAAGAGAACTGAGCCATACACTAGATTCTGGGTATATTCGGGTTTGTTAGAAGACACTGCATCCCAAAATTGTAAAGAAACAAAAATGTATATATATTTACAAAAACAAAATTAAATACAATGAAAGGATAGAATGTAACTGTAAAAATGAAAATTAAAAAAGATTTTTAAAAAAGAGTTGGTAAAATAAGAAATTGGTTTGAAAAGGAAAGAGGAAAAAAATTAAAATTGAAAGACTAAAGAATCGTGGAGGAAAAACCCCATGAATTCTATATCCTGTATTCCCCTAGTGCTGGAGTTTTGCAGTTCTCAATGATTGGTAAACTTGGTCTTGGCTGGATGTTCTTGCATCTTCAGGGGGAGGAGCCTCTTGCATCGATTCTCAAGTGTTTTTGCCCCAGGCTGAATTGCACTGCCCTTGCCAGGGGCCAAGCTAAGTAATCTGTTGAATTGTTCCATGCAGCTTTAGAGGACGAGATAGAGGATGAGAATGAAAATGGCGGCCTCCCAATCTCCAGTCCCTGAGCCAAAAGTTCAGGGCCCCACTCCTCAGTGTGCCCTCAGGGAAAAGCAGTCAATCACTCCTGTCTCCTGGTCTCCTTCTGTACTCTGTGCTCACCGAGAGATACAAATGTGACTGAGCATTTGTATCTCAGGCATGGAACCCCCTTTCGAGTCTCCAAACTCCGCAGCCTCCTGCAATGCACACCCATGCCCCTCCTTCGGGCAGAGGAAGAGGGGGGTGTCGGCGTTTCTGCCGCTTGCTGGGTCCCTGCTCAGAGAGCAGTCACCGGACCATGCTGGGGCTGGCAGTTTATGGCAATCCTGAGCTGAAAGCCCACTCCTGAGCTCACTGATTGCAGCCAGCTTCCTGGCTCCAGTTCCTGGGAGCTCTGCCACACTCAAGCACCCCTGGTCTTCCTGTGACCCTAGGATACTGAGACCACACTGTCCCATCTAGGGCTCTGCCCCACTTCACTGCCTGAGCACCTTTCAGGCAGGGGCGTCCCTCACCAGAACGGACTTCTAAAAGTTCTGATTTTGCGCTCCCCTGCTGCATCACTTTCCAGTAGCGGTTTACAGAGGCTCCCTCTGCCCCGCAGCTTATCTTCCCACATATTGCCTCAGATTCACTTCTCTGCACCTCCTACCTCGCAGAAAGTGGTTGCTTTTCTATTTGTAGAGTTGCAGCTATTCTTTTCTTAGATCTCCGGTTGATTTCCCAGTTGTTCAAAATGATTTGAAGGCTATGTAGCTGAATTCCTGGGAGCAGATGAAACTAAGGTCTCCTACTCCTCTACCATCTTGGACTCTCTCAAATTTATCCTTAATTCCAAGTATTTAGGCACTTTTTTTTCTTTTTTTATGTCACCTCAACTTCTATCTGAAGAGATTATGCACTGGCATCTTTCATGTATGTATAAAATATTTTACATTTAAAATAGTAACTAAGGCTGCTGTTCTGCTGTTTTATTTATAACTTTGAGAATGCAAAAAGACAAAAATTCCATTTATATTTTAATTTTAGAAAACTTATATATGGCTCATAAAGGAAAATACTCGCATACCACCCACCTGCCCCCCCCCCCAAATGTTGAATTAGAGTAATGGCTTTGTTCTGCTGTCTCTGATCTCAACTGACTCATCTGTAAAAATGGGAATTGGGAAACAAAATTAGCATTATGTGGTTCAAAAAATTTCCCCAAATGGAAAAAAAAAAAAGTTTATTAGTAATTAAAATATTTTCAAATGTACCACTGCATTGACACCTACTTTCTTGATAAAATGAATTATTCTAATCAAATATGGAAAATTATTTATAAAAATGAGAACACTGCTTAACTACAAAAACTGAATTCTGCACATTTATACAAAGTTGGGAGATACTGAACCATACAGTGATTTCTAAGATGAAAAACTAGAAGAAAATATGAATATCTTATTCTCTGAATTTTCATTTTCCTTCTCTCTTTCTTAAAGATTTTATTTATTTGAGAGAAAGGGAAAAAAACATGATCACGGGGAGAGGGGTAGAGGGGCAAAGGGAGAACAGATTCCTTGCTGAGTAGGGAGGCTGACGAGGGGCTAGATCCCAGGATCCTGAGATCATGAGCTGAGCTGAAAGCAGATGCTTAACTGACTGGGCCACCCAGGTCCCTCCTCTTCTTGAAACACTTTGATAACGGTCCTCTCAATTCATTATTTATACTTATATGTCACTCTTTACCTGCAATCTATTACTTAATATTCTGTCCCATTAATATTCAAAGCTGATTTCTTAAAGGCATTACATGTATTTGTTTAATAATCCTATCTTCTCTTTGTTAGAAGAAAGGCTTTCAAAACCATGACCTTTTTTAGGAGACCATATTTCCAGATTCATACATCAAGCTATAGTGTCATAGAAATTAAAACACTAGATAGCCCAATAAGTGACCACAGACTCAATTTAAATTAATCTCCTGATTTAGGCTAGCGAGCCCAATGGTCTCTAATTGCCATAGTAAAATAGCTTGTGGATGCTAATTGTTCAATAGTGATGATCTGACTTTGGAATTTTAATGGTTTTAACTAAATGGTCTTGATGAGAGAAATTCTCTCCCATAAAAGGATGCCACATTGAACCCCTGGCTTAAAATAAGGCTATAAATTAAGAGACATAGCATTGATGACACCAACAGTTTCCAGAATATGGAATGGTTAATTCTACATCTGACCTGTTCTCCTGCAAGGATTAGCTTCAATTTACCTGAGACTTATATGTTAAGAGGCTATTACATAAAAGCTATTGGAAGTTAAAATGTGACTCCTTGCAAGTAAGACTCCATTAGGTGATGATGATAGCCCCCAAATAGCTTTCATATTAAAAAGGGAATGTCAGTCATAATTTCATTGTCAGAATGCAAAAGGGCATACTGTTTGGTAATTATGTTTTGCAACAGTAAGGTAGCAATAAAATTATATTCCCATTTATCTTTCTTCAAAGAAAATGAATTGAATGCCACATACCAGACCTCAAAGATAAAAGCAATTATTGGAACTTAGGATGGAAATGACAGTAAGACAAGAACAAAATGACACTAAAATATTTTGAGGCCTCGTCACATAAAGCTGATGTCTGATTGCTTATGTTAATGACATTAACTCGTATCCAAAAAGAATCAATGAATTTTCATGGATTTAATCTTCCTTCTATCCTAGCTCATCCTCAGAAAGAAGAAAACCATCTCTGACTAACTCAAAAGAAAACAGATGTCATACACAACTGACCCTTCCTGACTGCCTAAGCTTGTCCAGCATGATAGTGTGATAAGGATTAAGAACACGCTGGTTCTGAGACAGAACAGAAACATGGACAGGCATGCATACTGCACAGACCTAGTTCTAATACAACAATAAGGAAATAAAGCTCTTTGTTTCTCCCAAATAATAGCCTCTAATATACACACATAACTAATTTTATAAAATGACCTCAAAGATCCCTCTGATGTTTTTAGTTTATTTCTTTTAAAGATTTTATTTATTTATTTGACAGAGACAGAGAGAGAGCACAAGCAGGGGGAGTGCCAGAGGGAGACAGAGAAGCAGAGCTGGATCCCAGGATCCTGGGATCATGACCTGAGCCGAAGGCAGGCACTTAAGCAATTGAGCCACCCAGGCATCCTGCCTCTGATGTTTTTAAAATAGGCTCTACTGTGGTAAATCTAGAAACAACTTACTCCCTTAACTTAAATTCATCTTCTGCTTTAAGAAATGGAAAAGAGAGTTGGCTTATCTTTTGTCCATTCTACCTGTCCATTCAAGTACATGCAAAGATACTAGAGTCCATGGGTCAGCTAACAGGAGACAGTGATATGTAGTGCATAAGAACATGAAAAATGGACTCAGAGTAGCATAGATCAAAGCCATCACTCACTACCATGTGGCCTTGGGCACTTTATCCAACCTCTCTTGCTCATCTCTACAAATGAATAGAAGAGTTTCAGCCCTATAGCACACTTAGGAGGGTCAAGTGAGGTAATGTATGTTTAGCACAGAATAAGAAATGAAAGTTACTACTAGTAGTGACAGTGAAGGTGATTTTGTTGTTACCAAAAATAAGTAGGATATAGCCTCCGGTAATCATATTCTGATCCAAAGACTATGGTGAATTTGCATGGCTTCTACTATAGTTACAAAACCCAATGACTTAAAAAAAGAAAAGCCTGTTCACTAAAGTATTTAGTGGTGAAATGATATTGATTTAAAATACTCTTATTTTTTTTTAAAGGTGGGGGATGTGGTAGTTTAATGACAAAAAGTCTTCAGTTCTTCTCCCCTCCTTATCTCCATGTGCGTAGCATTAAATTTACAGGTTCTCCCACCAAGAAGCTCTTTCCTCACTTCTTGAATCTGGCTGACCTTTATCAATAGAATGAACTCTGAGCTTAGGCCTTATGAAGAATTGCACATTCTCGCTCTCTGTTTCTCTGTGTCTTTCTAGAACCCTGTTCAGTCTGTACTTAGCAAGCCTGCTGAGAGATGAGACATTACTCCATTACCCTCTGTGATCCTGGCCAATAGGCAAGCAGCCACCAAATGAGAAAGGGCAGCCATCCTAGATGAGCCAGTCCCAGATGACCTGCCAGTGAACACAGCTACAAGAGCCAGCCCACTCAGAATCAGTCCAGACTGGTTAACCTCAGCAGAACCATCTGACAAGTTTCAGGATACGCCACTACCAAACACAGTGCTTTGGCATATGGGATATTTTAAGCTGAAGAATTTTTAGAAATGGAGGGTGCAAGAAGGACTCTGACCCTCCCCTGAAGCAGGTCTAAAACCCTCGTGGGAGAGATGCGCTCCCTATACTTGGAGGAAAAGGAGCGTTCTTATCTCTGAAGACGAAGGGACACTGAGATGAATCAATAGATGAATCAATAGTAGCAGGTCCTGCTACGGTTTTCACAGCTACATAGCCCAGACTCCTTTTGTTCTATCACATTTTCCACAACTTTCTGCTCTTCATAAAATCTAGCATAAAAATACTTCTTTGGGTCCTCATTTCCTTCTGAAGACTTCTGTATCACATAAAACTTATACTAACTAAATCTGTATGCTTTTCTCTTGTTATTCTGTCTTTTGCTATAGACACCCAGTCAAGAACCTAGAAGGGTAGAAGGAAAAAAGATATCTTCCTTCTCTGTGCACCCAAAGACACAGTAGACTTAGTAACAACAGTAAATGTTTCTTGTGTTAAATCAATCTGCTTCAGCATGGCTTGCAATGCAGAAATAGCTAAGTGATATGGGGAGAAAAGAATACAAGAATTCCTACCATACTGATAATTGTGGAAGCTGTGTACAGATACATATGGAGGTTCTTTATACTACGGTCTCTATTTTCTGGTATGTTTTAACATTTCCACAATACAGACATTTATGATGTAGCTATTCAGTCTGTTGAAATCAGAAATAAGCCTAAAATATTCCAGTGCAATAAGGAGATTCCTTTAGCAAAAGGCGAACAACACCTACTGGCACATTTTTAATACAAAAATAGAAAATAGCCAGAAAGTCTCTCTTAGGCTACCATGCTATCAGGCCTCTTCTGTTTGAACTACATTTAGAAAATGTGAGGTCCCTTGGAACCTAAGTGTATGTGTTCTGCATATCCAGCACACGTCCGTAATTAAACACAATATTTGTTCCTTATTGCTTTATGTGTCTGGAATGTCATAGTCCAACTATGGAAATATAAGCCCAACTTACAGCTAATTATTTAAATCTTAAAACTATTAAATCCTCTGGATGTCATGCTTTGATTCTTAATTCACTGATTGTATACACTGTTCCATTAGAGTCTGTTAAATTCCATTAATAAAGTATAGAAAGGGAAAAAGGAAGAAAATATGGTGAGAGTACATAGTCACTTTGGACTATTATTTATATTTATGTCTATATGCCACGCCTCTAAACTGAACAGAAACACAAATTATTTTAAAGTAAGTGTAAAGGTCTCCAGCTATTGTTACTATGTTCTGAATAATAATCATTCCTAATAACCACTTGTTTTTTACACTTGACAGTAATGGTGTCATGTTTACTCAAAACCTTTGACGCTAAGGTTTTCTAATGGTCCCACAGTATTATAAATCTTTTTTTTTCCTTTATAAGCAAATAATACTCCTGAATTCCAAAATAAAGAGATTCCTACTTTACTGTATAAAGAATAAAATCTGATAGTGCAGTGAATGGACCAAAAGTAGCTTAAACAGGTAGTTTGGGATAGTAAATTTTACCTTGGTGGTATTTTTCATATCCTTGGACTCTCTGTCAATAATTATTCACAAACATGTTCAAGTCAAATTTCGCAAGAGAAAACAGAACAAGGCAAGTCTAAAGAAAAAAAAGCAACTCTCAGGATCACGATTTTTAAAACTCTCATTTCTATGGCAGCAGCTTACACAAAGTAGTCATGTCAGCGACAGTCCATCTGCCATTTCTAAAGAAGGCACAGAATGTAAACAGCCCCCCAAAAAGTGCTGTGTTGACATTCCTGTTCACTAAGAAACAGCATTAAGTTGTTTCAGCCACTATGAATTCTAGAGATCAGAATTAACTTCACGCATGCTAAATCATTAAACAACATTTTTCTACTCGGGAAGCTTGAAATAGATCAGCAACTTTTATTATAGTCAGCAGGAAGGGATATATTATGACACTGACATCCAAATTGTAGTTTTAAAAATAACTCAATGGATTTGTGTAATAGTCTGGGACAGTGCTATAACTTGGAATTGTTTAAATTTTATTTTCTCTTCACACTAAAAGGACTTAAGAATCGCTGAGCTCCAACAAGCCAGTGTCTTATATAAGGCCATCTGACATTTTCATGATGGGATAGATGTCACCTTCACTTCCTTCTGACCTCGGCTGTCCCTTTATAAAACTCCTTTTTACGCGATTGTCAGGCTAGGGTAAACTATTCCCTTGATTCAAGAATTAGGTCTTACGCAGAGGAAGTCCAGCACATTTCCATAAGCCTGACGTGTGATCTGAATCACTCAACACCTTGAAACTGGGGAAGGATAAACACAAAGAAATTCAAAGGCTTTTGTTCAATCATCTGCTTGGCTAATACCACAAGTCAATTTACAAGTGTCATAAACACAGTAATCTGAAATAACTGTTAATGGCTTTTCACTCTGAAAACAAAGGAAATATAGTACATTACGGCCATATCCATTAAAACTCTGTTTCATGTCACCGAAGTGACAAGACAAAAGAATTGCTTAGAGTGTTAATTCATCCTCCCTGCAGAAGATCAAAGAAATGCAGACTTGTATTATAAGCAAATTGATTTTATTGGAAAAATGTCAGCTTTAATTAATAATTATGTTGGATAAATTAATATTATTCATACTACCATTATTTAACTAAATAGCACAATATAATGTGGTTGAGCTCTGACAAAAATATAACTGAATATGCCCTTCATGTACCTATGCATCCTAAATTCTTACTAAGTAGCATGCTGCAATGACACCTAATTTGAAATCTTTCATAATGGAGTCAAAGAAAGAAAGAAAAAACACACCAAAATTCAAGATCACTTGACTGCAGGGATGGAGAAAATGATCTCACAGCCCAACACAGAAGTCAAATTCTGAATCATTTCTCGCAACACACCTTATACACCAGTGATGGTTGTCCAGGGGATTTTTTAAAAATTGAGGAATAACACAGATGTACCAAACACAAAATTTAGGTGTATAGCTTAGTGAATTTATATATATATCCGTTTAACCACTTCTCGAACCTTTTCTAGAGTTTCGGTCACAAAAACATTCCACCAGCTTCATTCCTAGAGGACTCCAGATGACCAGTTCACAAGAAAGCAAAACTTGTTTGCGTTCCCCCAAACTACTGGATCCCAACCAGGGTGGCATCGCTCCCCAAAGCTGATGTTTGAATTATGCAGGGGCAGTTTGGGTTGTCTTAATGTCTGGGGACTGCTACTGGCATTTAGACCCGAAATGACCTACAGGGCTCAGCACAGTCCTACACAATTGAGAAGTGCCCTACTGGAAGAGTCTCCACTGCTCCACTGTGAGCCATACCGGTGTTTATCATGCTCAGTGAAAGGAAGGTCGTGTCATCAATAAATCAGGGATGGGCTATACACACTACTTTATGCAGCTTTGAAAATTCCTCAATGCATGCTAACATATAAAGGCACAGAAATTTACTTCACCTAATTCAGGGTTCCATAAACTTATTTGACTGTGAAAATCTGTGTGTGTGTGTGTGTGTGTGTGTGTGTGTGTGTGTGCATGTGTGCGTAATTTTTACGAAAATTCACACGTGGAAGAAACTGCTTTATGAGTCATCACCAACTAATAATAACTGAAATATCAATAATAATAGCTATCAGCCTTTAACCTTTATTGAGCAATTTCTACATGCCATAAATCACTTTTCTATATGAACAACTTGTTTAATTCTCACATCTTCATGATGTAGATATAATAATATCATAACTATAACATCCATTTAAACATAGGGAAACTGAAACACAAAATGTCCAGTCTTATGAATAAAATGTTGAGTTGAACAAATGGAATGGAACTCAATTTAGAAACAATGGAATCTGTTTCTGGAACCACTGTTCTTAATTATTATAACTGTAACTATTTGGAAAAAAATAATCTTCAAGACTTAAAGATATTTATTGGCTATTAGAGTAAAGCTATAATATAGCACATCGAATTAATCAAATAAGAAATGTGTGAAGCAACTATGGAAAATTTCCTACTGATTAATTCCATCACATCTTAACTAATATTTCCTAGGAAAATTGGTTAAAACACACTAACGGAACATTATCTCCAGGGAAAAAATAGCTGCAACTAAATAATCTAAAACTTTACCATTCAAAATTGTCTCAACCAAGAAGGTCCCATCACTTCTAATCTAAATGAAAGCATTCATGGATTATATTCTCATCTAAAATTATCAAACAACAAACTTCCTAAAATTTAAGAACTGTGATACATAAAGAAATGGACTATAAGAGATATTTGAACCATAACCAGACTAACTTCAGGAAATGAGTTAAGTTAAAGAAAGCATCCTCTTAGATCCGTTTCCTTTTTCCAGCTCCCAGACCCACTTCACAATACCTATAATTACAGAAGATTGTCAACAGCTTTTTAAAAAATAAGCTATTGATAGCCAGCTGACAATTAGATCAAAGCTCATTTTGTAGAATTTCTTTTCTCATTCTCTACTTTTCTCCTGTCATTAAATACTATTCCCTCTATTTACTTCCTCTTTATTTATTCCTTATATATTTCAACTTGGCTCAGTATCAAGAAAAAAAATTTCAAAAGGAAATGAAGTACTTTCAGATAAATTAAAAGCTCTTTTCTTTATTCCTATTAATAGACCAATAATACAAACACACATGAAAAGAGGTTTTAGTGAGTCTGGAAATCAATGATAAAAAATCAACCATAAGCAAGAAATTTGGAAATTTTTTTAAAAAGCATAATTATATATAATGTTTGATTACAACTAACAATTACATTTAAAAAAGAGAAAACTGATTTTAAAAATATACCTAAGTTTTGGATGATTTTTAATGGGGTTTTCCACTTTTCTCTATTAATCAAATGCTTCTCATGAGCACACACTAATTATAACACTAAAACGAGGGCTCAAGTGTTGTTTTTGCTCCTGTCTTGTACATATATTTGTAAAAGACTGTCCACCTCCTGAGGCAGGATCCATATCATATTTGCCCTTATTGTGTCTGCCTAAAGCATAGGAGACACTTGCTAAATTTTTCTGAATAAATGAATTTCATACATATGTCCACACAAGAATATACTCTGTCTAAATGTAGAATGTCAATAAAACTTTAAATACCATTTTTCCCTTGTTCACCCAAAGACAACTCAGAAATTAAATTTTCTGCATTACTTATTAAAGAAAATGTGGGTTTGAATATGTAAAACATTGATCTGAATATTGCTAGGCTTGTTGCAATAAGAAATGATAACAGAAATAGAATTTTCAATAAATCTCATTAATTTTATCAGTGTCTACTTGAAGCCAACTATATTCATAGGTTTTAGTGGTTCTGACAAGCGCCAACGAAGCAAAGCATTACATTTTCTAAAATTTACTTTAGAATACTTACATCATAAACTGTCTGAGTTTTGTAGGTGTGACTGAATTTTATTCCACCCTATAGTATGGTTGGGTACTATTTGTAAGGTTTTAATCAAGACTGTGCTAAACTTCTAATCAAATGTAGCAGAATTGGCTACCTCAAGTGTTTCAGCTATCTTTGTTTCAAAATACCAGGTGGCTTGTTAATATTAGAAGAATGATTCACAGTAAAAACAGTGGTATCCAGGATACAGGTGGATTCACTAAAAATATTTGTCCAGACACAAATACCCTTTCATGAATAGGATATAATGATCAAGCAAGCCCTGCGCCTATAGATGCTCTGATTGCATTCTAGGCTTAGGATTCCACTCATTCGTGCAATGAGAGCGTTTTTCCTGACTCCAGTTGGAAGGATAGCTGAATCCTGTACCTAGAACATCACATTTGCCACTAGGGAAGCTTTCTTACAGAGTTCTATCACAGTTCCTCAAAGTTTTAACATTGGGGACTCCACTGAGCAGAGAACAGAGGGTATAACTGCGTGCATACTGTCTGCACGTGTGTGCACCCACGTGTGTACATTTGATGACTACTAAATTTTGGTTCATCTGGGGAATGTCAGCCTAACACTGCCCTTGTCACATAACACCCGGTAGCCAGGTTATGAGAGAGACCTAAAATAGTCATCTTCCTCTGAGTCTTGCAAACTACCAATGTCTACAAAAAGAACCTAATGATGGAAAAATAAACAAATTAGATTAGGCCAGGATGCAAGAAACATCAAGAAATCATTACATGCCATAAACCTCCTGTTGGAGACATTGTCTCAAAAAAGATGTTATAAATCTGAAAAAGTTACCTTTAACCTTAAACCTAAGATCATTGGGGCACCTGGGTGGCTTACTCCTTAAGTGTCTGACTCTTGATTTTGGCTCAGGTCATGATCTCAGGGTGGTGAGATTGAGCCCCACAATGGGCTCCATACTAAGAGTAAAACCGCTTGGGATTCGTTCTCTCCCTCTGCCCCTCCCCAACTCCATACACGTGCACATGTATGTGAGCTCTCTTTCAATCTCTCAAAAAAACAAAACAAAACAAAAACCTAAGGTCGTTTTGCAGGCTTTAAAGAAGGAATCAACAACTGGTACTTGATGGTACTTGAGTATGGTTTTATTTTTCATTAATCGTCAAATGCACTTAAGTATGTTATCATGACTACGAGGGCCACCAACATTAAGAACTTCTAGTGAATATTAAACACATGAACCTCCCCTTCAGGGAGGACAAGGCAGTATTATGAAGATAACCAGTTCATAGCTTGGGGTATCTTATTTTTGATTTTCTGTCCTTATACTATTTTACAACCATTTACTATTTTTTCAGTTCTTCTGCTTCATCCCCACATTGTCTTTTCCATTCTCTGATGCAAAATCCAAAGTAATTTATCAGTGAAAAATGCTAAAGGCCATGTACTAAACTTTAGACTTTTTTTTCCCTTGAAATTTAGAGTTCATAAAATTATCTCTTGTCAATTCAAAACTGACAGGTGGAAAATAATGAAGCAAATCACCTGTAATCAATGAGATATAGGGCATGTTAAATAACCCTTACACATAATCGTAGTCTAGGTGTTGTCCAAGTGAAATGTCTTTACTAAAATTCACAAAAAAGGCACACAAGCAGTTTTGTTACAAATACTCTAACACATGCATGAATACCTAGGTATGTTAAAAATTTTAAGCTTGCCTCTATACAAATCCTCAAAAGCAATCCTATTCTTTTAAAGTCATAAAATACAAAGTAATATTTCTAGGCAGTAAAGAGAAATTTATAAATAGCTTATAATTTCCTTTAGCCCACCATCACTCTGATGATGGCATTAGAGCTGGCAAAGTTGATTGATCATCCTTTGTACTTTTATGAGATGAATTAATGCAGAATCCTGGGCCAATGACTTAGATCCCTCAACCATCCACATCTTGTAGTGGTTTTCCATGAATAAGAAATAAGAACAAGAAAGCAATGTCAGCTTTATATGTTGTTCTGAACTGATTGCCTTCTTTTATTTGTATGATAACCAGTTAGATACAATGTTCTCGGGTAAAGTTATACAGTTTACCTAAATTCATATGTTAACAATATAAAATAATCTTATGACTTTCAATTTCAATACTAACTTATTTTTTTTAAATTGTACTAAGTTTTTATCACATACTGTTTTAAATTAGTTTTTATTTATTTAATAATAAAGATACATCCCTGTAAAAGTCCAAAAGAAAATACTGTAACTTATTACTATATAAAACATTAAGTATAATAATTAGCTTGTTAATTAATAACAATAATTAGATTAAAGATTACACATTTCCCCTCTCCCTCCCCACTCCTGAATAACACTTCTAGAAACTTTTCTATAGAAATATATATGAGACATAATACTATATATATATTTTATCCATTGTTACACAAATGCTATCATATATCTATGATATTCTGTTAAGTAAAAACGGCAAGTTATAAAGTAATATTCACTGAACTAACTTGTAAGGGTCATGGGGCTCTTCCTGGGAACATCAGAAGTTATTAGTTATTCTAATTTCAGTTGAGGAAAATAATAATTGAAGGAAAACTGTGAAAGATTCCAAACTTACCTGGCTATAAATTTATAATTAGGATAGAGATCACTGCCAGTGTTATGAATGCTCTTAAGTTCATCAACATTTTACCATTAATTCATTTATTGTGTGTTTCATTTTTTAAAGGACCAAAACAAAGTGACTTGTTCGAAGCCTGACATCAACAAAACAAGACTTGATACCTAACACAACCGCAGTTTCAACCTCTCCCAGGAGTGTAATCTTAAAGCAGTTAATTTGGATTTTCCTGTTCAGCAGTAGTGAGGAAATCGGCCTGATAGGCCCCTTCTAGCCCACATTCATGAGGTAAATCCACTTGTCCTTGTTCCTGCGCTCTTCTGCCTGTAAGTCTTCCATTTTATACAGCATTTCAGAGCGCCTTTCTGTGCTAGATGGGATGCTGCCCGATTCATGAATCATTACATAAAGCCAATCTGATCTTTAAATGTACTCAGCTGAATTGTTTTCTGAACAATCCGTTGTCCCTGCCTACAAAGAACATTCACTCCAGAACAATTTTCTTTTACATTATAGTTCACAATTCCAAAGACACTACTATATTCACTGATATATCCAGAGTCACTAACAAGTCACGGTGACAAAAAAAGGTGTTAATGTAAGTGCTTGGATCAAACTTCATGCGAACTTTTTAGCCACTTGGTACTTCTTCCTTTAGAGCTCTTTATCATTTTAACATATCATTAGTAAATGCCAGCTGTAGAGATATTCTGCTTTCATAAACATTGCGGTTTGATAGCTAACAGAGTCAAAAGGAAGTAAAATGTATCCATTTCAGGTATAATTACAGTGTAATTTATTACAGAATAACTGATAAATAAAAACTGCCACCCAGTCACCCAAAGGGACTTCTTTTGGGAAGAAGAGCTCCAGGCAGGAAGGCAATTTCCATAAAGTAGAAGCACAGCAATGATAACTATTATACGGCAATGAAGTATTTCTTTAGAAGTGATTTGCACAGCAAGAATTCTGCATTTTGCTCCTTAGACTTTTAACTAGACAATGCTGAGTCTCAGCAAAGTGCTATATAATTGCAGAAGAATCCCTTCTCTGAGCAACCAAAAATCACCTCCATTAAGTGCTGAATCATTCAGGGGAGGATAATGGTACTCAAAAGAGAACTGCTGGCTCTAACAAGTCACTTTTGCTTGTTTATCAGGTTAGAATTGCCAGTAAGAGGTTGGCTATGAATTCTCTTAAACAGGAAAAATAGTGGGTTATAATATTTGCATTCTGATTTTTTTTTTTTTTTAAAGCCAGAACAATCCAGTTTCTCCAGAGATGGGTCATCTGCCATCTCAGACACTAGGTGATACCAAAAAAAGTGGTCTGCAGACTAAGAAGGCCATGCATCTTTGTGCATGAAGAAAAAACCATGCAGACAGCTTCATGAGGCTCAGGCCATTCCTAACACAGATCCTCTGGCAAGATGATGAATCCCACCTGTCTGTGATCTGGTTCCTCAGCACTCCCTATCCGGGCTGTACTATCCAGGTATGAACATTAATAAAGGGAAGCCCCACTAGAATGAAGTCAAGAGGTTTGGTAGGGGGAACTCATGTCCTATCACTTTTTCTCAATTGCAGACCCAACAGGAAGAGACAGATCTTGTACGCTGGATAGTACTTTGCTATCTCAGCAGGAGAAAGGAAGGCTTCCTTCTCCCCTGGCAACAGCCCAGCCAATGAGAGGCAGTCATAACTCAGCCTATGAAAAACAACTCTACTTCAAACTCCCAGTTTACTCCAATGGACTTTTTGGCTACAACAGCCTCCCCAAATCCCCCTTCCCTGTAAAAAGAACCTTCCTCTCCTCTGTTCCTCAGACCATGGTTTTGCCATAGCTTGGTTGTCCAGGAGGACCATTCCCCGCTATTCCTGAATAAGCCCATCTTTTGCTGGTAAAATAACTGGCAGTTTTATTTTAAGGTTAACGCAGGTAAAGAAGATCGAAGTTAATAATCTTTTAAAAATGAAAACCTTCAATGGCATTGTGAGGACCAAGGGCAGGCCACCCTAAGATGGCCACTTTAGAGTGAACATTATTTTGAGTTAACAAGCAATCAAAACCCAGCAGATTCAAGAAAAGCTCTTTACCTCCTCCCTCAAGTACCAAAAATAATTTAGATAGAGGATCTGCTCCAGAAGAGAGCTATCCCTATAGATAACTACATTATGATATGAACTTGGTATGGTAGACAGGGAAGAACCTAGCAAGGCCTGTTTGATCAAAGTCCTCTATGTCTCACTGTTTCTGAGTGGCCCACAAACATTTCTTTCCCAAACATTTACTCTTTTTCATCTTCCTGAAGATTCCATTCATGCCCTTTGAGGTCCCAGACCCCTTGCCCCTTCTTAGTTCAGGATAATGTGTATATACCTCATTTTGCCTGATTTTGTTTGGAATTTCCACATTTGTGTGAATTCCCCATACATGCAAAATTAAATTGGACTTTGCCCTATTACTCTGTCTCACGTCAATTTGATTCTTAGTCCAGCTAGAAGGGCCTTAAAGGGTAAAGGCAATTTCTCCTCCCTGACAACATCTCATTACTTTGAGGACACAGATCAAAAGCCTCCTCGTGTCCCACAAAGTCTAAATGGTCTTGGCTCTGCACGTATCTCCCACTCTCTTCCCCTTGCTCATAACTGCTCTCACCACGTGATTTCCCTCAATCTACAGCACTCTTTACTTCCTTCACTTTTTGCTTAGAAAACATTTTATCAGGTCTCAACCTAGCTTTACTTTCTTAAAAAGCTTTCTGGTATAACTGGGCTATGGTTATATTGTTTGTTTTTTCCAAGTCTGGAACACTTGACCAACATCTCCCCATTGCCTCCATCCCCAATCCCTGGTAACCACCATCCTATTATATCTCTGAGTTCAAGCTTTTTTAGGTTCCACATACAAGTGAGAATATACACACAAAGTTGGAACAGTATTTGTCTTTCTAGGACTTATTTCACTTAACTCAATGCCTTTGTGTACTTTTTTTTTTTTTTTAAGATTTTATTTATTTATTTGACAGACAGCCAGAGAGAGAGGGATCACAAGCAGGGGGAGTGAGAGAGAAAGACGCAGGCTCCCAGCAGAGGAGCCTGATGCGGGGCTCGACCCCATAACACCGGGATCACTCCCTGAGCCGGAGGCAGACGCTTAACGACTGAGCCACCCAGGCGCCCCCATCGTGTACTATTTCTTTATCTGGCTGTGTCTCCTCCAAGACTGAAAGCTCACAGGACCCAGGAATGTTCTCTATTTATCCTCATCTAGCATCTGACACATGAAAAATTGTTTGGTAAATGTCAGCAGAATGGGTAAACTTGAAACTTGTACCAATTATATTATCCACTAAGACTCTGCCTTTCTCATAATATTAAACCATGTTAGAGCTTCACAATTGCCTTGATAACATTTTTTTTTTTTTAATATTACCATCTATTGAGAGACATGCCATGTACCATGTTCAGGGTTTCAGAATCATTATCTGTGGTACTGGTTTTGTGTTCCTCTCTTCAGACTATAAAAATATTTGAGGGCAAGGGGTGTTTTATTCATCTCTGTATCCACATCACCAAGAAAGCATGCAGAAAAAACATGGTTACGCAGCAGGTTTGCCATTCATTCTATCCCTTTACCAAGGGACCACCCCTCCTGGAATGTAAGGTAATGGCAGTGACTGATGGGAAAGCCCTTATCTATGAAATGTTGACTGTCCAGCTTTACCTATGGCAAACAAGCCTGGAATCTATGGCTTATGGGGCATGGTGTTTTGGAAAAAGCTATGTAATAATCTGAATATAAAATTGAGATTTTTATAACCTATACTCCATTTGTGCAAATAAAGAAAATATCACACATCACTTACAGATCTCCCCTGTGAAAGTGGGCCCAGCACATGCTCTGATGTGGCAAGGAAGAATCTGAAAGCTTCATTCACTGGAATTCAAGGACTTCTTCCTTAGGTAATCATAAGGCACAGGAAAAACAGGAAGAAGTTCTTGACCTCCAGTGAATGAAGTTCCCAGGTCTTTTCTTGCATTAGACCATGCATTGGGACCAGTTTTATACAGGGCTTCCTGTGCTTCATGATTAAAATTTTAGTAAAGCCAGATATTTGGCTAATTCATAGGAGTCTATACTAATTTGACCCACTGTATTATCTTAGCTTCTAATAGGCATCTCCTAAAAGAACACATTTTTTATGTCTATTTAACATAATGGGCTGAAATTCTGAGTGAGAGCTCATTGGATATATCTGATGAACATTCATACATTGTACCTTTCCAGAATTACATATATTCATAATTATGTTATTGATATAGTCTCCCTTTCCAGAATGATAACCACTGAAAATGGTGAAGACGACTGATTGTAAACACTGAAAGCAGAAGTAACAAGTCCACTCAGGAGGTTTATTAACATAATCACAGAAGATTATCATGAGGGCCACCTAGTAACTCTACTTCTGGACCTTACAGCTATACCAGATCCACAGAGTCGGTTTGTATTTTGAGCTCTAATCCAACCCTATAATCACTAGACCACAGAGATGGCCCAGATAACATTTCCTGCATCAGAGTAAAGAATTCACAATATTAAAATCAATTTGGTTCCTGTTGTTAACCAAGGATCTGTTTCTTCAGTCCCGCAGAGATGAGGCAAGAATGGAGCTCACTTTGAAGCTAACAAAAGCTTAAGGTCAGATCATCTCCATGGGATACAAAGCAAACCAGGGAGAACTGACAGCCAAATGGTATTTGAAGTGTTCTATCAGAACAAGTACTTCCATAATACGGATCATTCATGCATTATTGGAGACAGCTTTGTTCTCTCTCCACAGCGTTTGAAGTATTGTATGGTTTTAAAATATACGATGTTCTACCCTCCATTGACTGAAAATAGCACTGTTTTTTGAGAATTGTTATTATATTTGTTCACACTACATTGAAAGGCACTTTTAAATATAAAATTAATTTTGCTCACAATTCTCAAATTGCAATATGCCTCCTTATAAAGCCAAAATGTTCTATTTGACAAAAAAAGAGCAAATGCAAAGATAACATTAATATTATTATTAATAATGATGATAATAGCCCTTTAATTTTCTCACCACCAATTACACTTTTCCGATCCTTTCTCTTCCTCTATTCTTGTACCCATGTCATTCTTGGATCCTTTTCTCTCATTATCTCTGATACTCTACTTCATATTTATTTCCCCATTCTCTAACTAGGCCTCTGTTATAGACCTTTCACTTGATACCTTTCCAATCTATGCCCTACTCACATATTAATTTCCACATCTCCCACATTTCTTTTAATTCTTCTCTAATGCACATTCTCTCCTCTCCATGCTTCCTATCATTTCACCCTATTCCCCTGAATTCACTATCATGTGAATTTATATTTCAAGAAACCTAAACAACAACAACAACAACAACAAAACTCATGTGCATCGGTTTAACTGCTCTGCTCTAATTTAAGTCTGTGTTTTCCCCCTTACAGCATTATGTTCTTGGTAGGGTAGAAAACTATCATATGTCTGCCTCCCACCTCTCCTCTCATATTTAAAATAGCTTCCCACAGATTTTGTCCCAGGTGCAGGTTCATGGTCTAAGGTGGGCTCACTTACAACCTCTAACCTCTCCAGGTCACCATGACAGGTCCAAGAGATGAACCTGTGACCCAAATGTGAAACGATTCCGTAAGAATTTTTACTCTCTTTTCCTTTGTGATCATGAATCTGTGAAAGCATGAGTCAGAAATTGCCAATGACCATGGTTCTCAACTCATGGAGAAGTAAATGAGAAAAGAAGAGAGAAGAAAAGAGGAAAGGAAAAAAAGAAAGAAAAGAAATGTACACAAATGAAAGAGGATGTCAGCCACCTTCATTTTACCTCAGCTGTATGTTTTTTTGTTTTGTTTTGTTTCGTGTGTTCTAAGTTCTTCTTTCTAGCTTATTGTTTAACTCTGGCAAAAGACCCAAGGAAAAAATCATCCCATGATGGGAACCTAAACTACCCCCTCAAGCAATACTCTGCATGACTGACCCCGAAACAATGATTGACCTGACCTTACCACCCAAATGCAGCATCTACCGACCACTGGTCCACATTTTCCCTATATGAACCTAGAAGTACTTTCAGCACTTTGGATACAGCCTTTGAGTCTTTAGTCCAACTATCTTCCTGGTGTTGGCCTCACTAAAATAATCCCTTTCTTGCTTCACCATCACTTTTCTCTCTGCTTTTGGATTTTGTCAGTGGTGCATGGCCGACCTTGTCTGTTTGGGACCTCTGGAGGCAGGTGCTCTTACACCCTCGGGCCCCAGTCACACAAAGAGAAGCAGAGATGGGTATGAGATTTGAGTCCTAGTACTGATGAGGGAACGGAAGGCAAGCTGAGGACAGAAGCTGACACCCTGCACCCCCCCCCCCATGGGATGTATGTGACATTCCTCAGGCACTACTGGCTGCCCTAAAGGACAAAGAAACAGTCCTTACTACCGACAGCCCATTGTCGAGTCCTTGAAACAGGCACGGTGACATTCCTCTAGGAATTCAGCTGCCTCGATGTTAATACTTTGCTGGGGGCAAAAGGCAGCCCTAGCCTGAGTCCCTCCCCTCCACCAAGATCCTGTACATATAAAAATTCCTTTATCTCTACCCCCCCCAAGATACGTGTTGGCAATCATCCCCCAACAATATGGCCCACCGATATACATCTGAAGGGTCTCATGACTAAGGTTTTATTAGACGGTAATAAATGACCCTTTCCCAACAGTAGCTAGCCCCCTCAAGGTCCTGGAGACCTTGCTTCCAAAATTCCTTAGAGACTTACGCTATCTCTAGTTCCCTCCCCACTTGAGGGTATAAAATAGGCCATTCCTCACAACCCCAGGGGGGGCAGCTCTTTCTGCCCACAGGTCCTATCCCTGTGCTTTAATAAACCACCATTTTTTTTTAAGATTTTATTTATTTATTTGACAGAGATAGAGACAGCCAGCGAGAGAGGGAACACAAGCAGGGGGAGTGGGAGAGGAAGAAGCAGGCTCATAGCGGAGGAGCCTGATGTGGGGCTCGATCCCATAACACCGGGATCACGCCCTGAGCCGAAGGCAGAGGCTTAACCGCTGTGCCACCCAGGCGCCCCTAATAAACCACCATTTTGCACCAAAGACGTCTCAAGAATTCTTTCTTGGTCGTCGACTCTGGACTCCACCCCACTGAACCTCACCTGAACCTCATCAGTACCAGGTATCTCTAAGGCCAGGTCGACCTATATTTTCACATAGTTTTCATATATGACATAGTGAATTCTGTATTTAATATTAAGTAGCTTGAGTTAAGTTTTTGTCACTTGCGGTATCTATAAAAGATACAAAAATCTATATATTTGAGTACAAATCTTAACCCAGTGATAGGCCAGGAATAATTTACAATTTGGAGAAAAACCAACTAAGTATTTATCAGTTAAGTATTAAGTGCATAATGGGATGTTAAAATATAAGTTTCAGCTGAGACAACAAGAAACTATTCCAAATAGTATGCTACATAAAATGCAGCATTCACGAAGAAGAGGTGAAACTCCTTACCACATACAAGATTAAAAAAGAAAAAAAGATGAAACGTTGAATGGAAATTAGAAGAGTATTTCCTTGGGGAGAGTTATGCTATGATTCTGATTCCCATCCTCCCCCAGGAAGGAGGCATGCTATGGCTCTATCTTCTAAACACATATCAAATGAGAGAGAATTAAGAGTTAGTGATGATTTTATAAACCCACTTACAATCATTTCTTAAAACGTAAGTGTGGAATCAGTGGAACAGAACATACTTCTTCACTAGATAAGTGGCCTGACATTTGGTAAGTAGCAAATAGTTCATCGTAAAGGAAGTACAAAAGAAAAGCAAAGTCATTGCTTTGCTTTATCAGCCTTTTTCATTTGCTTAGCAAATTGTGCTTCATTGACATTATAATACTTCCAATTCAAATTGCATACCCAAAGGCAGATAATTTATTTTTCATTGTTTTAGAATAGGCCTAACATTTTCCTTTACATTTTTTATTTAGGGACCCTGGTAGAAGTGGATGATTCAGAACAGAAGAAAAAAAAAAAAAAGTGTTACTTTTGAAAAGAAGTAGAAATTTCCAGCTAAAATATTCCTCAGGGGCAAAAGCATTATTTTAAGCTTATTATCTTTAAGGAACAACAGGCACATGAGAAACTTGGAGTTATCCTTTTGTAAAAGACATTAACATTTATAAGGGCAATCTCCATTTGTAAGGGTGTCTTTCTGTCTGTACCAGGAAGGAAGGGGGGATGACTCTATATTTAGAAGCTCTTCTCAGGGGCACCTGGGTGGCTCAGTCATTAAGCGTCTGCCTTCGGCTCAGTGTCCTGGGATCGATCCCGCATCGGGCTCCCTGCTCAGCGAGAAGCCTGCTTCTCCCTCTCCCACTACCCCTGCTGTGTTCCCTCTCTTTCTGTGTCTCTCTGTCAAATAAATAAAATCTTAAAAAAAAAAAAAAAAAGCTGCTCTTCTCAATAAGAAGGCTATGACGTAAATCTACATAACAACCTTACCCTTGTTTACTATGCTTTTCTTGGTAACCTTCCATATTAAGCCTCCCCTTTTCCCCCAACATCTTCTTTTGCTTTAATGGGAAGAAGGTACTTAAGGTGATGGCTTGGACCATTTTGGAGAGTTACTTAGTATCTCCCATACACACAGAAGGTATACATGTTATTAAACTTATTTTTGTTTTTTTTCTCCTGTTAATCTTTTATTACAAGGGTTTTCAGTCAAGAACCTAGAAGAGCAGAGGGAAAATTATTTTTCCACATCCACACTTTCAAAGAAAAAAGCAATGGATAATTCTGCATCCATGATCTCTTTCTCACTTCAAGCTACTTTTTAATACGTTTTTGGTGGTGGTGGTAGTGGTGGTGGTGGTGGTATCACTTTTAAGTCTTACCCATGTAAGTCCCATTCAGTGCCTTTGCCCCTTAGTCAAAGGGCAAGTCATGTTTAAGCAGCTGCTCCTTCTGTGCTTTTGGAGCACTAGAAACTCTCACAAATTAAATGGTGTTTGCTCTTTGACTTCTACCCTAACCGTTTTGGTATGGTAATTGTTTATGTAAGGAAAGTAATTCTGCAGGACCTTTAGCTCCTTATTATTCTAATAGCCCCTCCCTAAATAAGTGAAGTCCAGCTTTGTCTCTACACCCCGTTAGCTGTAGAAGGAGGACTGGAAGACAAATTGTGTCTTATAAACAGAAATGAATTAGTAGAATCATATTTATGGCAAACAGAAAAGAAATGAAAAAAGAAGGAAACAAAAAGGGAAGGAGAGAAAAGGAATGAGGGAGGGAGGAAGGGTGGGAGGAGTGGAAGGAAGAAAAAAAAAAAAAGCCAAAGTTCTGTCTATAAATTAACATTTTAGTAAGTATAATTACAATAATAAGTAATCTAAAATATCTTAGAATGGCATGACAGTGTCTGGCACACGACAAGCATTCCATAAATGTTTATTAAATCAATAAAAAGGAATAAATTAATGACCTGCAATTTTATGCCAGTTAGGCATATATTATCATGCATTTTCACAGTGAGTAGTCTGAAAGCTGAATCCTGGTTAACTTCACTTCTGAAGGTGAAAATACATTCCATTCTAGGATGTGGTGAATTCAATTTATTAATTACGTTGACTATGCTAATTTTCACTGTAGTCTACTTTTGTTAATATAATAATTTCATTTTCAGAAGAAGAAGAATATAATCACCCCCATGTTCACTGCAGTATTATTTACAATAGCCAAGACCCAGAAACAACCCAAGTATATATCATTGAATGAATGGATAATGCGCACATACACACATACACACACACACACACACACACACACGTGCACACACACAGGAATATTATCCAGCCATAAAAAATAATGAAAATGTGCCATTTTCAACAATAAATTGTCTTTTGTATGTGATCCTTGTTTTCAAATATCATTCAATATGTAACCCGTTTTTTAAGAACATGCAATTAAATATTACATGAGTAATATGAGTTCTGATTAATTTATTTTTCTAGTTAAGACTCACAAAAAACCCGTGTGATTCTAACCTTTATTGTTAAAAATCTTTTATAGCCTTTCCACACAATAGCATTGGGAAGCACACTATAACACACACAAATGTATTCAATGACATCTTCAAGTCACAGTGTCCCAGAATCATAATTTGGAAGCTTTGACAGGAGCACAGGGGTGAAAGATGCAGGACATTCACCAGCATCTCGACAAACATTAGACTGTATTCTGCTTGACCTTTGATTTCTGAATAACTATTCCATGGGTATTGGGGGTTTTTTGTTTGTTTTGGTTTGGTTTTATGGGTTTTTCTTTTTTTGGTTTGTTTGTTTTACATTTGTTTATTTTTTCAGAAAAACAGGGAAGTATCCAGCTGGTTGAGAATCCGTCTTTCCTAGCTAAGCAAGTTTTCCTTTGATAGTTTCTTTCTCAGCATTTCTAAACGTTAATAACTGCATAATAATTCATTACTTAGAGGAAATACAATATTTATTTTCTAAACTAACCTAAAGCACTGTGCTGTATCTATATATTTATACCCAAACAATCAATAAACATTTGGTTTTACCATAAACCCATAAATCAGGTTAATAATAATCATTAAAAAGCATTGGTACTTCATTTAGGTTAAAACACCAATTTTTCCCCCTAACAAGATTTACCTCTTGGGGCATGGGGAATCAAACTGACTAATTATGTTGGCTAGATTAATTTCCACTGTAGTGCTATAGACAGTGTTTCTAATATACTACACTTTTATATTTAGAAAATAATTATTTTAAAAGGATATACTAAATGCCTATACAAGCAGACTCCTGATTTCCCTAAGTAAAAAAGCAAATTAAATAAGTCTTTGGTAGAGGCAAGCAAAACTTTGTGATTAAATATGTGCACTTACCATAGTTAGCCCCTTGGTACCTAAAAGATTAGATCCCCATTCAAGCCACGGCTGCCCTGTTTGGGGTAACAGCACAACCTTTATGGTCCTGATTTAAAGCATTTTTAGTGAAAATTATTATGTCTACCACTTAGATATGTTTACAGTACTTAAAATACAGAGTCAGCATTTCTAGAATGTGAATTTGCAAGGAACACCTTCATCATTTCCAGAGCTTATACACAGTAGTAAATGCAACAGAGAATGAGACACTGATAACAGATAGTTTTAACATAATAAAAAGGGCAAGGTGAACCACTGTCAGCTCTTCTTTCTCCTGTTTAACACTGATATCAAAATAAGCCCTTGGATTCAAGGCGTAAGTATAAATCCTGCCTCTGAAGGAGTATTTCCAACATGCAAAGGTTATATTCATAAGCTGAGCTGCAAAAGACAATTTTCCTGCTGTGAGGCTCGACAGGACCAGCACAGTCAGCAGGATGTTAAAAATCCTTCCGCAGACATATGTTAGCAAAGCTACCGGATGGGTCCAAGGCTCATTATGCTTGCTGACAATCATTTTGAGAAAGCACAGACCAAACACTTCTAAGGCAGCCAGTGCAAATATGGATCAGTCAATATTTCAAAAAAGAAGAAAAAGGTATCCTTTAAAAATCTTATTTGAAGAGTAATTATATACTATTAATTGCATTTACCAATGTTCAGAATTTTTCTTACATAACTGCTTATATGAACCAAATTTTTTCTATTGTGAATTTATACTGATGGTCCTAAAAGTGTTGTTACAAGAAAACCAAGTGTATGGCCAGGGTAGTAAGGCTTCTTCCTACTGCTGGATATTTAATTGCCTCTGAGGAACAAAGAATAAAAAACAAAACCAAAATCAACATGAGGAAAACTGTATAGTTTCCTTCATCAATTTCTTTTGCAACTGACCACAAAAATGAAAAGATGCAGGTAAATATATCTATAAAAATAAGGAAACAGAATTAGGCTGATGTGTCTGATACTGTTATAAGTTCACATTTTATATTTCCAGGGGATGAAAATATTCAAAAGTCATTCTTTGTTAACTGCAAAATTAACAGTTTCATTTGTTAACAAATCTTTTCTCCTGCCCTTGCCTTAAGGGAGCCACTAGTTCATTATTGTATCTCAAACATGTATTAAACAGACAATCCCCCTTTTACAAAGGTCCTATATTAATGTATGAAACCATAAAATATCATTTATAAATTAATACGAGAATTACTGTATTATTAAAAATAATTACAACTATCATCATAGCTAACATTTTTGTGTGTGCTTACAGCTGTACTCATCTTAATGGCATTTGATGTTCACAGTGATTCCACAAAATTCCTCTTACAAATGAGGGAAGGGGTTTGTACAATCCCTGAAAAGATTTAACTGAATGCCTACTGTATTCCAGGTATAGGCCAGGGGTTGGAAGTAGAGAGTGAGGAAGACCTGGCTCCTTCCCAAATTGTGTTAGGCAGGAATAACTAATTAGAATTTGACACTGAAATAAGCCAATAAGAAATCAAGAGAAGAAAGGATATCCTAAACCAAGGTGTTTAGTTGGTTCATTAAGTGATTAAGAGCATCTAGTCTTCTCTGTTCTAACCTAAAATGCTTATACAGCTGGTCCTCCTTATTTGCAAATGCCATATGTATAAATTTACCTAGTTGCTGAAGTTAACTTGCTCCGCCAAAATCAGTACTCACAGCGCTTTTGAGGTCACACAAACATGTACAGAGCACGGGAAATTTTGAGTTGCCTAACACCTGTTTCAGCTGAAGTTAAACATGGCGATTTTCCACCTTCTTCTTTCAATTCTCATATTGCATGTGAATGTCCTTTCCACAGTCTATTTTGTTTTTCTCACTTTTATGCCTTTCATTGGTGATTTTGCTATTTAAAAGAGCTTGCTGTTTAAAAGCAAATTGCTGGAGCATTGCCTGGTATTCTTAAGTGCAACAAAGCTGTGATATGTCTTGTGCAGAAAACAGCTGTATTAAGTTTCATTCAGGGAAGAGTTATAGTGCTGTTGGCACTGAGTGCAATATTCATGAATAAAACAATATACATTAAATAAGGTATCATTAAACAAAAACATACTTTAAAAAAGGCTATGAATTGATCAGTTGACTAAAATGGTGTGACCAGAAGCTAACAGAAACCTAACCCTGTATTTCCCCTAGGAGCCAAGGTTCAGCATTCACTTAGTATTTGTGACAACTTTGTAGAATATTACTACCATGAATAATGAGCATCAGCTGTAAACATTTTTGTTTTTAGATTTTATAACATCTCTCATATTTCTAAGTTTCAGAATAAAACCATTTATCTTAATCCATAAAAGAATGTTAAGCAAAAAAAATCAAAGATTAACATTATTAATAAGTACATTTACAGAATTAAATAGGATACCAAGTTTTCATGTCTTTAGGGAAAAAAAGAAATATATTTTGCAGCAAGTGCATTTTTAATCCCCAAAGTATTATTTGTACATTTGTGCCACAACTCCCTTTTAAATGAAGAACAGTGTTTTCTTAAAGAAGACCAAGAAATTAAAACAAAAATAAATGTGTCTGTCTATCTATCTATCTATATCTATCTATCTATCTATCTATCTATCTATCTATCTATCTATCTATCATTTGTCTATCTGTGTTTTCAGGGGTTTTTGTTTGTTGGTTTGGTTTGGGTTTTTTTGCTTGAATCCAAGGCTTCTAATTCACACATTTTCCCCTAGATCACACTTCACTGCGTCATTTGATCTGTTTTCTGATGGAAGAGATATTGATTAAAGGTTTTCAAAAGGATGGAATATAAGAAACATAATTATTAAATACTTCTCAGTTTCACAATCAAGCTTGTCTCAAACTATGTTGAATAATAAGCTGTTTTCTCTCTATAAAGATGATATTCCTGGTCCTGTTGATTTAAAAACTTTTAATGTCCATCCCTGTGGACAAAGCCCGACATAAAGGGAATACAAAGATAAAACACACCACACACATGCCATTTGTCAGGAGAATGCTGAGAGCTTTGACCAGTAGAGGTGTGGGGTTGGCAGGGAACCACTCACATCCCTCCATGTCTCCCTCCAGTGACAAACAGCATTTGTGAAACCGCAGCCCAGGGGTCAGGGTAAAATCTGTAGAAATGGAACTGGGCCAAGAAACAGACTCAAAGGAACAGTAAATCTGTACCCTTGACCTCATTAGCAGCAAACTATAACCAATTGCTAATTACCTTATGGCTGTATCATAAACTGTATACATGTGTATGTAAACTGGGTATGTGTATGTATATAAATTGTGTATGTAAATTCTACATGTGTTTGGCATCTGAAATTTCCAAGAATCAAACATGATGACTGGACTTAGAGAAAGGAGATACTAGATAAACTGTCATCCTCTAATGGAAAATGAAGGTTACATCTTTTTTTTTTTTTTAAAGATTTTATTTATTTATTTGACAGAGAGAGAGACAGCCAGCGAGAGGGAACACAAGCAGGGGGAGTGGGAGAGGAAGAAGCAGGCTCCCAGCAGAGCAGGGAGCCAGATGCAAGGCTAGATCCCAGGCCCCTGGGATCACGCCCTGAGCCAAATGATCACCTAATGACTGAGCCACCAAGGCGCCCCTGAAAGTTAAATCTTGAAGTACTAACCAACTTTCTGGTGGAAAATATACTAAATTGTATTCAATGTATTGACTTGGGCACCTTAATTTAGTTTGTTTTGTTCTGTGTACTGAGGAGGAAATAATTCAGGCAGAATCCAAGTTGAAAAAGCAAGCTAAAGGACACCAATAATCTTATTAAATCCAGTTAGTTCCATGTGTTATAAATATAATCTAAAGGGTTAATTAGATCAAATCAAAGACTGGCACTTACAATCTCTGTAGATGAAATTTTAGGATTGTTTCTAAGATCACAAAGAGATGGTTCCTGCATCTTTCCTGAAGCACATTCCCACTGCAACAAGTTACTACCACACATATGCCTCAGTAGCTTGCACAAGTATATACAAGAGAGCATGAGAAGGCAATGCAAGATGTAAATCTGGCAGGGGAGAATTATGGTTTGAAGGAGAAGAAGATCAGCAGCACCTACTATACACCGAGTGTCTGTATGTGTCCAAAGCCAGAGTGAAGAACAACATATACTTTGTCACTGACCTATTAAAATTTACATTTCAATGATGGGAAAAAGAAAAGACAAATTAAAAAAAAAAAAAAGTGGTTGTGGTTAAGTGCCAAGCAGAAGACCAGCCGGGTGCTATAATCCAGCATGGGGTGCGTGTGGCTATCTCAGAAAGGGGACTCAGGAAGGCCTTCCTTAGATGGAAATATCTAAGTTGAAACCAGAATTATGAAAAGGGGGGGTGTGATGAACTATATAAATTATCTTCGCTATGAGTTTTGTTGTTTATTCTAATTACGTTCAGTTATAAACGTGGGAGGGAAAAACTACCAGAGGCTGAACGAAAGCATCCCAAGACTCGAAACACAGCTCCCCTCTCACTGCAACTGTTTTTCTTTCTACCTCAAACACCAATGCAGAGTCACAATGTGTTCATTATCAGCAGTGACCACAGAAGCAAGGGAAAATCCTGGGGTTTTTGTGGTTGTAATTGTTTTTGAGCTATTTTTGGAGGCAATAAATATTGCTAATAATAAAGCCATTATTTATCAAGCAATGGCTATGTTATACGTATGTTGCATATCGTATTGCATTTAATCCTCACAACAACCGTAGAAGACAAGGGTTATTATCCACATTTTACAGCTAAGTAAACTGAGGTAGAGTGTAAATAACCTGTCCAAGATTACAGAGCTGTGGGGGAGACGGGCTAGCACTCCAGAGCACAGTTGGACGTTAGAGATTTTCAACTATGTGAGAAAGGAATATTGAGGAAAGAACTGAAATCATCACCTTCTCTGGGTCCCTGTATTCATCTCATCTCACTCTACTGAATTTTGTACTCAATTACATAATAGCAGTATAAAAAATCTACTTTGGCTTCTCTGGTGACACCGCTTTTTAAAGGCCAATGATAGTTGTAAAGAAAATGGTGGGACTTCTTCAAAGTTCACTGAAATGCCCAAGTCACTCAGCTGTAATGATGTCTTCATCAAATGAGAACTACCTTATTTTGTAATTCCTCTCTTTCCTTTCATAGAACTCTGCCTTTCATCAGGATGTGTGGCTTGCAGCTGCAGTTTTGACTTGATCCAGAATCTAGCATAAAAGGTGAAGACCTGATAATGAAACCCTTATGCTAATTAATATTTCAATCATGCTTGTGAACAGCCTTTTACTTCCAGTAAGTAAATCTGCTTTTAAAATACAAGTATATGCCAAATGGTTTACTCAGGATTTCTATTTATACAGAAAACATTCATGAGCATAAAAAGCAAACTATATTATTGTGATTGGTCAAAGAATGACAGCATAGGCCCTGCAGTATTTTATATTTAATATCATTATCTACTACCAATGAAATTATAAATGAATCTAAATACTCAGAAGTTTATAGGGATTTTCCCCCACTACCACAAATGCATGTAATTATCCATATTACAAATCAGCTTATTCATTGTTATGCCCACCTTAAAATGGGTATCTCAATCCAATTTGAATTTACAGAAAAATTAGAAAGGTCTGAGTAATGTCTTTGAATCTACTGAAGTTAGAGAGAGGAGACATACTTTTTTTTTTTTTAAACTTATTTGAGAGAGTGAGTGAGTGAGTGTGTGCACGTGTGAATGGGGGTGGGGGAAGGAGCAGAGGGAGAGAATCTTAATCATACTCCGAGCTGAGCACGGAACTCGAAGTGGGGCTTGATCCCAAGACCTATGGGATCATGATCTGAGCCAAAACCAAGAGTCGGAGACTTAACTGACTAAGCCACCCAGGTGCCCTGAGAGGAGCCATTCTTAAGATAAATATCATTTCTCCTCTTTCTTTTAAATATATCAGGTCAGGATTTTCCTTTGAGTAGCTTTCTCTGGTCATGCCCGTCTCCTCAGTGATATGTTATGAAGGTAGAAATGATATGTGTTGTGTTCTCTTAATAACTCCTAGTTCTTGACACATGGGACATTTAAAGGCCTGCATACCTCACATTTGGCTTTTATGGTCCACTTTTCATGGTATCCTTAAAGCAGTGAACAGAATTACATTGGTAAGACTATATACTCTCATTATAAAATTTGCTGGACTTTGGAATTAGTTTGGAACAATTCCTGATGATTTCCACACAAATACTTCAGTGTTGTTCATATATACAGGTAGGGAAGTACGTCAATATGCCAGACAATGCTCACCTCTTTACACTCATAACAAAGTTTGTGTGCCATAAAAAATAAGTCAACATGAATAAATAATTCATTCACTTCTTTACCTTGATGTCCTCTTACTACTCAGTGCTCACATGAAATGACACCTCAGAGTCCTTGCTAGTCCACTAATCCAGTGTAACCCCAGTCATTGCCTTACAACTTTGTGCGTGATTATCAACAAAACACTTGCCAGTGATATCTTTCATTTAGTTATTTGTTCTCCCCTCACCCCCTCCGGTTATTTTCAAAGTTGGTAAGCCCCATAAGGGCAGGGACTTATATTTCCCTAATATAGATAAAAGCCACTCCTAGTACAGTACCTGGCACATAATAGGTATACAATAAATGCTAACTGAATGATTTGAGTAGATGAGTCAATGAGTGAGAGAGTGAATACCTGGAAAACACGATGTAAATACATTAATTCATCAAACAATTAGCCCCATTATTCGTCTTTGTTAAACAGTGATTTTCACGAATATGCATATTATGATAAAAGAAGGGGAAAAAATGCCTTTCTACCAGTAATTCTCATCTGGATGACAGAGGGAGGGATTTTCCCTCCACAGGGTCATTTCACAATGTCTGGAGAGGCTTTGTGATTGTCACAACTGGGAAGGTAATACAGGCAACCATCCACTGCGAGGTCAGGGATGCTGCTGCGAAGGATCCAACATTGCACAGGATAGTCTTCTAAAAAAAAAGGAATTATCCAGTCCAACGTTTAATAATGCCAACGCTTTCTACTATTTTTTACTCCTAATACATATTTAATTTAACACATATGTATTACACAAATACCACATGCTAATATTGAATTCCTGTGAAGAAAAAGACATGTTATAAATATATTACAAACAGAGTTACAAATAGATGGTTGGCTGGCTAGACTGATGGATGGAAGGACAGATGAACAGATACCTCATAGACAGATATATGCACACATAAATAGAAAGATAATCCCAACACAGTGTAGGACTAAAACCATGTGATGGCTAATTGCAGGAAACGTATCCTCTTGCTATCATCTAATCATGCATCCATAGAATTTGTTCTTTTTATTTTTTTATTTTATTTTTTTCAAGATTTTACTTATACATTCGACACACAGAGAGAGCACACAAGCAGGAGGAGTGGCAGGCAGACAGAAGGAGAAGCAGACTCCCCACTGAGCAGGGAGCCTGATGTGAGGTTTGATTCCAGGACCCTGGGATCATGACCTGAGCAGAAGGCAGACGCTTAACCAACTGAGCCACCCAGGCACCCCTGTTCTTTTTAAATAGTAAAATATTGGGCTACGTAATAAGATACAATTAACACTGGGGAGAGACTATATGGTAATTTTGGCATGAAATGCTAATCACATTTTTAAATTTAAATTCAATTAATTAACATATAGTGTATTATTAGTTTCAGAGATAGAGTTCATTGATTCATCATTTGTATATAATATCCAGTGCTCATTACATCACATGCCCTCCTTAATGCTAATGACATTTGTGAACAGAATGGCTATAAGTGAGAACTAGTCACCAGGGTTTAGTTAAGTGTGCTGTGAAATAAATATAATAATGCCTTCCTTCAAATGAAAGGCATGTGTCTCCTTCCCATAAATGAAAATCACTGTGTCCAGTGAGATCTGTATTAACTATGTGGAAGGAATGGTTCTGTAGTACGTGAGGAAGAAGAAAACTGAAATCAAAGAAAGAGTTTGAGCAGAGGTGGTTAGAAAACAATCAGAGCCCTAAAGAGTGGGGCTTATCCTTAGATCACTGGATGAAAAATAAAAATATTTTGTTTCCTAGAAGAGGTGCTGCATTCTATGGATGCAGTATGTCCATGAAATAGGTGAGATGTAGCGAAGGCAGGATTTATATTAAGAGAAGGACAGAGGTTGCTTCCTCCAAGTCTTCTTCATTTCTATCATAGTGTGGAGGGATCCAAAGTGCTTGCTTTACTAGCACATATACTAAAATTGGAATGATGTAGAGAAGAACACCATGGCCCTTGTATAATGATGAAATGCAAATCCATAAAGTCTTTTCTATATTTTTTAGTGTGATAACATATTCAAAGTGTTAATGGTCAACCAAGATTTCAATGTCTAGGAAAACTATCCTTTAAAATTAAGAGGAAATTAATACATTTCCAGATAAGCAAAAACAGAGAGAATTTGTGGCTAGCCTATCTGCCCTACAAAAAACATTAAAGTAAATCCTTCAACCTGAAATAAGAGGAAACTAGACATTCACCTGAAACTTATACACAGAAAAAATAAAGAACACTAGTAAACAAAGATATAAAAGACGTGTATATATGTATTTCTTGTAATTCTCTTCTTCTCCTATATGATTAAAAGCAATGGCACAAAGATGTAATTTGTATGACAATTACAGCACAAAGGACGAGGAGGTAATGGATATACTGTAACAAAGCTTCTACACTATTCAGTTAGGTTAGGATTTATATGAACCAGATTGTTTTAAGTAAGATGCCAATTGTAATCCTCAGGGTAACCACTAAGGAAAAAAAAAAAAAAAACAGAGAAAGAAACAAGGGATAGAAAACGATACACTAGAAAAATATTTAAAATGAAAGAAGAGTAACAGAAAAACAAAAATGTATATATATAAGGAAAAAAGGAAAATAATAGATGTCAAATCCATCATATCAGTAATTACATTAAATGTAAATAGATTTAATACTTTAATAAAAAGAGAGATTGCCAGAATAGTTTAAATAAAATGATGCAACTAGATGCTGCCTAGAAGTGAAAAACTTAGGGTTCAAAGATGTTTACAGGATGAATGTAAAAGAATGGAAAAAATAGGTATGCCTTGGAAAAAGTGACCAAAACAGATCTCGGATGGCTATACTACCATTAGACAAAATAGACTTTAAGAAAAAAAAGTTACTAGAGACAACAAGGGACATTTTATAATGCTAAAAAGTCAGTGAGGAAGATATAACGATTACAAACATAAGTTTACCTAAAAACACAGCCCTCAAATACACAAGACCAAAACTGACAAAATTGAAGGAAGAGACAGGCAATTCAATAGTAAACAGCTGAAGACCAATACCTCATTTTCAATAATGGATAGAACAACTATGCAGAAGATCAACAAGGAAGTGGAAGGCTTGGAGAGGTCCAGAAGTTTCCATGGACTTCTGTGGGAGAGCATAGGAATCGCTGAAGATAAAAGCCACAGGGCCACTGTATCAAGATGAAACAGACCTTTATTAGTAAGAATTCTCCACAGAAACAACAGGGTGTGTGTGCGTGTGTATCGATATCTATCTGTATATAAACATACACACACACACACACACACACACACTCAGAGACAGAAAGAGAAAGAAAAAAAGAGAAGGAAAGAGGTTTCTTCTTTCTTTTAAGGGATTATCTCACACAGTTGTGGAGACCTGTTAAATCAAAAATCTGCAGGATAGACTAGCAGGCTGGAGAATCAGTGAAGAATGACAATTGATTCCAAAGACAGTCTGCTGGGATATTTCTTCTTCATTTGGGGAGGTTATACTCTGTTCTCTGAGGGCCTCAACCAATTGGATGAGGCCCACCCATATCACAGAAGGAGATCTGCTTTACTCAATGTCCAGTAATCTAAGTTAATCTCATCCAAAAACATACCCTTACAGAAACACCTAGAATAATGTTTGACAAAATATCTGGACAGTGTGGTCCAGACAAGTTGACACATAAAACTAACCATCACAGGACTCCAGTGATGAGTTGGATAGATGATGTCACCAAGACTCAACAGAGGCCTAACAGCATGAACAAGACTTGAGGTGGACAATAAAAAAGGGAGGGTCTTGGTCCCTCCTACATTGTTGGTGGGAATGCAGGTTGGTGCAGCCACTCCGGAAAACAGTGTGGAGGTCCCTTAAAAAGTTAAAAATTGAGCTACCCTATGACCCAGCCATTGCAATACTGGGTGTTTACCCCAAAGATACAGACGTAGTGAAGAGAAGGGCCATATGCACCCCCATGTTCATAGCAGCATTGTCCACAATAGTTAAACTGTGGAAGGAGCCGAGATGCCCTTCAACAGATGACTGGATTAAGATGTGGTCCATATATACAATGGAATATTACTCAGCCATCAGAAAGAACGAGTTCTCAACATTTGCTGCAACATGGACAGCACTGGAGGAGATAATGCTAAGTGAAATAAGTCAAACAGAGAAAGACAATTATATGATTTCTCTCATCTATGGAACATAAGAACTAGGAAGATCGGTAGGGGAAGAAAGGGATAAAGAAAGGGGGGGTGATCAGAACGGGGAATGAAACATGAGAGACTATGGACTCTGGGAAACAAACTGAGGGCTTCAGAGGGGAGGGGGGCTGGGGGAATGGGATAGACTGGTGATGGGTAGTAAGGAGGGCACGTATTGCATGGTGCACTGGGTGTTATACGCAACTAATGAATCATCGAACTTTGCATCAGAAACCAGAGATGTACTGTATGGTGACTAACATAATATAATAAAAAAAACATTAAAAAAAAAAAAGGGAGGGTCTTGGGACCCTGGTAATCCAGGAGAACCAGCCTGATCACAATTTTACCAGTCTCATAATTTATAAGAAGTAGTGGTCATAATTGGGTGACTGATATTAAATGCTAATGGCAAAGCACTGTCCTGAAGGCAAGCAAGGAACTGCAAGCTAGCACAGGAATGAATACTTATGTAGGAGTCCCTTTCTACTGCACTCGATTCATGTAAATGCCCAAGTTCCTAGGCAATTTCTTGGGGGTATAGAAGTAGAAAAAGAAATAATTCCGAAATACCTAGAAACCAGGGAGATTAAGTTACCTAAAATGGTTGCAGATTTTCTCGCCATGAACATTATTCACATTTTAGACTGAATAAATTTTTGTTCTGAGAGGATATCCTGTTCCTTCTAGGATTTTTAGGAGGAGCACTGACCTCTATCCAGGAGATGACAGTGGCACCCCTCCCCCCAAGTCATGACAATCAAAAATATCTCTATACATTGTCAGGTGTTCAGGGGGGCAGGGCACAAAAGCGACCCAGCTGAGAACAACTGAGCTAGAGATCGTGATATTGTTAATTGGAAAATTATCTAGCCAATAATGTGTGTGTGGGGCGGGGGGTGTGTTGACAGGGGCACTTGCTAATAGTTAACTCATAAAACCAGGGAGGAAAGGTTTCCGTTCTAGTACTCTGAAGAGTATTTATTAAACATATGTATTGAACTAAACATCTAACCAACAAACAGAAGTTCTAGTTCATCCCTCTACCCTTCACTGACTCCTCATATAAAAAAGTGATTTACTTGATTGTAGCCAAGTTGATGGTTTATAGTAGTGAAACCTCCTGACTCTTTATCCTAGTGCCGCTTCTTAAGTGCTTGCCTTTAAACAGATTCAGGTGTCTTTGTTAGATCCTGCTCACATGTAGTAAAAATACCAGAAGCAGTTATGAATCAGCTTTATCAGTAATAAAAATGTTTCAGCATTTTAATGCTTACCTAAATTATTTTGTAGGTCCTCAGTTTGTTCTTAATAATAAAATGATTTGCCACAAATTATTTTCTTTTTTTAAGAAGAATGCTTTTCAATTTTCTAGACGTACGTTGTTGGAAAACGGTTTGGATACCAGCCATGCCAACACCACAGTCTCTTGAACATCCCCTACAAAATCTCCCATTCTTTTAGGTACAAACTGCCATCGATGTTTCTGGCTTGAAAATAAATACCTTTAGTTTACCAATTACATTTTTAAACATGTATTTTATTTTTACATCTTATCTTGATCCTGACTTAGCAAAGATATGCCTTAAGACCAATACAGTGTAAGTATAGATCTTTTTTTTTCTTTTTTGTTTTCTTTTTGTCTAGTAGAAACCTGATTTTATTCCAACATAACCATAATCAGCATTTAAAACAACAACAACAACAACACTGGACAGTGTGGGGGAAAAAAATCTATATTTTCAGGCAATGGTTTTACACTCAGTATGGGAAAAAAAAAAAAAAAAAAAAAACAACAAACCTGCTTGCCAAGTAAAGGCATTAACACATTTTCAAGGGACTTTTCAAGTGCATTTTTTTTCCCTTGGCTCAGCATTTCATTTTTACAGCATCTATTAATCAAGTCTAAGCAGGCTTTAAATCCCCAATCCCTACTTCAGATTATTTCACAATTGCTGTCCTCTTGTCTCTTTGTCTCTAGTACCATCTTCCCCTGATTCCATTGTTTTAGTTCAGCTCTTTGCTCTGCACTTTCAATCATCCCAAGTCTACCATCCTTTGAGAACAGCAGCTATCAATTTCTAAAGCCATACAACAAGGACTAATGTTTATACTTTCAAAGGGAATTCACTGAATAATAAAGACCATTTAAGAAATGCCAGGAAAAATTGATTACTCCAGAATACAGAGCAACCAGTCCAGATCGGAGAACACCATTTAGTCCTTAGAATTGGTAGAGAGACAAAAGGGGGGGGTGACTAAAATTCATCTTTTTCTTTATTATATTTGGATAGTAAAACTCCCAGAATCTAAGAAGCAGTTAACTTAATCAAGAAAAGGGAAAGATAACAGCTATACATTTTAAGTTAAAGATGTAAAAGAAGATAAAAAAAATATGGTAATGCACAGAACCAAATATTTTCTCCATAGAAAAATAATTTGATCAAAAGGGTTTTACTGTTTCAGTGAGGTGGAAAGGCACAGATAAGTGGTTGCCTATTTTCTTCCCTGTCTTATCCTTACAAGTAATTGATAAATTGCTAAGGATCTAAAGGCTAAACGCCATTAACCTGTTTTTCTCAGGTATTTGCCATAATTCTAAATGTTGTTATTCTATAAGTCCATTTTGTGCATGCCTCCATAATAGTAGTAAGATCTGGGCATGAGAAATACGGAGAGAAATCAGAGGAATCTCAAGTTGCTTGAAACCACTGAAAACCATGGGCAAGCTTGTATCCGAAACTCAAGCTTCCTGGATTTTACTTCCACAACAAAATTCAAAATAACATCATTTCTTGCTTTGTTCCAATCCTTGATGAAGTTCAAATACTGAAACATTTTCCTGTTTGAAATTTGCAGACCACCATTCAGAACTTCAGAGAATATTACCTCGATTGAATAACTGTGTGTGTATCTCTATTCATTAGCTCCAGTATCCCAAATCTAACATTACGCTTCTTGTAAGTGACAATAAATTGTTTCCAAATACAACTTCTTCTCATTCTTTTTATGGATATTATAAAAAAGCAGCAAATCAAAGAGTAAAACAGGTTAACTTTATGCCAATCACAAAACCTGGTGACAGGTGTCGCCATGTGTTGCGACAAGATCTCTTGGCCATGGGTCATTGCTTTGAAAGGAACTAACGAATGGCTTGCGGTACTGTGACACACTGAAAGGCCCCCTGGGATCTCATGCAAAGATCTCATGACAGGTATGAAATTAACTCGTGGTATCATGGTATTTTCCAAACATGACAGCTTCCAGAATCGTTGCCACTTAGCACAGTGGGGATTGTGGGAGGAACTGCGACATCTAGTAAATGATTTCAGTGGGATCTCCTAAGGGCCGTAAGAAAAAACCGTCCCCTGAGAAAATGTGTAGAAAGTTAAAATTGTAGAAGGTGGGGCTCAAATAACGTGGCAGTCAAGCAAAAATAATTCTGTTTTGGATACTCTTGTAACTTTAATTTACTTCCTGGACTAATTTCCACAGAGAAGATGAATAAAGTATCCATTATTATAATTTTGAAGAGCTCTTTATTTCTTCCTTGAATTAGAACAAGGGTTTCAGTCATGAGCGGAGGAAGTACTGGCGCAACCATGGTTTTTCGAAGCACACACGTGCGCAGGCATGTGAGCGTGGAAGCGTGCGCGCGCGCGCGCGCACACACACACACACACACACACACACACACTGGCTGTACCATGCAAATTAAAACACTAATGCCCACACTGTAACTAAATCTTATAATTATGTTACATGCAAAAATGTAAAATCTGGAAACAGTAACTGTAAAACTCTTTGTTATAGAAAAGATAGATGTTAAAAGAGCAAAGCAAAACATTTGCATCACATAATAAATAAATGTGTCACAGGCCTACTTTACTGACTTCTGAGTTAATTGCCTTTTCTATATCAATTCCAAATGTCACGTCAAAGATAATATGAGGAAATGAGCAAACAGAGAAAAAGGAAGAACAGGCAAATTTAGCACTTAGAAATAAAGTCACATAGGGGCGCCTGGGTGGCACAGCGGTTAAGCGCCGGCCTTCGGCTCAGGGCGTGATCCCGGAGTTGTGGGATCGAGCCCCACGTCAGGCTCCTCTGCTATGAGCCTGCTTCTCCCTCTCCCACTCCCCCTGCTTGTGTTCCCTCTCTCGCTTGTGTTTCCTCTCTCGATGGCTGTCTCTATCTCTGTCAAATAAATAAAATCTTTAAAAAAAAAAAAAAAAGAAATAAAGTCACATAAACAAGGTATTTATTTTCTTTGAATTCCTAATATAAAAACAGCATGCGAGTTATGAATGCCACTTTTTTGCATAATTTTCACAGTATATGGTAAGAGAAATCACAAGTACAGTGATTATAGCTTGAAATGCAAGCAATTGTTAGTCCTGAAAAGAATAAAAGGAACACGTGACTATAAATGTGGTTGAGAACCAGAAATTACGTGGGATTCAATGCTATGTTCTTCTGCCAACAGACAAATTAAGTGTATTAATGTTATGTGTGTATACAGATACAGACCATTAACTCTGGTTTCACAATCTGGGCACTAGAGGCTAACTCCTGGTTCTTTATTTTGCTTTTTTTCAATAAAAATTTTCTCCAGAATTCCTTTATGATCCTAGCATGTGGACATTATCATCTAATTCTAGTAACTGTGAATACCTTAATTATCAAATAATACCCTTCAATTTCCAAGCAGATGCTCAATACATTCTTTAAGATCAGTGAGCAGTTAGCATATATAGTAAGTGATTTCCTAAAATGACTATATATGTAAGAAACACTGTATAACAAATACTATGTGCCAAGCACTGTTTGAGGAACTTTACAAGCAATTCATTTAATCTTAATAATAACAACCCTATAAGTTAATATCTCCAACTTTCAGATGAGATAATGCATGTACAGAGAAGATAAGTCATTTTAACAAGTCTACAGCTGATAAGTGGGATAGTCTGGAATTGGACCAGAGTCCATCATCTTTAACCTCCATGATGCTATGGAAGTCCTTCCCAGATCAATGTACAACAACCCTTCCAGGCACGAGATTTCCCTTGGGACTCCCATTCTTCTTGCTATTACCTCTTATTTAAACCTCATGGTCAAAGAAAATGGAGTCACTGGATTCCATTAGTTGTAACTATACCACCCACTTTAGAAAACCCAACTGTCTTCTAAGCAAGCTAAACTCTGCCCTTCCCTGTAACCAACCTCCCAGACAGTCTCTGAAGAAAGGCTGTAACAATGTTAATGTTTTGATGATATCAACCTTCAGAAGTCAAGATGTTTCATTCAACATATTTTCTTGAGTATCTATGAAATATACACATCATATATATTGTATATGTTAAAAAGAGTGGTGAATTAAACATGCATAATCTTTACCATCACAACACGTAAGATTCGTGGGGAAATATAAAAGTAATGTCAATGAATATGTGCTTATTTATTTTAAATAATTTTTAAAAGAATGGTATAAATCAGTGATTTCAACTTTGGAGTCCAGTAAGTCTTCAGCCCCAACTCCTCTGATTACTAGTTTTTAGAACATGAATTACTCTCTTAAACTTTCAAATTCTCATTTAAAAAAAAATCTACTAGAACAGATTAATAGTGTTTTAAGGATTAAAAGAGTTAACATACAAAATACTTAGAAAATTGCCTGACATACAATATATACATTCAATTAATAGTATCTTTATAATTGCTCAGTGTTTATCTTTTACACGCCCTTCCTTTTACATACGTTTATCTTATCCTTTTGAATAATAGTAATGACCTTTTTTCAATTACAACAAATAAAGGTTCTTCATCACAGAACAATAGTAAGTTTATCAAATTTCCATTCAATATTTTTATGAATACATAAAAAATGAGATTACTGGAAAAAGGCAAACACCTGGTCCCTAAGTGTCCACTGTTTCCTGTCTGTGACATCATAGAAACCATCTGCTAGCTCTCTCTGTAGTAAAGTACTAAGTATTTCACTCTGATGGGCAAAATTTTGTCATTCTACATAGCAACTAAAACAGTTTACAAGATATGTTTTTTTCACAGAGATAAGATTTTTTTTCATAAACCACTCTTGCCATCAATGCACATCAGTAGAAATAATACAGAAGTTAAAAGTGCCTATAATATAACTGGAACATAAGCAGGATATTTGCTTCTGTCCTATAGATTATGGATTTATTTTTTCAACCTGACAATGGAAATCTGACCGATGAATACAAAGGTTACATAACAATTCATTTTGATATAGAAAAATATACCCATACGATGTTAGTGTGATACTAGACGATGAGTCACACAATGCTTAAGAGCTTGGCTCAGCCCTACCACTCAATGGCTATGTAAACTTGGGCAGTCATTGATTCCCAGACCCTCTCCAATCTAAGGAGCAGTTTCATCACTAGTAAGAGGGTAGAATAATTCCAACCCACAGGTTGTTGTAAGAAATAAGCACTTACTATATGCCTAGTGGCACTAGGCACTGAAGATACGGTGGTAAATAAGACTAGACTACAGTCCATGCTAATAATTCACTGTCTACATTGCTTAGATAGAAAAGGAAGATATTGCTTCTTATTTCATAAAAACGCTGAGAATAAGCTATATGGTCCACCAGAATGATAAATGAAGACACTGCAAAGATCACAGTGGTTTATATATGGAAAGCATAAGAATTCAATATAGCATTAATAATATTTCTTGCATATAATTAATTGGGTAAATCCTCATACAAATAAAAGAAGTGAAGAAAAAACTGTGCATTAAGGCAGAATATACCTTGTACTTCACAAACTGTGGGAACCAATTTTCCAATTGTAGATATCTTAAATGTTCCTGAAAATGGTCAAAATTATTCTATTTAAATTTTGAAAATCATGTTAGGAGAAACAAAACAATGTGTTGTTTATAATGAAAGGGAACTACTGGTGACAGAAATGTCAACCCAACTCACACTAGAGTAAAAAATTGTACCAAACAATAAACCAGGAAATTCCAGAGCAGTATCTGTGTTTAGAAGATCGTAGGTAGTTTAACTTGAAAGTCAAATCTTTTCTCATTTAGCTTGTCTGAATAGTGGGCATATTTATTCTGTTTAACTAAAGACAGCCTTAGTTGGCTTAATAGTTTTGAATGTTCTAATTTGCAGATGGTTTATCTTAGGCAAATATATTTACATTGAAATAGTAATATGTTTTAATATTAACATAAGTGTGTGTGTGTATGTGTGTGTGAATTCACAATGTTTTACAGGGATTAAAAGTTGCATGTGATATCATACTCTTTCTAGATTTGCCTTTTACGATATGGTAACCACTCGCCGCATTTAGTTATTTAAAGTTAAATTAGTTAAAATGAAAGATAATTAAAAATTTACTTTCTCAGTCACACTAATCACATGGAAAGTACTCAACAGCTACATGCAGCTAAAGATGCACATACTGGACGATGCAGATATAGGACATTTCCATCACTGAATAAAGTTTTATTGAGTAGATCTGGTGTAGACATTCATTTATACATTTATTTTTATTCATTTATTTTTGTTTCTTTACACAACAAACATTTATTAATGTGCCAAGCCCTGGGCTAAGCCATGGGACAAAATGATAACCAAATATAGATATTGTTCCAATTGTCATGAAATTTACATTCATATGGGATAAATAGACACTAACTAAATGTTCACACAAAGTTAAAACTGAAAATATGATAAGTCCTAAGAAGGAAAGGCAAGGGGTGTAATTTTAGAGGGAGAAGACTGATCTACCTAGGAAGATGACTCTAGTGAAGTTACCATTGACATGAGATAAAAGATGTGCAGGAGTTGGTTCAGCAAAGAGGAGAGAAAGTGTAGTAAACAGATAGATGATCATGTGCAAAGGCTCTGTGGTCAGAAGGGCCTGGAGAATGTGAGGGAGAAAAGGTCAATGTATAGGAACTGGTAAAGAGTGGGGGAATTTGGTCAAAGTTGATCCTGGTCTATATTATTGACACCTTGTGAGCAATGTAAAGAGCTTGTCTTTACCCAAAAAGAAATGGAAAGTAATTTTAAGCAGAAAGGTGGTGTGGTCAAATTTGTATTTCAAAAAGAATCTCTGGGTACAGTATGGAGAACTACCATATGGGCAAGTGTAGAAAAGAGTAGTTAGACACATCCATGCATGTTACTATCTCTCCACCTGCCACCTCTAGTTTAAATATAGGCGGGCAGATTATAATTTAACAACAAAAAGCATCCATATTAATATGGCTAAATTTTTAAAGGAGTTATTATGATAGAAAACTAACTTGACCTCAAACTTGTGGATATGATTATTTCATAATGTGTGATTTTTTTTTTTTTTTTCTATCCACAGAAGCAATAGGAGAAGGAATAGACAGGGAAGCATGTAAATATGCTGAATTTAGCTCCAAGCCAATACTGACGACACTGAATGGTAAAATAATAAAGGTCTGGAGAACCCAGCTCCTGAATAACATTAAAGGAGAAAACAGGGGCATCTGGGTGGCTCAGTCTGTTAAGTGTCAGACTCTTGGTTTTGGGTCAGGTCATGATCTCAGGGTTGTGAGATGGAGCTCCGTGGATCCTCGCTCAGCACGGAGTCTGCCTGGGATTTTTTCCCTCTTCCTCTCCCTCCTCTCTCTGTCTTTCTCTCTCTCAAATAAACCAAATCTTTTTTTAAAAGGAGATTAACAGAGGCTAAGGGGGAAATAACTAAGTTTGGGAATGATAATTATCCCGAAGAACTTAAAAAGCTTAAATACTTGTGTAAAAGACAGCTAAAGTAAAACACTTTAGACAGCTAAAGTAAAAGATTCAGGTTCCTAGACAAGGAACTCTCCATTGGCCAGGGTGGTGCAAAGTAACCACTTTCAGAGTGTGCAGGAGGGGCACACTCGTTTTTTGGCCATGAAAAATCCACCAAGCAAATGCTAGTTATTTTATACCCATTAAAAAAACACAAAAACTAACAGAAAAAAAAACAAAAAACAAAAAATAAACCCAAAGTATGAACTCACTGTCGCTAGAATATTTGCAAAGCTCCTGCTTTCCTACAGTCTTTGCACCTGCTGCTCCCTTCACTTGAGTGGCTCCTTCCCAGATATTCACAGAGCCATCCTTCATTCAAATCTCTGGTCCAATGTCACCACTTCAGTGAGGTTTTCCTCGGCTAGCCCGTCTAACAGTGGCCCCGTGTCCTCACTTTTACTTAATAGGAAGTATCATCACCTGACACTTTATTACCTCTTTATTGGCTTGACTGTTTGTTACCTCCTGATATTAGACTATAACTCCCACAAAGACAGAACTTTGTCTTATTCATCTCTATATCCCCAGCACCAAATGCCTGGCTCAACAAGTAACGGGGGCAAGGATGACTGAAGGGAGTGCAGGACGGATCACATTGTGAGTGGAGTCCAGCAATCAGTCGTCTTTGGAACGTATGCCACAAAATGTGTTGATTGCTGCTTTGAACTATTTCAATATAAACTCCTACCTGATCTTGCAATTTGTCTCCACAATGTAAACAACTCCATAGTCTTTCTAGTTATGAGACCTAAAATTCTCTTTTGCTTAGGGCTACTTGACACTGAAAGTATCATGGCCAATGTACTAACTTACCACACAAACTACATGAGGGAAGAATTCATCTTCCTTATTTCCACACAATAGTGCCTTGTAACAAATGAAGCCTGTGTTCTTGAAATGTTTCTGAGAGGAAAGAGGAAGAGAATAATGAAAGAACGCTTGAAATTTATGAACCAGAAGTACACATATTACTAAACCTAAGGCTTGGAAGAAGATCATAAAGTCCACTCAGAAATGACAAAGAACAGTGTGTTGATAAGAATAAAGACAAACAAAATTATGAACTGGAACTATGTCTGTCAGTACCCCTACGACTTGGGAGAGAACAGAAGAGTCTGCGCAAATTTTTCCAAGAACAAGGTAATAAGGATTATAGCGACAACGATAACAGAAATGTAGACACACTCTCTCTGAGACTTGCAAAAGGATAAGTAATTCCCCTAACATTTTTGGCACTGTGTACATGAGCTTGTATAAATGAAACATTTTAAATAACAGCAGCGGTATTATGGTAAAGCATAAAAACAATGAAAACTTTAAAGTAATTAATGGACATAAGAACTTACTGTATATAGCAATTGGTAAAATTATTTGTAGGCATGTTATTTAGGAGTATAAAAATTTCATTCACCCAATTCTGTTGAAATCCTGCTACATTGCAGAAAACGTCTACCATATGACTTCAGTCGGCACATATCAAAACAGTGTTTTATCACAACGCTATTTTTAATAGCTAGAGATATGACTACCAAATAGAAATGTCACAAAAACATGATCTCCACTTAACATGAAAGATGACTTTTCGTAAGAGGGCTTCAAACACAGCATGCGTATTAAAAGGAAGAACTGGGATGTGTGCTCGACGCACAGTTCTCCTCCCCACATTCATCAATGTTCACTTTGATTTCCCTTTCCTCTCTCCACTGCTCCTCTGAATCTATTTGTCAGATAACCATATCGCACGTTTCCTGACTTCCACAGCTTAGCATGAATATATCAGCTTCTGCAGCTCTGCATCCCTGGCTTCAACTGATGCCAATGTCCATTCCAAATTAAAAATTTTTGACAGTTTTTCTCCACCCTCACAAATGCCCTTCGTTTCATCTCATGAGAATTTCCCATGTGGTAAATGTATCAAGCAGGTTTCTGTAATCTCTCTGACAGCCTCTCTGTCTAGGACTGGCTAGAAATAATCAGTGGGCACAAGGGTCGATGTTCAGAGAAAAAAAAAAAAAAATAGGAGGCCTCATGGAGTTCTCCAATCCAGCTGAAATTGGTTGATCAAGGATCCTCGCCTCAGGTAGAGCATAAGCCTGAAATGATTTCACTTTTTTCCTCAAAGGTGGCTTTCAACACTATTTTGCCAAATTCTCCTTTCCCATCACTCTATGATATCGTGTCATTCCATAAGCCTCGTGTCACTTCTTATCACTAAAATTCAGGCTGATTCAAAGTGCTTCCTCCTTCCTCATTTCCGGCCAGAACTAAGGCAGGATGGAGTTTATTAAATGAGGAGAGGAATGCATTCTCCTATTTCATTCTTTCTCTTTCTGTAGCATCTTGGAATTATAATTGTTACTTCTAGCCTGATTGTCTGTTGGGTCAGCCCCTGCTCCAGCCCCAGGCACTTCCACCTCCATTCCCCCCTCCCCCATTTCTACCCCTCACTCCCCATCCCAGAATGATCCCAGAGCATTCTGCAGCTGGAGTCAAAGCACACTTAGCAACCCCCTTAGGTGAGGCACCCCCAGGACAGCTCACACCCAGCCACTTACTATGGGGTCTATTTGAGCTATAGGACATTCATGCAACCCTGCAGGATCCAAAGGTAAAAGTATGAGCTGTTTGACTTGCCCATCCTATGACCTCTTCCCAACCCCCTGTCCTGCCCACCTTGGCACAGGCACACACCAGGAAGTCCACCCGTGATTCAGGTAACCAAACAGGGAACACACTGCCAGCTTCCCATCTCTCAGGCACATCAACCTGTTCAAAGGATTACGTCAGACCCCTTCACTTGGCTTCGCATAAGGAAAAGTGCTACAGAAGGAGCCCCTCTTATCACAATGCACAATTTGCACAGTTTCAGAGAGCCACTCTCATCTTCTTGCCCCAAATGTTTCTGTACAGAAGCAGGGCAGCTGGTAATATTGGGGAACTCCAGCTTCTTTCAGCTCTTAGAAAGCCTCTGAGGAAGATTCTGGCCCTAAGATTTTATTCCTCTTTACTCAGATTTTATTTCCCTCTTACTAAAGATTAACTGGGCTAATCTATGTTTTCAGCTGTGAACTATAATTACTAATTTGGGATCCACAACCACAACAAAAATATAAGGTCCCACTCAACATCCTGTTATCTTATTTGTTTATTTATTTATAGATTTTATTTATTTATTTGACAAAGAGCGAGAGCACGCACAAGCAGGGGGAGGGGAAGGCAGAGGGAGAGGAAGAAGCAGGCTCCCTCCCAAGCAAAGAGCCCAACGTGGGGCTCGATCCCAGGACCCCAGGATCACGACCTGAGCCGAAGGTAGAGCCCAGGCATTCCTAGTCAACAGTTCTTAATATATTTACCATGTCACCACTAGATATTCTATAAAATCTTATACTTTATTATTCCAAATTATTTTCCTCACTGTTTGAAATTAATATAATACAGAAGCTTGAGAAACCTACAGCCTTTTTCTGCAAAAGATTTTATCTAGGGAACACGTGTTGGGGCAAAACACATTAAAGCAGGAGTAAACATACAATGTAATAAGACAATGAATATGAATTGATAAATAAATAAAACTAACTATAAAATAATAAATAAAGCAAAACAAAATAAAACTAAAGCAAGGTTTTTTATAAGACCTATCATTTCAGAATTGACCATCAACAGCAGAGTTAATCAAACTCATTGCAAAAATGACAATATCAAGGCAAATCCATTTCTCTGACAACCGTTACATTTTCTCCTTCAAAAACAAAAAGAAAGTATTCAATTTGCTTTTAACTGTCTCTTGGAAATTTCTTAAATCTATTTTCTTAACAGAATACCTCTTAAATCAGAGGGAGGATATTTGTTGCCAAAAGCTGTATAATATTTAGCATTTTTCTTGAGTTTTATGTAACAATTTAACAAAGAAAATCAACTTGAACCCAACCTTGCCCCTGAGATACACAGATGGGTTTAAGTAGGTGTAAACTTAAACTGGTAAAGATCATGAGATACATTGTATGAGGTAATTTTAGATCCTTTTCAAAAGCAGAGATTTTACAGATCATGCTTTTGGTTTAATTTTCTTTTTGCAAAATAATAGCAAAAAATTCTCATAATTTTAAGCTAACATGAGCCACTAGAAACACCTCAATACTAAAAATTTCTTCAGAAGTGCATGCAATATTAAGAAGTCAATGGGAACTAAAACATGAACATAAAGTACAGGAAAATGAATAATCCCAACCTGCCCTAAGGCCTAAATCGCCTCACAGTGGTTAATTTAGATCTTATGCAAAGCAAGTTGCTACCAGGGCAAGGAAACAAATTCTCATTATATTCGGTGCCCAGATATCACCAGGGAAATAATGGCAAGATAGTCCTTCTCAGCATAATTTCAAAAAGAGATCTTGCTGCCAAATAAAATCGCCTTAACAAAAATGGTATCACTTAGCTGTTCAGTTAGTCAGTAGGCATTTATTTGAATTCTGTCGTATACGGTGAAGGAGCACAAAATAAATAGAGCACAGGGTCCTTACCACTGAGAAATATGAGATATACACTGGAAGTAACAGATGAATGAATGCAAGGAACCAGATGTGCCAATATGAAAAGTAATGAGGACAAATTATGCAGGTAAATGCTACGGGGATGCTCACACATGCTTTGTGATCAGCCAGCTCCCAGTAGACTCAGCTCCTACCATTTCAAGTAGGGGAAAGGGGAGATCCTCTCCTGGATGTTTTAGTCCATTCGGGCTGCTATAACAGAGTACCATAGTGTGGGTAGCTTAAAAGCAAGAGAAATGTACTTCTCACAGCTCTGGAGGCTGGGCAGCCCAAGATCAAGGTGCGAGCAGATGAAGTGTCTGGTAAGAACTGGATTCCCAGTTCACGGGTAGCTGTCTTTTTGCCGTGTCCTCACATGGCAGAAGGGGTGAGGGAGCTCTCTGATGTCTTTCTTGTAAGGACACTAATCTCATTCATGGGGGGCTCGCCCCTTAGGACGTAATCACCTCCCCAAATCCCCACCTCCAAATACTATCACACTGGGGATAAACTTCAGCGTACGAATTTGGTTGGGGGGGCACAAATACTCATTCTACACCACTGTGTCCTAAGATAATCAGGGAACAACTCTGATTAATAACTACTGTTTTAACAACTCTTGTTATGATATGAGTAAATAACTGTGTGTTAGCGTGTCCTAAACTAAAGATCTCAGGTGCTGCCTTGCTGATTTAGGTCACCTCCCCGCCCCACTCTGATAGGTTAAAGCAACCACATCCAGCTCGCATGCGTTCGAAGCCGATCTCATTTGCTCTTACTTCACTTGTTCTAAATGAAAATGAAACTCGATACCATCCTAACCTCCTAATGCAGGAAAACCACACACTCTATCAGCTTGGTTGCCACTGAGGGACAGTAGCACACACCACCCCAAAATGCACCATGTTGGCATGTGGATTATTTTGAGCTAAACACCATGAAGACCCAGAAGCCTCAAGAAGAGTTCTTTGTCTCTCCCTTAACTACCTAAAAAAATTTACTTTTTTAAGGTTTTATTTATTTATTTGAGCAAGAGAGAGAGAGAACATGCACAAGCGGGATGGGGGGGGCGCAGAGGGAAAGGGAGAAGCGGACTCCCCGCTGACCAGAGAGCCTGATGTAGGGCTTGATCCCAGGACCCTGAAATCATGACCTGAGCTGAAGGCAGACGCTCAACTGACTGAGCCACCCAGGCTCCCCAAACCTAAAAGAATTTAGATAGAGGGTCTGTACCAGGAAGAGAGAGCTATTATCAGAGAAACTTTTAATATCAGAAAGACTTACCTGCATGAAAGGGCAAACATCTATTTACCAAATGTTTGCTCTTCTCATCTTCCTGTGAATTGCCTTCCTCCCCTTTGAAGCCCAGAATCCTACCCCCTTCTCAACTTAGGATGGTACATAAGCCTCAATTGCCTGACTGCCTGTGAGTCTCATATTTGTCCATAGGCATGAAATTAAATTTGTTTTTCTCCTGTTAATCTTAGTTCAACTTAATTATTAGACCAGCCAAAGAACCCAGAAGGAAAGAAAGGAAAGGTTTTCGGCTCCTGTGCCACAAAGTAAGCTTCTGTCCTGAGGTTGCTGGCACCAAAGCCAGAGCTTAATGTTTTTACAAATAAAGAAAAAAAAATAAAACAATTGTGATGCTAACCTGTACCTTGGGTAAGGGGTTAGTTCGACAATCACCATCAACCACCAGGCATCTCAAAGAAATTTACAATCTGGGTAAAAATAGCATGCCTGCTGGGCAGATAGAACTTCGAGGTCAGCCCCTAGCCCCCTCTTCATTAGATTGCTGACACTGAGCCTCCCCCATGTGGAAATTCCAAAGCTGCCCCCAGTAAAGACAGAGCTCCTTGGCCATTCACTCACGTCATTGCTACAGGTGCCCATCAGCGCCACCTATAGGTTCAAAGGGACAGAGGCTTGAGCAGAGCCTGCTTTCCTATTGCTGGCACAGCTCTTGGTATCAAGTCCTGACTAACCTACATAATTCTTCAACGTGTAAGAAAGATTTTTCCCTAAGCATTTATACTTAACCAAGGATACTGCATACCAAAGTTGGCCACAGTTACTAACCTTACCAGATTTTATAGACCTTTTCACAACTGCCCCTCAGAATGTGATCTGCTCCTCGTAGACAAGTTGCACAGACGCAGAACCACCATTCCCACTTCAAATACCCACTGCTTTCATTTCTTTTTCTCTGCATGAAATTGTTTTGATGAGGTTGTGGAATATAGGTGAGGTTCAGTGGGGTGGAGTCCGGAGCTGACGACCAAGAAAGAGTTCTTGAGACGTCTTTGGTGCAAAATGGTGGTTTATTAAAGCACGGGGACAGGACCTGTGGGCAGAAACAGCTGCTGCCCTGGGTTGTGAGGGGTGGCTGATTATACACTATGGGGTTGGAGGAAGGTAAGGAAAAAGGGAGGTTGAGGAAATACTTTCATACATTAAAGAAGACTCACAGGATACCAGAGGTCTTGCCTTTGTCAAGTTAAGGTTGTTTACCCCTCTAGTAAGGCATTAACATGAAGACAGTCGGGAACTTCCTGGAGGAACATTACACTCTGCCCACTTCTGTCTATGGGTATCTGTCTATGGGCTGCAGGTTACAAAGACATTCAATTGTATCTGCTTTCCCTTCCGGAAGCTAGGTTATTGATAGAAATGCTTTGTTCTTGTAGATTGTTAAGACATTTGTAAACTGAGGGAAACTCAAGTCTTGCAGGATTGTGGTCTCTTTTTAGGTTACTATTTCTTTTTCCTTCAGGGCAGCCAGGAGTGCCTGAGGAATGTCACATACATGGGGGGGGGGGTGAGGTGTCAGTTTCTGCTTTGTCCTCAGCTTGCCTTCTGTTCCCTCATCAGTTTGTTTGTTTGTTTGTTTTTTTAAGAAGGCATTTTATTTAGACCAAGTTTCAAGAGGTTTTTAAGAACCTTGAATACCGGGAGAAATCTCTTCCATTCTAGAAGACTCCTAGAATGCTTGCCCAAATTTACCACCTCTCGTTCCAAACCACTCCCACCTTACAGCAACCATCAAGTTTTTAAAACCTTACAATCCCACCTCATCAAACCTTCTGCTTCACTGTGAATAGTTACAAGATTCTGGCATTACATTTTCCATACCTCGCCCACTTTGAATGCGTGTGAGGATAATATATTATTGTATGGAATCTAGAAACCTCCAGGCACAGGCCTATGCTCTTCCCACCATATATCATCATTTTTCTGGGCTTAAATCATATCAGTCAGATTTGCATTTCAACTCAGAAACACAGTAATTTTTGACGAAAGAAGTTAGGTGAAGCCCGATTCCTTAGAATGAGAACAATAAAAAAGGACAATTCTTTGGTGAGCAGTAAGTGATGTAAAAATGTCATAGCGGTGAGGGAACAGAAGGCAAGCTGAGGACAAAGCAGAAACTGACACCTCACCCCCCCCACCCCCGCCCAGGATGTATGTGACATTCCTCAGGCACTCCTGGCTGCCCTAAAAGAAAAAGAAATAGTAACCTATAGAGACCACAATCCTGCAAGACTTGAGTCTCCCTCAGTTTACAAATGTCTTAGCAATCTACAAGAACAAAGCATTTCTATCAATAACCTAGCTTCCGGAAGGGAATGTAAATACAATTAAATGTCCTTATAATCTGCAGCCTCCAGGAAGTTCCCAACTATCTTCATGTTAATGCCTTGCTAGAGGGAAAACAACTTTAACTTGACAATGGCAAGACCTCTGGTATCCTGTGAGTCTTCTTTAATGTATGAAATTCCTTTTGAAACCTCCCTTTTTCCTCACCTCCCCCAACCCCATAGTATATAACCATCCGCCCCTCGCCACCCGGGCAGCAGCTGTTTCTGCCCACGGGTCCTGTCCCGTGCTTAATAAACCACCATTTTGCACCAAAGACGTCTCAAGAATTCATCGGCTCCGGACTTCACCCCACTGAACCTCACCTATATTCCAAAACCACATCAATAGCAAATATTAATTGAGTGACATTATGTAAATGTTATAGCAAACTTTTATTGAATGCTTACTATGTGCTGCAAGCACTTAATGGGTATCATCTGATTTAATCTCATAAAAAGCTACCAGGTAAATATCGCCACTGTCTCAGTTTTACAGAAGAGGTTAGCAAGATACAGAAATGTTAAGCAATTTGGCCAAGTTCACACAACTAGCAAGTATGGGAGCCAGAACACAAACTTCAGCAGGCCACTCTCTTAGCTACGTTGCCAAACCACCAATCAATTAAATAACTGTGTATTATGCAAATACAATATAAACACAGTTCCTGGCTCAAGGTAAAAGAGCCCACGAAATGGCTGTCATAGACGGAGCAGTCGTAGTAGTCATAGCAAACATTAGGTATGATGCTTCTATCACATGCCACAATGACATTAGTAGCAAATTTACTAAATAACAACTATTGAAAGCTGTATCTCCCTTGTGGTTCTTTCCTAAAACCCAAACTAAAACCTTTCAAAGTGCTCAGGATTGCTGACCAGGAAGCAATAACTGGAGAGGAATGTTTACATAGAAATATAGATGCGTAATTCACTTAGCGTGCTGCTCTTCTATGCAAATGATCCTGTATGAAAAGACAGAAGGTCTTTGTTTTCCAGAATGACATTTTCCCTACAACCCCAATACTATTTTATTAATCAGAATGTCCTTTGCTAAAAGACCAAGGATCATTCATTGTGAGAGTCAAATAATGAGCATTGACTTTGAACTTCCCAAATAGCCCCCAAGTCTGAGTATCTCAAAGACCGGAAGTGAGAATTTACCTTGGCAATCTTAATGTATGGCACGTAGTAGGTCCACAACATACATCTATACCATGCAGAAATGATACAGGTCAGGAACATTTTGTTAGTTTGATAGTCCTGCGTTATCAAAGATGTAAACTGCCAGCAAGTAGTCTCATTGTTGTTCCATATGAGTATTGTTTTCAAAACTACTTCTCCCTTTCTATTTATTTGGGAAACTATACATTCTTACTACTTTTGAGTTCTTTTTTTCTACTGCAATACCAATAGGAGCTCTACAAGATCATTTTCAGAATGATTCCCAAGGTATAGTAAAGAGCAATAAACGCAGGGGTTATGAACTACCGGTATCATTTACTGTGTGGGCTTGTTTTAAAAGCGCATAAAGAAATAATTCACTTGTCCTATTCATGTGGCAATGAATTTAGTGCCATTTGAATAGAGAACATAAAAAGACTCATTCAACTCATTTAACTACTAATTGGTTATCCTTATAGTAAGGTCTGAATGACAGAGATAGAGCAAAGCACCCAAGGGAGAAAAACTAAAATAAAAAACCGTGGGACATTTTTGCAAGTCTATCTAAGACAGTGGCAGTGCAGCCTGTTGACACTATCTATCTTAGATAAGCTGATTGCTGGAAAGGAACCCAGAAGAAAAGCTCAGTACTGTATGGTAACTAACATAATTAATAAATAAATAAATAAATAAATAAATAAATAAA
>NW_024423786.1:16749669-16816302 GCF_017311325.1 Ursus maritimus
AATAAATAAATAAATAAATAAATAAATAAATAAAAATAACAACAATAAAAAAAGCTCATTCTTTTCAAATCAATATTAGCACTTTGTGTTACCCCCATCTGGCACTGCACATGGATCCATTCAAAAGGTGTACCTTACACAATTGTGTGTAGCTACGAAGAAAGTAAAATATATATGGCATCATTAAAATCACTCTTTCCACATCCGCTAAGCCCACACGAATGTGGTTTGTGTTCTCTATAGTCCAAGAACTATAAAAATTTAAAAGTAAGATGCAGAAAAGCAAATAATGCATAAATAAAAAATGTAAAATAATTCTCATCTTTGAGAAAATGGACTCAATAAACCAGTGATGTAAATAAATTTCAGCTAGATAGAAAAACAAATATATAGATATGTGAATGATTTGGAGCAGTGAAATATGCAAGCTGGAAACAAGGGCCCTCTTATGATGTCCTGTATAGCACATCCAATTATTGGAAGTTTCCAGTAACAAATGAACATTTCCTTTCTCTAGCATTATTCTTCCTTAAGAGAAAACAAAATAACAAACAAGAAAGATGGCACAGGGTACAAAGAAGTAGCTGGCAAAATTCAGAACCATCATGGTATAAATGAGAAATTTTCAGTTAACTGTTCAGCAAGTCTATTACTTTTTTTTTTTTTTTTAATTAACTACTCTAAGAGTCATAACCTCTTAATGCATCAATACCACCCTGGGGATGAGTCTGAATGAGCTCTTTCAGATGGCTAGGAGTTCATCTGATGAATCACCATTAGTCTCAAGGCACTAGAGTGGACAGAAGCAGGTTAATGGAGCAGCTCATTTCCGTTCTAAGGAACTCAGGTGCCGGAGCTTCTGGACTCTGCTTGGGAGCAACTCATTTAACAGAGAAATCTACAAAAAAATCTACTCTCCAAACTTCCTTCACTTAGCATGGCATGTATGTTGTCTTCATGTTTCAGCCATTCGGAATTCCACAGGGATGGCCAATCTTTAAATATCTAAACAAGAGCGTTAAAAAGCTGTCATTAAAGTGTGACAACTGACAGTAGTTCACCTGGTAGCTGAATGAGTAGAAGGCACCTCCAAAGATCCTAGAATCAAAGGCAACGAACTGCTCCTAGGTGTGTTGTATGTAGCTCACACAGCGGCTTTTGTGGAGGCTTAAATTAGTGTACTATCCGTTTCCCTTTCCTTTCTGTCCTTCCTTTTTTAAAGTTTATTTTTTTATTTAAGTCATCTATACATCCAACACGGGGTTCGGACTCATGACAGGGAGATTAAGAATCGCAAGCTCTTCTGACTGAGCCAGCCAAGCACCCCATTAGCTTCCTTTTCTTTTCCTTTCCCTTATTTTTTCTTTTTTCTTTGCTTTTCTAGAGAGAAAGACAGAGACGGAGAGAGTGTGAGCAGAGGGAGGGGCAGAGGGAGTGAGAATCTCAAGCAGGCTTCCCGCTCAGTGCACAGCCCAACGTAGGGGCTTGAGCCCATGACCCTGAGATCATAACCTGAGAGGAAATCAAGAGTTGGACGCTTAACCGACTGAGCCACCCAGGTGCCCCAGCTTCCATTTCTTAAACATTAGGAGTTTTAACAGTAAAATTCAGATTTCTGTCCTTTTTATTAAAAAAACGTAGAAAGTCTGATGGCACAAGTCCTGCTTTTGGTACATGGCAATGATCTTCCAGAGCTGAGCAGAGCTTTCCACTCTTAAAAGAGGCTATTTTCTCTAGTGCTCCAGTCTCCACCATTCCCTATTGTCTTGTACCTCTCCTGATGCCTCACTCCTTCACATTTAAATGTGTGATACCAGCCCCATATCTACCGCAGATCTTAGCTGTGAATATACAACCTGTTAAAACTCTCAAACTAAATTACTGACTTAAAGAACTTATTAATAACATATATTGCTTATTTTTTATTAAAATGCTAAAGACTGAATTATAGTCCAGCAATAATTGTACTTCACAATTATTATCATTTTGTTCAAAATTTATTTCTCCTTATAAATACTGATTTAGTTCCTTTATAGCCAACCCTTAACTTTGTGGCTTCTATTTTTAAATATTCTATTCATTGTGTTTCAGATTTGACAGATATATTAAAAATCAAAGAGCCATACAGTTTTAAGGCTGGAATGTTTCTTCAGTATCATTTAGCTTCAAATCTTATATTTTTACAAGTAAGAAATCAATAAATGTGTGACCTTTGGAAGGCACACAGGTAGTGAATATGAAATCCAATGATGGAATATGATTTTTTAACCTCAGCTCAATGCTTAATTTTAGTAGTAACTGGCCTTTCCTATCACATAATGTTTCATGAAGGAAAAATAATACCATTTTCTGAATACAGCATTCTTCCTCCTCTTTCTCTTTCCTTCCTTCCCTCTCTCTCATCTCTCCCTTTTTCTTTTCTTCTTCTCTCCCTACTTACTTTCCTTGCCTTCCTCTGTCTTTCTCCCTGCTTCTCTTCCTCTTTACTTCCTTCTTTTAGGACCCAATAGTTTAGCTGAAGGTAAAAATTATATAAACATCATGCTAAACAGACAATGTTTCAGTGGACAGCTGCACTGAGTAATTGAGTAGACAACTTTTTCTTCATTATGCTTATATTATGCAATATTGGACTTTCTTCTTGTACAATGATCAAAGGTAAAAACACAGAATGTGTCCTAGTCCAGCTAGCTGGGAGGCAGAACTAAGTGACCAAACCATTGTGGGATTTAACAGCTTAGCTCGTCATTCAGATTATTCTCATTTACTTCCGAAAAACAAATCAAGGATAAGTAATTCAATAAGTAAAAAATGGGGCAGACAGAAAGGCTTCTCAAACTGTCTCGAACTCAAAAACCAGGCTGATTTCCAATAAACTAAGTGGTTGCAGAGCCGCCAATGTCTCATAGAAAAGTCTGAGAAGAATAACTTAATTTAAAAACCATTTTGGCTTTCCTAATCTTATTTGTTTCTTATTGCTCTTCTCCCTTATTTTATTAGTAATGAAGTTTATGGAAAATAAGAATTTCTTCTTCCATGGAAAGGCTTTATGCAGATTTTTTTCTTCCCACTATGCATTGAATTTTTGAGATCAGCATTTTGAACAAGTTTCACAAACGACAGCCCAGCTGTCAGTGAGGTGACTTTCTAAAATGATCTACCCGGGACTTGTTTGGTAAGCTACAGTAGTCTGCTGGTACTCATGTATGTACAGATTTTTGCTGTCACACTAGCAATGGAATGGGATTTAGGAAGTAGGAGTGAACGCTCAAGCCATGGTGGCATCATAGTCAAAAACAGGATTTTACTAAGTTCCTTCCATCTCTTTAAATAGCAAACCTACATTATAGCAAATGGTATGATTTGGGAGGTAGTGATCCTCAAGTGGTCAGTAATGTGCAAATACCTTAAAATTTAAGATCTAAAAGATCATATACTAATGTCTTGATACAGACATGTCTTCTTCTAAGAATGTAAAGGTAGATGGCCATTTTTCAGTATTTTAAAAATGTGCTCCTTATACTTTGGTTTTGGTTTTGGTGTACCGAGCATTGTGCGCACTTATGCAAAAACAGCCGTGCTAAAATTTTAGAATACAGACGGGTCCCTACAGCACTGGGCCCCATTGTCAGAAATTCTAATTCAGCAGGTACACTGGGGGTTCCAAGAATCTGCATATGTAATTAACGTGCCAAATCATTCTTTTTTTTTTTTAAGTTTTTTTTTTTTTTTTAAAGATTTTATTTATTTATTCGACAGAGATAGAGACAGCCAGCGAGAGAGGGAACACAAGCAGGGGGAGTGGGAGAGGAAGAAGCAGGCTCATAGCGGAAGAGCCTGATGTGGGGCTTGATCCCATAACGCCGGGATCACGCCCTGAGCCGAAGGCAGACGCTTAACCGCTGTGCCACCCAGGCGCCCCCCAAATCATTCTTTTACTTATTTATTCAGTTATTCATTTTTACAAACCCATTGTGACAAATATTACACTGTGTGCTACGTATTATGGATAGAGTGGTGAAAAAAACAAAGTCCCTGCTTTTATAAATTGTTTTAACCCGTAAATAAAGATACATAAAATGTAGGGAGTGACAAGAGCTAGGGATAGATACCAAGGATGGAGCAACGGCAAGCAAAGGAGAATGAGGGGGCCTCTCAGACTAGATCCTGCTGATCCAAGTGACTCAGAGACCAAACCTGGAGAAATACTCCCTTGAAACAGGCTAAGGAAAAATACTATCTGTGCCAAGCTCGAACCTAGTGTCAGATATTTCATGTTCTCAAATTTCCCACTTTTCTTGGTACTTAGCAGTTCACTCATATGTCCCTGCAATTCCTACCCCCGCCCCCTCACCTGCCCCCTCACCACACACACAACACAGATCACACATATTTTTATTAGAAAGCTGTTGCCCAAAGTTTAAAATAAAGAAGGCTTGGCATCACTGTAGTGTGAAAAAGAAAGAGTCTGTTAATAAACAATGTGATGAAATTGCCAAAAAGTTGGTGATCCTAGGTGAAAGAAGTATGGTACCTAGAATACAGGATGTGATTGTTACACTTTATTTTATTCCACTCAGGAAACTCCTCATAAGTTGTATTCAGGTCTAAGTGCTTGGATTTAAAACTGACTCAGACCAAGTGAGCTTATTCAGAGGCAAGCTCCCAAGATGGGAGGAGGGATTAGCACCATATCATGGAAAGAAAAGGTGAAAGAGTTAGGGGTGTTTCTGTCTTCCTGGAAACCAGATGACGTTAGTGAGACATAAAACCTCTCTTCAAACATCGGAAGGATATAGGGAAAGGATGAGATTTTGTTGTCTGTGGTCCCACAAGGCAGAAGTGAGAGAAACAGATGCAAATTCCTAACCCCAGGTTTGCAATTATATGAACATGGACTCGAAAGCCTCAGGAGGAAGACCCCGTATGAGAGAAGAGGAAGTAGAGGTTGGTGACCACACACTGGGTGGTGCAAAGGTCTTCAAGACCCAAATGCACGGTGGCATTAAAGGACCACGGGGGTCTGCTAAGAGAACCTGTGACGCACGATTCCTGTTCCATGACTCATAATAGCATGACTGATTGACCCCATGAAACAATACTCCCTCTCACTCCCCGGGCATCTCAAACCAGAAGTGACGCTGGTGCTGCCTGGACAGTCAGCCACGTGGGAAGAAGGGAATGCTATGATCAGAGGTAGGTGGACTTTCCAAGGGTCCTACGTGTCCTTTCAGCGCTTGCTCCTTCCTGGGGGGCTGCCCCCTTCTAGCATCCCTAGTCATCTCCCAAGTGGCCCCCACCAATCTGTCCACACGTCCCCAGAACAAGCTGCCTCTTTAAGAGCCACCCAGGCAGGTGCTCCCCAAGAGTCTATCTTTTCCAAGATGAGATATCAGAATTAATGAAATCAACAACTTCAATGCTTTTCAATCCCTTCAAATGATATACATTCATGATGTGTTTCATAAGCATGCATTACTTGTAGGTATTTTTAATTGACTCTCTTATTTAAATTAAAATATCTTAATGTGTTCTCTCGCAACTATAAATGGGAAATCGGCATTGTTTTACATGAAAATAAACTCAATGAAACCTAACCAATTAAGTTCTAGAGAGACATTGTGACCAGCGGACTCCTGGATTTTGAAGTCTGGACTCTCTTTATGAAAAAGAGATGGAGGAAAGTGTTAAAAATGTATAAAATCATGCCATCACAAAACTAGCCTTTGACTTAATCTGAAGTACCAGAAAAAAATTTAAAGGAAACAAATGTCTGCTTTACATTGAGTCTATTATTTAATTATATTTAATCTTAGATTGCCTCTGATCACCTTATATCCCATCGGTAGTATCTATCCCATCATTTGGGATATACTGAACTGATCAAAGCTAATGTACCCATGTTAGGAGTGACATGAAGCCTTGAGGCACTGAAGTTACCCAGGTGGGCAAAACTTCAAGGAAAAATGAACTAGAGAATGGCAGGCACCACGGAAAATCCACAGAGACATCTTTAGTCACCTACATATTAGGCCCCCCTTGAACTGGAATTTCCATATAAGGACAACCACAGAGATAGGCAGCACTCAGTTCTGCCTCCTAATGCAGTTCCCATTCACCTAGATTCCAGGGCGGCAATACAAGGTTGCCCAGCTAAAACAGTTCACTCCTTCAGTCATCCAAAAAATACACTCAGCAATGACTGTGTACCATGTACTCTTCTAGATACTGGAAACACAAAACCAAAAACACAGACAAGGTTCCTGCCCTTACCTCCATATTTACATGGGTTCATGGGGGCAAGAGAGCTAGTACAAATAAGCCAGGGTTTCTCAACCCAGCATGATGGACATTTTGGGAAGGTAATTCCTTTTTTTGTAGGAGGCTGTCCTGCACACAAAAAACAGGACTCTAATCACTAGATATCACTAGCAACAGTCCCACCACACACCCCAGTTGTGACAACCAAAAATGTTCTCTAGATATTACTAAATGTCCCCTGAAGGACAAAATCACCCTTGGTTGAAAACACTGCCCTGAGGCCTTCTTCTCTATATCCAAAGCAAGAGTGCTGCTCTGCACAGCTCGAGGGAGTACCATTCGTTGCAATTCTGTGTGAAGTTACCCCTCACAGTTGTGCAACAACTGTACATCACTCAAAAGGAGCAGCTCTGCTTTGCTGTGCCATGGGTGGAATTACATGCTCCGGTGGTGATATACAATGATTTGGAAGTTTAATAAACAACTAGGATAGAGAATACCTATCGGAGTTCTACTGCATTTTTAAATTGCACTCATGAATACTGCTTCTCTTTTGTGTGTTCTCTCCATCATGCACACACAGACACATACAGAGGTTTGGAACCCTCTTACTTTGTTTGATGTCTTTACTTCTAAGCAGCAGCCCAAAAAAAGCAATGAGGCAAAAGCATTATTGATGAATGGTTGCTATATAATTCTAGATAATTCACTGTTCTTTTGGAAATGAGAACACGAATCTTAGGAACTTTGAAAGTTGTGAGTGTGTCAGTAGACAAAGGAAGACATATCCTTGATCCACAGACACCTTCTTTTTAGACATGAGAACAGACTAATGTTTCTCAGCCCTGGCAGTCCAAAAGAATCACAGGTGTAAGCTGCAAAAAGCAACCACCACCACCATCCCCACCACCACAAAATAGCTATCTGGGCTCCAGCTACGGTTTTAGAAGATCTTCCAAAGAACCTTAGATCTAAAAAGTGCCACAGGTAATTATTACAGGCAGTCAAAGGTGAGAACTATTGTTCTAAGTTGTCAAGAGACACTGGGGGAAAATCATGCAGAAAAATAAGGCCTGAGGCTCATGTATGTTTCATTTATCTCTGCATCTTCCAGACTGCAGATACTACGTTGTGTCTGCCACACTTTGTATTTGCCCTAAATAAATGAAAATGCTTAGCATTCAGACTTCTTCCAGACAGGATACCAAGATAGTTTGGGGTGTGTATGTGTGTGTGCGCGTCTACACACACACACACACACCCCCCATCAGTTACCAAAGACAAAAATTAGGTATGGTGCTCATCTGTGCTTCTCTGTGACCTAGAAGTTACTGAATTCCAAGGGTCATTTGAATGGCCCCACAATGTAAATCCATGTGGTATAAACCATGATCACCGAAAATGTCTGAAAATGTTTTCATAATCCCACGAAACTCTAGGAAATCGTCCATGTTGCCTTTGAATCATAACAACCGGAACTCTAGTCTTATCAGTGGATAAAGAAAGAATTTTTTAAACTATACACAATTAACTAAGTCACAACAAATTACTCAAAACATCCTTTTTCGCAGAAAACAACTGCTTTTTGAGACCGTAATTATAGTAGGAAACCACTGAGAAGGCTAAGAATGAAAGGGTCTATGAATAGCATTCTGAAAGGAAAAAATAAATGCTAGTAAAATTTCATAGGGCAGAAATGGGCCTCAAAGGGCAGACCCATGTAGCTAGAGACAGCAGTAGGCAGATCCTGCTGCATGAGCAGAAAGAAGGGAAGAAACAATTAAAAATACAAGTCTAATTTCTTTGCATGGTTTACATAGCCCTGCATTGTCTGCTACCCACCACCTTCTCAAGCCTCTTTCCTTCCAGCTCCCTGTGTTCCAGCTACAGTTGTTATCTTCAAGACCCTAGAGAAGGCCTAGCCCTTTCTCCACTCAGACTTCAGAGCTCAACTTCTCCCAGCTCTGACAGCTCTCAGGCCACTTTACCTCCTCACAGAGGCCTCCTCACGAGCTGGGGCAAGGAATCTTCACAAGTCAGCATAGCACGCTGGTTTTCTGAGAAGCAGACCCTGGTCTATGAATGAGGGATTGGAGATCAAAGCTTGGGGAAGGGATAGGGAGGAAGGTGAACTGGACAAAAGGAGAAGCGGAGCTGTAGTACAGAGTCAAGAGGGGCCTCAGCCTACCTTACAGGGAGTTCTGGGGTGGGCATGATCCTTAGAGCTGTCCTGAGTTGGGCCTTTATCCCTCCACAACAGGCCTTAGATGAGGGCTGCCCTGGAAAGGACACATGACCTTGAGCAAGGGAGCACTCTCTTCAGCGGTGGCAACCTAATGGGTTGGGAGGTGACATGTGGGGGCTGATTGCTGGCAGCACTCCAAGAAGGATGGGGAGTAACTGGTTCTCAAAGGCTGATCGGGACAGGGCATTACAGAACCCACTACTGCAACTTTATCTCACTGTCCCTCCATTTTCTCATTTGTAAAATGGGGATGATACTAACAATCTTAAAAGATGTACAATATCTAACAATATCGTGTTAGATTGGCTCAATGTAAAGCTTTACATTGGCTCAATGTAAAGCTCTCAATAAATGCTAAATTTGCATCTTTACCTAATCTATTCAGGAAAGGATATGGATGCATATCCTTTAATCAGAGAGCTTTTTTTTTTTTTTTTTTAAACTATTCCTTCCTTTCTCCCTTCATCCATTCACTCACCCAATATTTACTGAGTGCCTACTAGGTGGTAGGGATTTTCTAATGCCTGAGGGAAAGTATTCCAAGTTCTTATCCAAATAGAGCTTACATTTTAGTAATGGGAAGGGGGAAAAAAAGCATGTAAATAAATAAGTAATAAGACACTGTTGGGAGTAATAAATCTTAACTGAAGGATAAAGAAATGTTTCTTAGGATACTGTATTATTGGATTCTATTAGTGGGTCACAAAAATCCAAACCAAACTAACTTAATTAAGTGAATTTATTGGCCTACAAACCAAAAGTGGAGGAAACACAGAGGCAGAACTAGCCCCAGAGACCTCTTGATTCTGGAACCCAAACACCATCAAGACTGTCTTGCTTTACTGTTGTTTCTGTGTTGCTTGTTTGAGGCATCCTGTGTTGTGACCAGACTGTTATTCCAGCTTGAGTTTAATAAATCCCCAGTGAAGAACTCGTCATGACCAAATTTACATTGACTGTCCCACCTCTAGAACTATGGTGCTGTGGGAACATGACTGCCTCATAATTTTATTTACACACACACACACACACACACACACACACACACACCCTTATGGCTAGGGCCATAAAAGTAAAGTTAATAATAACTATGGAGCTTTTACCATGCATAAAATATAATACAATTAAATAATTCATCTATTAAAAAACTAACTCTAAGTACTATCATCTCTTCTTTACTGATGAAAAAACTAAGGCTTGAGGAGATTAACTTGCAAGAGCACACATAAATAGTATATACTGAAGGTCATATTCAAGCCCACTTAAATCAGATCTCCAAACCACACACTCATAACCACTAGACAATTAGGCCATACTAATGGGGGTTACTATATAGTTATATCATAATTAGTACAATTATTTCATTACCTTAATTAATCCATGATAATTGGTCTTCCATCCAACATGAAGGCATGATAATTGGGCACTCACAAATGAAAAGCATATCCATACAGAGGCTGACTAAATGGGAAATATTGTAAGAAAAAATAGCAAGGGAAATCAACATGAAATACTATTTAATGCTACAATCCTTGAGACCAATCAGATAATGATTGACCAATTTAACCAGATCTAATTCATGTAGGGGTTTGCATGCTTCCATTCAGTTGAGTAGGGTCTAGAGTACATTTGAAAATCAGTGAGGCACCGTGAAGTGTGTACTAGTCCAAAAGTTGGGAGGTAGAAATGTAATTCCAATTCAAAAAACACGCAGTTGACCTTGAGAGGGTCAACATCTCAGTTTTCTAACCTGTAATATAGAAATAGTAGCACCTGGGCTACCTAGTTAATGCATTTAATATGTATCCCTTAAGGGTAAAGATACAGATAAACATGAAAGCACTCAGACTGTTTATCAAGCAAAACACAGCAGTGAGGTTTTAAAATACCAAATAGAAAAAATATGTGTCTGTATTCTTTCTTCTATTTGTGACAGTATAAAAAAAGATTCAATGTTTAACAAAATACGTCAAAAGAAAACTTTTAAAGCTGATACAACTGTAATTTAAGTGAAGCATAAGAAGATGCCCCAATCAAACCAAATATTTACACATTTAAATAACTAACAAGGTATAAATCATTTTCCCCTTTCTAGATTCAGATATGTTACAAAATTTTATTTTGACCAAAATAAGTTTATAAGTATTCTTATGTATCTAATAAGAGAAAAAGAAAACATTTTCCTAATGGTCTTTCTAGATGTAATGGTTGAAAACTTTGGCTTGAAGCCTCATTTTTTACCATTTTATTTTACAGTCCTTGAATTTCAATTTCCAACTCAGCTTGATATTTTTAGTTGGAAAACTAAATTCATTTTAAATAGGACTGTAAAAATGTGACAATTACAAAGGGAATGATTTGAGAAACCAGCCATAATGGGAAATTAAATGTCCCACCGAAACACTTTAAAGGCCTTTTAGCAGAAGAAATGTGTGCCATAACATTTAATCTAAGATAATAGAAACTTCTAAAATGTGGATTAAAGAAATGTAAGTAAAGTTGCTAAAAAGTGGAACTGTGTTTCTTTTCAAAGTCTACTTCCCCAATACAAATTAGAACCACAATGAGATACCACCGCCCACCAGTCAAAACGGCTAAAATTAACAAGTCAGGAAAAGACAGATGTTGATGAGGATGTGGAGAAAGGGGAACCCTCTTACACTGCTGGTGGGAATGCGAGCTGGTGCAGCCACTCCGGAAAACAGGGAGGAGGTTCCTCAAGAAATTGAAAATAGAGCTCTACGCTATGACCCAGCAATTGCACTACTAGGTATTTACCCCAGAGATACAAATGTAGTGATCCGAAGGGGCACCTGCACCCCAGTGTTTTCAGCAGCAGTGCATGCTGTACTAAGAAAGGGAGATTATATTGCTCAGGGTGCTTACGATGCTTTAATGTAGTTCTTCTTTCCCCTTCCTTCTCCTGCTTTCTCTTGCCTCTTTGCAGAGAGTATTGTGGTTTATGTAGAGGCACTAATCTTTGATCTTTGTGCATGAGGCTTTCTTCCACTGTAGGATCATTTATGACAGCCTAAATTAGCCTTTGATCAGAAGCTTTGATTTACTTCTTAATTCTTTGCTTCATCACTAGGCTCTGAAATGTGTTTGCTCCCGCTGCCTCCCCAGTTCAGTTGGTGATAGCAGTGATGTATTTCATTGGTTTGTTTCTTCTCTGAGGCCTCAAATATTTGCACATGTGTGCAGTTCGATAAAAAATGCTGTTTAGGGGAGATGCCTATGATTTGTGTCAATGTTATACATGATATTTTTCCCCAACATGAATTGCCTTAGGTCAAAAATGGCATTTTGTTGAGAAAACACAATTTTCTCTTCTCAATGGATTTCACTGTAAGTCATTTGTTTGGTTGTGCTACATAATTTCATGGATATCTTATTTGTGCAGTGTGTCATGTTGCTACTTGAAAACTCCTTTTAAGTAACAACATAAGATCCGAAGTGTCCATTTATTAAAAAGATCACTCAAGGTTTCCTGGGTTTCAGTGTCTCTTTGTCTTGAATATTTTAATGGTCATTTTACTTCAGTCTTCCCTCTGCAATGAAATAGCAACTGTTTTCCTACTGATAAAGGACTCTGCCTTCTGAAATTACCAAGAAAGAAAAAATAAATTTAAAAATTAGGAAATGGCTGTAAGACTGAACTCAACCCCATCAAAATCTTAAAAACCAACAGACTAGCAGTTAAACAAAAATGTGCAAAACCATCATAGACCTGGGCTTACAAACAGAATTTTCCACACATTGCTCATTCTACGATCATTTGATTTTGAGATGCCATTTCCCTAGTGACTTAAAATCTTCCTATAGCATTTTAAGAGCATTTCTATATATCCTAGCCTCCCTTTGGAGCCCTCCTTGAGTTTTTCATCCCTTGGAGATCACATTTATTTGTGTACATGATTTGAGTGAAAGCAAATCCAATAAGACTCCAGTTGAAACAAACGTATTTTTGGCACCTCAGTACCGAAATTATGTATGCAAATTGGAGGTGGTCCAAAGAACAGCCAAGAGAATGATGAAGGGAATGGAGTGCTTGGCTGAGGAAGAAATGTAAGGCTTCTAAATGTCCCAAAGTGGGTAAACAACAATAAAGGAACATAACAGCTCATAAATATTTAAAAGGTGTAAACATCAAATATGGATAGGGATGATTAATTCTGGACAAGGGCATGGAGTTAGTTCTGATTATATAATTGAAAAGAAAGAGGGGGGACAAAAAGAAAAGAAAGAGGATACTGTTTAGTATCATCATTTTGAAACATGAAACATTAATTATTTATGCAAAATATTCTAGCATGTAATGGAATCTTATCACTTTGGAATATCTCATTTCAAGAGATGCTGAAAAACTTAACAATTATGCAAAAGAAGAGAACTTTTTTCTGAGGAATTCGATTTTACTTATCTTCCACTTAGGTTTTCTTTTGATAATTAATTAATTAATTAATTTAGAGAGAGTGTGAGCGGGGCGGGGGTGGAGAGAACGGATCTCGATCACAGTTGGGCGCCGGGATTGGGGCTTGATCTCATGACTCTGAGATCATGACTTGCACCGAAATCAAGAGTCAGATGTTTAACCAACTGAGCTGCCCAGGAGTCACCCCCACCACTTAGGCTTTCTTGAGAGAGATTTCCATTTTGCAGAATATTACTTTGACAATACCTCATGCTTCTACTTCCTAGTGGTCCTGAAGTGAATTAGCCATATGCCAATGACGAGACCAGGTCCCACTTAACCAGGTAGGGAAATCATAGAGAGGAGAGTTAAGGGAACATCAAAATTTATCAGAAACCAAGTTTGAGATTAGAAACTCCTAAGAAGATTATATAGATTAGAGAACCTAGAAAAGCAATCCTGCAATTTAGCACAGAAGATGCCCAAGGCAGCCACATGCAGAAGAATGAAACTGAACCATCTCCTTACACCATACACAAAAATAAACTCAACATGGATGAAAAACCTAAACGTGAGACAGGAATCCATCAAAATCCTAGAAGAGAACACAGGCAGCAACCTCTTTGACCTCACCTGCAGCAACTTCTGGCTTGACATGTCTCCAAACGCAACAGAAACAAAAGCAAAAATGAACTATCGGGACTTCCTCAAGATAAAAAGCTTTTGCACGGTGAGGAAACAGTCAACAAAACCAAAAGAAAACCGACAGAAAGGGAGAAAATATTTGCAAATGTGTTATCAGATAAAGGCTTAGTATCCAAAATCTATAAAAAAGGTATCAAACTCAACACCCAAAGCACAAATAATCCAGTCAAGAAATGGGCAGAAGACATGGATAGACATCTCCCCAAAGAGGACAGACAAATGGCCAATAGACACTGAAAAAATGTTCAACATCACTTGGCATCAGGGAAATACAAATCAAAACCACAATGAGATACCACCGCACACCAGTCAAAATGGTTAAAATTAACAAGACAGGAAATGATGAATGTTGTTGAGGATGCAAAGAAAGGGGAACCCTCTTACACTGCTGATGGGAATGCAAGCTGGCGCAGCCACTCTGGAAAACAATATGGAGGTTCCTCAAAAAGTTAAAAATAAAGCTGCCCTATGGCCCAGCAATTGCACTACTAGGTATATTTACCCAAAAGATACAAATGTAGTGATCCAAAGGAGCACCTGCACCCCAATATTTATAACAGCAACGTCCGCAATAGCCAAACTATGGTAAGAGCCCAGATGTCCATCAACAGATGAATGGGTAAAGAAGTCGTGTGTGTATACACACACACACACACACACACACACACACACACACACACAGAGTAGGATATTACTCAGCCTTGAAAAAAGTGAAATCTTGCCATTTGCAACGATGTGGGTGGAACTAGAGGGTATTATGTTAAGTGAAATAAGACAATCAGAGAAAGACAATTAACATATGATTTTACTCACATGTAGAATTTAAGAAACAAAACAGAGAATCATGGAGGAAGGGAAGGAAAAATAAAACAAGACAAAGTCAGAGAGGGAGACAAACCAAAAGAGACTTTTAACCATAGGAAACAAACAGGGTTGCTGGAGGGGAGTGGGGTGGGGGAATGGGGTAACTGCATGATGAGCATTAAGGAGAGCACACGATGTAATGAGCACTGGGTATTATATACAACTGATGAATCACTGAACTTTACCTCTGAAATTAATAGTACATATATGTTTTTTTAATTTATTTTTTTTTATTTTTTATTATGTTATGTTAGTCACCATATAGTACTTCATTAGTTTTTGATGTAGAGTTCCATGATTCATTGTTTGCGTATAACACCCAGTGCTCATTGCAATACATGCCCTCCTTAATACCCATCCAGTGATCCAGTAACCCATCCCCTACCCCCCTCCCCTCTGAAACCCTCAGTTTCTTTCCTGGAGTTCTTAATCTCTCATGGTTTGTCTCCCCCTCTGATTTCCCCTCCTTCATTTTTCTCTTCCTTCTCCTAACATCCTCCATGCTATTCCTTATGTTCCACATATAAGTGAAACCATATGATAATTGTCTTTCTCTGCTTGACTTATTTCACTTAGCATAATTCCCTCCAGTTCCATCCATGTCAATGCAAATGGTGGGTATTCATCCTTTCTCATGGCTGAGTAATATTCCATTGTGTATATGGACCACATCTTCTTTATCCATTTGTCTGTTGAAGGGCATCTCGGCTCCTTCCACAGTTTGGCAATTGTGGACATTGCTGCTATGAACATTGGGGTGCATGTGCCCCTTCTTTTCACTACATCTGTATCTTTGGGGTAAATACCTAGTAGTGCAATTGCTGGGTCATAGGGAAGCTCTGTTTTTAACTTTTTGAGGAACACCCATACTATTTTCCAAAGTGGCTGTACCAACTTGCATTCCCACCAACAGTGTAAGAGGGTTCCCCTTTCTCTACATCTTCTCCAACATTTGTTGTTTCTTGCCAATAATACATATATGTTAATTGAATGTAAATAAAATGAAATAAAATGTAAAAAATTCAAAAAATTAAGAAGAAATTGGAAAAAAAAAAAAAAAAAGAAGGTGTCCCAGGAGCAATCTATCAGCATAATGTTCCCCTCCCTTCGTTCTTCCTTTCCTTTCTTTCTGCCCCCATCTTTATAAAGCATCTAGTATGTGCTAGGTTCAATGCTCAGGATTTACAAATATGTATTTGAACTGGACCTTGCCCTCAAAGACATACTCATAAGACAAATATGTAAACAGTTAATTGCAATTAAGTTGAGGGCATATAAACACAATTAAAATGAGACAGAGGTAGGATCAGCCAAGTAAGTTGCATCTGTGCAGGGTAATAGGGTTCTCCAGAGAAACACAACAAACAGGATATAGATAGATAGATAGATAGATAGATAGATAGATAGATAGATAGATAGATAGATAGATAGATAGAAAGAAATTTATTATATATAAGAGTTGGCTCACATGATATTATGGAAGCTGAGAAATCCCACGATCTGCTGTCTATAAGCTGGAGAACCAGCAAAGCCAGTGCTGCAATTCAGTACGATTCCAAAGGCTCAAGAACCAAGATAGGACAGAAGATGGGCATCCTAACTCAAACGGGGAACACATTCACACTTCTTCTGCCTTTTTGCTCTATTCAGGTCCTCAATGAATTGGATGATGCCCACTCAAACTGGTAAGGGTGATCTTTATTCAGTCCACCAATTCAAATGCTAATGTCATATGGAAACAAACTCACAGACACACCCAGCAATAATGTTTTACCAGCTGTCTGGGCATCCCTTAGTCCCTGTCAAGCTGACAGAAAATTCACCACCATATGCAGTGTATACAGCACATTGCACCGAGAACATTTCAAAAACGAAAGGTTGTTATATCTTGTCCCCTCCAGAGTATAGGAGCCAAGCCCTGACATAACTAAACGTGTGAGCGGTCTCTGACAGTGGATCTGGATGTCACCGGAAAATAATCAACACCTTTATGAAAACTTCACAGGCCAGCAAGGGGAGGCAGCTATAATCTTCTCTCACATAATAGCACTTTGCTAAAACAAATTAAGACACTACTCTCTCTTACCTCCTAGGGCATGCAGCCTAGTCTCTAATATAATAGAACCCACCAGAGCCCATAAATCAGTGGGAGGAGCAGTGTGTAGAGATAAGCACCATCAACCAGTCTCAGCAGGTGACCCAAGGTGACACACCATATTTAACAAAGCCCATATTTTTTGTGTGACCTTCTGCTACAAAAATATAGTCTCTGTCATTCAACTACTTAAGCTTTCTGTTAAGATGTATGTATAATATCATCTTTGGATAAATTATACATAGATATGATAACAACTGAAATGTGTAGGTGAACTTACATCAATCTGCTATGCACAAACTCAAACTCATAAAATTTCTAACACTTAAATCGTTGATTGTGCTGTGAACAAGTTCAGATAAATCTGGGTGTTGAAAAACAGCAAAAAGAGCAAAATTAGTATTCATATATTACAGTCTAATCAGAGCCTTGGGAATCATTTCACTCCATTTTTTAAAAAAATTTTAAGAGGCTCTTTGGAAAGAGGGAGGACTCCAAATGAAAACTTTTCAAAGGAAAATTGATGCTTGAATGTGTGTGGAGGGAGAGAGGAGGTGTCCAACGACTATGATTCCAGAAACACTTCCCGGAAGATACAAACACTGAATTTCTCAAGTATCACAATGAAAACTGATGGCGAGAGAACTGATTTTGCAGAACTAAGTAATAATTTGATCAGTCATCAAGAAAAACACAAGAAAATGAACATATTTCAATAAAATAAAGAGTGAATTGTTATGAGTGAACATTTGCAGGTTGCCATTCATTTTCATGTCAAAAGACACAGTTATTAATACATCATCATGATACAACCACAATTAAGGTTTCTCATAGTAGTATAATAAAAACTTCTTAAAATTTTAATACACTGGACATTGTGTTTCATCCTTTAATTTCTGAAAAGATTTACCTAGGTTTCTTGTGAATTAGAAATTTATTTAGGATGAGATCATATGACATGACAAATGTACCCCTCATTACCCATCATCATCAAAGGATTTGATTAAACAGATTTCAGGAAGGGTTTTCTCCAAGAATATGAGTATATACTGCAAATGCTTTTTAATCATCTAGTAGACCTGTAGATTAAACAGAACTGGAAACCCTGTGCAGGGTAGCCCTCTTGGAGCCAGCTCCAAAGGAACAACCTAAATAGAGTGGAGGGACAAAACCACTCCGGTGCAGGAGACAAAGAGACCAAATTTATTCAAAGCACACATACATACAAGTTCCTCATAGACTTATTCTTGGAGTAGCCCCCATTCAGTTAGAAAGCCCCTCCTGGTTACCAGGCAATAAGTATGCTGTCAAGGACTCACAGTTGAGGTGTTTCATCTGTTTCCACATTATTTTATAGTTACTAAGACCCTAGTTTACAACCAGCATATAGAAAGATGCTGCATGCGCCAGATAATATCTTAATTCTTCAGGAGTACATAGCCTATTGGTAATGAAATGTGCTCTTGAGAAAGTAAGAATAATATTATTCTTTCATTCGTATCATTAGGGGGAAAATACCATTTTTTTTTTTTTCTTAAATCACTTTGTCTTTAAAAACTCATAATGGGGGCACCTGGGTGGCTCAGTTGTTAAGCGTCTGCCTTCGGCTCAGGGCGTGATCCCAGGGTCCTGGGATCGAGCCCCGCATCGGGCTCCCAACTCTCCTGGGAGTCTGTTTCTTCCTCTCCCACTCCCCCTGCTTGTGTTCCCTCTCTCCCTGGCTGTCTCTCTCTCTCTCTGTCAAATAAATAAATAAAATCTTTAAAAAATAAAATAAAAATAAAAATAAAAAACTCGTAATGATACTAATTGTTGACATTTACCAAACAATATTATGGACTAACCACAGTGCTACTAAGTGTTACCAAAATAATCCAATTTAACCTGTACCTATAGGCAATTACAATTATTATTATTTCAATTTTATGAACTAGGAAACGGAGATTTAAAGGGGCTGAAACTGCTTCCCCATAACCACGTCACTGCATGTCTGGCCCCGGAAAGTGGATTTTTCTCACTCCTCCAAACTCTTTGAAATTATACAATTCAGCCTGGTACTGCAGAAAGAATTTGAAAAAACTGCAAAGGAGGATTCAGGTCAGATTTCACATTGATCCAAATCCAAGGGACAGTTACTGAAGCTGAAAGCCCTTCATGGTCTGAAAATACAGTTTTTCTCACTAAAACTTCAAGCCTTCTAAGAAGCCAACCTTCTCAGATTCTAATGGTGAAATTCATCTTCTTTAAAAAATGACGTCCAGATAAATACCCGGATCCAACTTTCAAATATGCCAAGAGGTCAGCCCACAGAAAAATAACTTACAGTTAAGGATTTTGCCCTTTCAAAAATAAGCCAGCATTTTAATGAAACTTAACAACAATAAGCACTACCCTCACCTGTTTATACCTGCCCCATACCCTGTGTCACTCCCTCTGGCTACACTCTTCTACCATGCATTGCAATAATTAGATGCATTCAAAAATGCAGTAAGGCAAATAATTAAGAAAAATATTCTTACCAGTAAGTTAAGTTCCCCTTTAGTTCCACTACGGTATGTCTGCAGTATTAAGACAAGATCATTGTTTGCAGTTCACAGCACCTAGAGATAGATTTGAAAGTTATAATTATGGAGATAATTTTCATCTTAAAAAAAAAAAAAACAACACTTTTAGGGGCTTCTAGGTGGCTCAGTTAAGTGGCTGACTCTTGATTTTGGCTCAGGTCATGATCTCAGGGTCCTGGGATGGAGCCCTGCATAGGGGTCCGTGCTCAGCTGGGAGTCTGCTTGAGGATTCTCTCTCTCCCTCTCCTCCCCTCACCCTACCCCCTGCTTATACATACCCATGATCTGTCTCTATATAACTTTTTAAAAAAAATATTAAAAACACTTTTAAGTTTGTGTTTATCTTTTCTCTGTTAAAAAAATATTGGTTTATTTCCTTTCTCTCCACCCCCCAAAAAATTCCCAAATGCCTAAACAATAACACTGTTCTGTTGCTATAAAAAGACATCCTATAGATTCCTATCTATGAACAAATAAAGCAGAGAGGGCAGACATGCAGAAAACAGCCACATAATTACACTTCTCATTGAAAAAAATTATTGACATGTCTTCTCTCACAAATTCAAGTATTTTGCAACAGACCACAGTATACAGGACTTTCTACTTGGCAGTCCTCCATGAACTGTTCTTCAGAATAGCCACTTGCTTTTGTCTGAGGCGATGACCAATGTGTCAACATAAAACAGTACAGACGAAAGCGATGAGAGCTCTCTCAGGAAGCACTCTCCAAGACCAGGACTCTATGAATTACACAGTTAACATAAGCCTTCAATTCAAGAGACCAGCTCTCACCCAGGTGTGCTCTAATTCCAAGGCTCCCATCTTTTTAAAAATCAACATAAGGAATAAAGGAAGGGTTTCAACCAATACACAATCCTTTTACTGTTAATTCCTGGATGATTTGAGGATTGGCTCCCAATCCCTAAAAGACTGCTTATAAGCCTTTTTTTCACATGCCGTCCCATGAGTACACCTTTAAAAAGCTAAGACTTTCTGTTGAGCATAAGGACAGTCAAAAAAGTCAAAGAACTGGTTTTGCATACCAGTTGTCATAACCTAATGAGCATCACTCAGAAGAGCTAAATTCTATCTAGTAACTCTAACTCACTCTGGTAGAAATTACTAATTAAAGATAGTTACAAAACTACAATATTTTTGGCCTGACAAAAGAGAAGGGTTAAAATATCCAAGCAACTCAATTCCCTTTCTTTGCATTATTTGACTGTATATTTGGCCTTATTCCAAAAGCTGTTGCCAGAAAGTTATAAACAGATTGCAATCCTTCACAGAGAACTTCACACCAATACACTGAAAAACAAATTCTACCCTGGCAAGTATAAGAACAGTCCTTACTGCTGTCCAAGTGACCAAGTGACACACTGCACGGACTGTGTCCTGCCTACTTTTGTTCGGTGACCTCATTTCAAACCCTTTAGGCTTACTTCTGATACCATTATTATTTGCATTATTATAACACACAGAATTGTTTATGGAAGACTAACAATGCATAAAACAGCATTTAATATGGCTCCTAGTCAGTGGGTCCATGGCACACATTAGAATATTACTGTGTTTATTGAGTTCTGTAGGCTAATAGAAGAGTTTGACCTAACTAGGAGCACAGAAAATCTCCATCATTTTGTTGTGTCCAGCATCTTCTATGTGTTACAAGTCATTCAAAAGGGAAAAGAATAAATGAAATATGTGCACGTTGAGTCCAAATGGGATCTGCTGATGTCCTGCCCCACTGAAGGAGTCTGAATTTAAACGATGTGATATAGGATGTCCTCTATCTATCCCCATGATAAAGAATGTCACAAATCAGGTATATTCTACAGCCGGGGAGGCACTTTTATAGTTCCAATAGTAAGTCTCTCTGAGACACCTCTCTATAACCCATCCACATCATATAGCTACCACAGGGGGCTCTTCCCAATGGCTCCCACCTTCTTAACACTCTCAGGGACACCCATGACAACAGGGATCAGTGCCCGTGCTGAATTATCCACAGTCTCGCTTAGCATTTTCGAAACTGTTGTTTGGCATTAGGCATGAAGACTGTAGCTACTGATCAAACTTATTTGTATGCTCACAGCAGCAGCATATGCCTGCTGAGCTCTCATCTGCTTCATCCAACTTTGGTTGAGAAAGCATTCCCATTAATCATGGATATAAGTTCTTTGCAACTAATCCAGTCACCGTGTGTGTGTGTGTGTGTGTGTGTGTGTGTGGTGTTGGTGTCTATAAAGGATTATCTCTTATTATTAGGTCTTTCATTACTTCATGCTGTAGGAATATGATCTCTAAAACGGGGTAATCCTTTAGAATGCAACAATTATATATATATATTTGAAATTATATTATATTAATTATATTAATTATATAATTATATTAATTATATATTATATAATTGAAAACCTTTATGTTGATATTAAAATATCTATAAATACATATATGAATATACATGCTATTTTAAAATCATTTTTTCTCGGGGCGCCTGGGTGACACAGCGGTTAAGCATCTGCCTTCGGCTCAGGGCATGATCCCGGCGTTCTGGGATCGAGTCCCACATCGGGCTCCTCTGCTGGGAGCCTGCTTCTTCCTCTCCCACTCCCCCTGCTTGTGTTCCCTCTCTCGCTGGCTGTCTCTATCTCTGTCAAATAAATAAATAAAAAATCTTTTAAAAAAAATAAGTAAATAAAATCATTTTTTCTCATCCTTTCTAATTCTTTTCTCCTTTTCTGTTTTCATACAGTAATATTTAGATACTATGTATCTGGACAATTAGGATATGCATATATTGGAGGTACAAGCTCAAACATTTTCAATGATAAGGGTATAGACACACACACAACAACACTGTAGTCCAAGAAAATGTCCTCATTGTATTTTTATGATATTTATTAGGATATATAATCCTCTGAATTTATTTAATCTACAAAACTTTATCCTTTCTCCCACCATTGTTGATACAGATACCAGTATCTTATTTTCTATTCTTAGCAAATCGTTGTTTGTTTCTTTTTCCAAAGTCCCTCTGTTTCCTCTACTTAAGAGATTTGAATAAATATGCCTACCAAATGCAAAGGGGGGTATACATAGAAAAACTGATGGGGAAATCTAAAGAATTTTTAGGTCTATTAAAGCAAAATGGACCTTTGGGCCCTTGTTGGTTGGTTGCTTGCTTTTTTACTGGGGGAAGAGAAAAGCATGAGTGAAAAAAATATATAAATACATAGCGTAGGTACATCAAATTAAACTGTACTCACTTAAGGAAACCAAACACAGAGAAAGTGCTAGAGGAAGAAATGGAACTTCCTCAAAAGCAAAAGGCATTAAAGTGGATGAGGCCGGTCCACTCAGTGAACAGCATACCTGTGGCAGGAGCTCTGAATCGGGTTAACACAGGTCCTCAGGCCTTCCTAATTTGGACATCATACTGCTTTGGTTATTCAGTATTTGAAAATAGTATTTTCCACACAATGTGGCCCCTAAAAGCAAACCAATGACTTCCATCAGGTGCTTAGCAAAAAAAAGCGGTGATGTCTTCCAATCCTGGAGGAAAAGTTGGCTGCACAAGAATTATTTAGAGATGATATATCACTTTTCTACATGGCACCTAGCATATTTTCCAGGTGAATTCTCTTTACTTACTGAATTTACAACATATCATATGTAACTTGCAATGGCATTCTAGACAAAATTAACTAAAGACCACATGGCTGTCATAATATTCTTGCTAGGCTTCACTCTGTATTTTTATACAATGAATCTTGAGTTCAATAAGGGCACACTTCGATTATTACTGTAACCCCAGTGTCACGGCTGAGACCATAATGAAGCTTAACAAATACATTTTGGACGGATTAATGATTGAATGTATGAAAGCTACGCACACCAAAAAAATAGGAGTACTTCACAGTTACTCAATCTGACAGTCACAGGTGTGCATGTCACACACCATTAGAGGAGTCACCACCCTACCACCACTGTGCCTATCGAAAGGGACACTAACATAGAGAAAAAAGAGACAGAGGAGCTGAAAATAAACTGAGTGTGTCCTTACTCCCTGTGTGACTTCAGGCGAATGACATAACCTTTTGGAACGCCAATGGTCTCATGGGTAAATAAGGGATTAATGGTATCTATCTTGCAGGATAGGTTTGAAGATAAAGATTAACTTGTATAAAATGCTTAGTTCAGGGCTGAGGATCTAGAAGGTGTTCAGTAACCAGAGGGACAGCACAGATCCCCGTTACCACCCAGAGGCAGTCAGCGAGGCTGGGAGGAGCACTTGCTCAGACATCACTGAAACTCAGCCAACGGCATGAAACCACGCTACCCCAAACGGTGGCAGAGGAGCCCTGACAAATGCTCTGTAAGGCACATGTGTGAGCAGTTACTTGTCTTATTCTCATAAGACGGAAAAGGATTTCTCTACTAATGTTTTTCAAGTTTGTGAGTTCCTTAAGGCCGGGGGACCGGGGCGGGGGGGGGGGAGCAACTCTTTAAATTTTGCCTCCCTAGTACTCAAGCACAGTGGCTGTCATATCATCAAATATTGGTTGCTTAATAAATGTACGTTGAATGAAAATACCTATTCTATATGTTTTGTTGTGTGTGTGTGTGCAGTGTGTGTACGTGTTTGGAATCAAGAGTGGCTATTTTTTTTTTCTGTTTTTATTTTACTTTATTTTAAAAATGTACCTAATCTCAATTAATCTTCACAGTGGAGATGTTTCACTGATTTTTTAAAACAGACTGAAAACACCTCAGCTTTCTGTCAATATCTGGGTCAATATTCTTAAAAAGTTGGGATTGAAAACCTCTCCCTTTCTCTCATCAACTAGCATTTGCCTGGCAGGAATGAGCTCTTGATTCAAATCACTAAAGTCCATATGCTCAAAATGTGTACCAAGATACTCGATTCAATGTTTTTTGAAGGAATACAGTATCTTTTAAAAAGAAAATTATATATGATGCATATAACATTCCCTAGAATATAAGCTGGTAGTACAGTAAAAATGAGCATACAACAGAACTTCTTCAATATGCTTAACATAAAATGATGCACAATACAATAACTGGGGAAACTACGATCAATAGAAAAGTCGCTTTGGGAAATTATTTATAAGCAAAACCGTATACAAGCAATATGAAAATGCTGAATTTTGTACTATATGTTAACTAACTAGAACTTAAATAAAAATTTGGAAAAAAAAATTGAGTTTGTTCCTAGGAATACATTTGAAGGAACACTCTGAAAGGAAATAGTCCCAATTTCTGATACTAGTTTCAGCATGTGTTTACTCAAAAACAATGACTAACCCCCTGCTAAAGGTCATATGTGATTTTTCTTCTACATTAATTGAAGACATACTTTGTGCTGCATGTTGTACTAATTTATCTCTGATTCACAAGTGCCCTCTAAGTTCGGTACGACCAACCGTAATTTAACAGAAGATGCAATGATTTCCGTTAGATTCGGGAGCCCGCACAAGATCACAATGAGAGTGAGTAGCATAGCCGTGATGGGAACCTGTCCATGTAGCTGGAAGCTCATGATTTATCTACACTAGCCTGACTTCCTTATTCCATCATTCATGTACCACGCCTTGAGTTTGAGAAAAGCACTACATGGTAGTTATTTCTCTATCTCCTACTATTTTTTAAAGTCATACACCTAACTGTCATAAGGAGGCTAATAGCACCATGTGGAGAAACTTGCAAAGAATATTCCAGGGCAAATCAGAAGACCATGTGAATTTTGTTGTTAGCTCTCTCATTAATACTGCTTATTAACAGCAAGTTTCTTAACCAATTTAGGTCTCAGTAGCCTCATTTACAACATGAGAATGCTAACAATTATATTTTACAGTCTCTTTTTGCCTTAAAAGTTTATGATTACAGGAAAGGGGTGCCTGGGTGGCTCAGTCAATTAAGCAGCCAACTCTTGATTTTGGCTCAGGTTGTGATCTCAGGGACCTGGGTTGGAGTCCTGTGTTGGGCTCCACGCTCAGCAGGGAGTCTGCTTGAGATTCTCCATCTCCCTCTGTCCCTCTCCCGCTCACGTGTGCTTGAGCTCTCTCTCTCTTTCTCTCTGTCAAATAAATAATTTTTTTTTAAAAAAAGCTCATGATTACAGGAAAAAATAGCTCTGATAATAAAGCTGGAAGAGAAGGGCAAATAAAATATTACAGAGGATGGGGTCATGAACTTTTATACAAGGGAAGATTAAATAATTAGAAATCTATACTGTGGAAAGATGAATATACAAAACAGATCAAAATGAATAAAATCTTGAAAGATACAGGAGAGGTGAATATAATTATGCTTTCTATAATCTTGGACTTCTATAACTTGAAAGAGAAGAGGTTCCCTCAGAAACAAATTGAGATCAAATCATATACAACAGAATTCTATTACCATGACAGGTCATAAATGTCAAAGAAATACCTAGCTTCCAGAAAGGTTGAGACCTATTTTTGGCAAGTGCACTCCCAGTTTATTAACAGAGAGCAGGGTTTATACCCTACTTTGAGAGTATTGGAGACTCTCCCATTTGAGAACAGTGTGGAAAACCACATACCTCTCAAGAACTCTTCCCTTCTCTATGGATGGCTAACCTAGAAGGACCTGGATCTGACCAATGCTATCAATTACACTCAGGAACTGCGGAGTTTTGAGCCACTCCCAGCATGTAGCACATAGCAGGTGATCAATAAATACTTGTTTGAATGAATGAGCTCTGCCACTTCCTAGCTGTGTCACCTTGGGAAAATTATGCAACTCCTCATTTTCTCTGCAATCAACTATGGACAGGATTTATTCTGCTGCTATCTGAGAGGTGAGGATCAACATGACTTACTCCCTACAGGGTCCCCGATAGGAATCCCTCTCAAAGAGGAAGTTTAAGGCAGTTTGTTGTAGCAGAATACTAGAGTGGTAGAGCAGATCCTGAGGCCACAGGCCACATCTACAAGGCACAGGCCCCTCATCGCACCATCTGTGGTCTTCCAACCATGAATACTGAGAACAACCCTGGAGGGGCGAGATTCAGCTGCATTACCTAGTCAAACCACAAAGCTTGGACTAGACCCTCATGACACCAAGGGAGAAGCTCTTGTTTCTCCAAATCATACAACTTAAAGCCCCACCTACCAGAGGCCAGAGGCCCTCTTATGGACTTGCTTATCCCCTGTTTATCACCTTTCTGTGTGATGGGCAGGAACATTCTTCATTTTCTCAATTCTGTCAAGTGTACTGTAGCAAATGAAATCGTGTTTGAAATGGTTTTTAAAGTAGTAAGTAAAAATGTCAATGTTTTATGTTAAGAATAAATTGAACAGATAATCTTTTAGATCTCAAACAGGATCTAGCTCTGATTTTATATTACTTTCTCATGCAACTATAGATTGTCTCCCCTGGAAGTACAAATGTCCATAACAAATCTGCAGTTCTCAACACAATTGACTGAGGAGCACTTTGCTTTTGTATATGATCCAAAATGTATGTGATGATAATCTCATATATCAGAAGAGCAAAGCTCTGCTTTGACGAAAGCCTGATCAAATTAGGTGGTTGTGGACAAGTTAATACCAAGGTCAGGCTCGTTCAGTGATGATAATAGGATGCATTTACGTGGGGCTTGTTGTATGCCAGGCACTGCTCTGTTTTATATTTTATGAATTCATTTTATCCTTACAACGCTATGAGGTAGACACTTCTTGTTTTTAAGGTTCTCATTTTAAAAATAAGACAACTGAGGCACAAAGAATTTACATATTGCCTAGGATTACAAAACCATTTTTCTGGATACAGCTTTAAAATCGTGCTAGTCTTAAATAATACCAAAGGTATTGTCACAGCATCAGAACATTTTTAAACCAGACTCTTGTTCTTTAGGGCTGCAAACTTAGTGACCACACATATTTTCATATCTTCAATCACGATTAAAGAATGGAATTCCAAGTCATACTAAAGTACATATAAAAACTTCATGAAAGTCTTTCAGGCACATTTAGGTATGAAAACAAGTTAATATCACTATTATTAGGACTTTCTGTCTGAAGGCATTAAACAAGGGCATCTTTCTTCATTCATTCAAGTATTTATTACTTGACTACTCCATGTCTGGCACTGTGGTCAAGGTCTGCCCATAAATGGAGAGCCCTATGTCCCTGAAATAGGAACTTGTCTAAACAAATCCGATCCCAGGATACTATTCCCAATTTCCTGCTTGAGCCATTCCACCTGCTGCTTTGGTCAGAGTATTTGCTCAAACAGCTTTCAACCCCAGACCAGCGTCCACTGTTGTTAATCCGTTGGCCTTTGGAACTTAGAATTTCTGCTTCCCTCTCATCTTCCCAAAGCACATGTAGGGCTACGCTCTCTAACTCTTCCTCAAAAGAAGACTGAGTTTCAGTACTCTGCCCACATTCCCAATATTTTTCAGTACTGTCTATATCTTAGTATTGATAGCCACGGTAACAATACTGTGATGGTGATAGTCTCACACCACAGCGAACCTTAGGAGACAAATAATTTTCAAGTGGTTTTACTATTCCACCCATGAGGAATTTTTTACCTAAGAGGTCATGTTAGAAAGGCTTTGAAGGAGATAGCAACTGGTTAAGGTGGATAACTTGTGACCTATGTTTTTGTTTTTCTTTTTTTTCTTTATTATGAGTAATAAATGTCCACTGTAGAGATCTGGTAAAATACAAATAGCTATGTATACACATACATACACCCATAAGTATGTGTGTGTGTGTCTGTGTGTGTAAATATACACACATACACATATGCATATATATAATAAAAATAATCTGTCAAAGGTAAAACTACTAAGTGCATTTCCTTCCTATAACATTATAAACATTTTACCTTATTGAATAATCTAACACACCATTTTATGTTCTTCTGCTTAAGCCAATCTTCGTATAAATAGAAAACTAGCTTGAATTTAAACACATTGATATATGCTCAAACATTAATGTAAAATCATATTTAGTCAGTGTAATTCATAACAATAAAATTTTGGTAACAACCTAAATCCTCCGTAATAGAGAAATAAGTACCTAGAATAGACTGTGTATTAGACAACTTTGTAGTTTTAAAAAATTGGGTTTTCAAAGAATATTGAATGCTGAGAGAAATTTCTTATGTTATAAAATTAGATGAAACAAAGCACCTCAAAATTGTATATGAAGTATGGCTCAATTTTGCCAAAAAAATAAAAGAAGGTATGATTCTATAGCTTCATGGGAAGTAAAACTCGAAGAGAAAAGGAGAGATTGAAAATGATCTAATTTAATAAGTACTTTAATGATCATGTATTATTTTTTGCATCAAAGTAAACAAGAGAGGAAATTAAAACACTTTTTTTTCCTCCAAAGTTGCACAGTCATTTGAGCTAGGTAAGTAAATGACTCAGTTTATGAAGCTATAAAGAGAAGAACGGCATTCAGGGTAGGGGTGGTGCTCACTATGGGATAGCAGGAGAGGAAGCTAAGAAGCCTAGGAAATCAGGGCATAGTCAACAAGACAGATGTAGTTTGAGAGGCTGAAGATGAGGGCAAAAAGTAGATAAAATAGACGTGAGCTAAAAAATTGGATTGCGATGAAGGTGTGAAGAGCCCTGGGTGTCTTGCTTAGAAAATTAAACTTCATCTTGGAACAGAAGACCATTGTGGGTTTTTAGTAGGAAATGACAAGTTCAAATTTTTGTATCAGGATGATAATTCAGGTTCATATCTTTGTATTCTCAGATAAACTCAAGGTTCCAAGGATCTGGATGTCTTGATTCATTAGGAAGTAAAGAAAAAGGGGAGAAAAGAGGCAACTGAATTGATTTTGTCTAAGATGTTGAGTTCAGCCCTTACCTTAGTGGAAGAATTTTAAGCGCTCTTTGGTTCCTTTCAGAGAAGGTCTTTGAGCAGAGAAGAGAGCAAAGCAGCTTAGAAAATTCTAGATATGATGTAAAGTTAAATGATGGGAAACACAAACTCTGGTACTAACAGTACCCTTGAGTAGGTCACAACCGCCAGGAACTTCTGCATCTTCCTTTTTTAAATTGGAGCTAACAAAATTCTGCCTCACCACTCTCAGAGTGGCAATAGATTTTATAAATTGTGAACCATGTAACAGAGATAATGTCAATGAAAGCAGGATGCCAAAGAAATATGTGCATTCCTATATTAATTGAAGCATTATTCATAATAACCAAGCTCTAAACAACCTAGGGGTCTGCTGATGGATGAATGGATAAAGGAACAGCGAAACACAATCTCACACACACACACACACACACACACACACACACACACACTGAAATATGATTCAGCCATAAAAAAGAAGGAAATCCTGCCATTAGCAACAACCTGGATGAACCCAGAGGACATTATGCTATTGAAATAAGTCAGACACTAAAGGAAAAAATACTATATGATCTCATTTATGTGTGTGTAATTTGAAAAAGTCAAACTTACAGAAGCACAGAATAGAGTGCTGGCTGCCAGGGACTTGGGTGGGGGTGCTTATAGGGAAATGCTGGTCAAAGGGTACAAACTTTCAGTTATAAAATGATTAAGTTCTGGGGAGCCAATGTACAGCAAGGTGACTACAGTTAACAATGCTTTATTGTGTACTTGAAATTTGCTAAGAGAGTAGATCCTACTAAATATCCCCGCCCCCACACATACACAGGTAACTATGTGAGATGATGGATGGATTGTGGTAATCATTTGGCAGTGTATATGTATACAAAATCATGTTGCACACTTTAAATAAACACAATTTTTGTGTGTCAGTTATACCTCAATAAAGCTTAAAAAACAATGTTTCAATTAAAAATAGATAATATCTAACATAACATAATTATTATTTTATATACACTCACTAGCAAATGGAAAGTTTGTTGTGTAAAAAATACCTAAGGGCAAAACCTAACTTGTAAAACTGTGAAAATAAATAGCTAATCAGCAGAACATGAATAAGTTACTCAATAACTAAAAAAAAAAAAAAAAAAAAAAAAAATTCTAAAGGCCTCTGGCTGCCTCAGTTGGAAGAGTATGCAATTCTTGATCTCAGGATTGTGAGTTCGAGCCACACACTGGGTGTAAAGATGACTAAAAAATAAATAAACTTAAAAAAAATCTAAAACTGCTACAAAGAGATGTCATAAGATGTCTAAAAACTGAAGGATATTTAGACATTTAGAGTCTAACAGTCTAAATAGCCTAAATAGACTACTTAACTTCTAATTTATCATAATAAAATGATAATTCCTATTAACTGTAATATAGAACAGAATATGCAAATTCAATGACAACTCTCAAAATATCTTTATGTGGACCAAATCAAAATGACTTTATATGATGAGTTCCGGGAAACTGTGAGCAAGAGGAATGATATACAAACATAATGGTGTTACTCAAAAGACCAAAATAATAATTTAAAACAACCTGCCAGTATGTGGGCCAAGACCATGATTCCCCAGTGTCTCTACAGAATGAGCTCTGCATATGGTAGGTGTCAAACTACTCTCAGTTAAAGAGATGAATATATGGATTCTAAGCATAACTTTGTGGTCAATCAGTAGGGGTTCCCCTGTCTTTCACTCCGGCCAAAAAGTGATCAGCAAATCAATCAGAAATATAAGGTGATCCAAAGATATTTGATGACGTCAAGAGTAGAATATCGTTAGTGATACTTTGAAAAGTATTTATTACAACAAAATTTGTATTGGTTTAGGTAACTTGAAAGTAGAGTTGATCACACCCACACATTTACAGTGAGATGCATCTGGGGTGATAGAGAGTAAGAAATAAAATCTAAAGATACACTGTCAGTTGAAAATTGTAATTAACATAAACGTTTTTATATATTCAAAGTCAACATTCAGAAAAATACTAAATGTAACGCAGTCCTATTTCACAAAATGTGGAAGTTCACCTGTGGGCTAGGTCTGTTTCAGTTTTCCATAAAATTGTGCATCTGCAATTATCTACAAATTTCAAGCAAAAGAGGAATAGATGGTGGCGGTGATGGTGATGGTGGTAAGGGTGGTGGTGATGATGAGGAAAGAAAGAAAGAAACGAATCTGCCTTAATTATGGGAAATAACAAAAAAAAAAAAAAAAAGGAATATTGGGGAAAGTTATTCAGATCTCCAGTCCACATTAATTTCCTCCTCCAGTAGACAAAAACTCTTAGTAAATATAAACCAATATAGTAAACTTACTCTTCAGGTCCCCAACACTATAGTACCAGTACTACCAATTAATGTGAAATGGAAACTGGTAATGATTTATCTAGTGAAGGGGTTCTCAACTCCATGAGGCTCACAGACGCGTTTGAGAATCTGGAGAAAGCTAAGGACTGTCTCCAGAAGCTTACACACATCTTCATGCATACACTGTATCGAACACAATTGCAATGGTTTCAAAAATTATTCAAACTACTCAAGACGAAGTTCAATGTAAAAAGTGAATATTCAGCCTCAGAACAGAGAACTAAAATCTGTTTTAATTGTTGAATAGAATAACAGTATAAAATCTTACATTTTATAACACTCTAACAAAGATTATTTTTCCATTTAATCCTTGAAACAATTTGTTAATTTGTTAGATTCATTTAAAAATGAGGAAAGATAAAATGTAGAGGGTTAAGTTACTTCTTTAATGTCACACGTAGCAAGTGACAAAGGTCAAGTGTAGAACCCAGGATTGTGATTCCAGTTCCAGTCCTTTCTCAAATGTCATGACCCAATTTCTATGTCAGAAAAACAAGTGGTGGTACATAGTTCGTGAAGACGCACAGTTTAAAATGACACAAAACAAATTCAGTCCTTCACGATGAAAGGAAACCTTTCCTTCCTTTCTCTTTCTTTCTCTTTCTTTTCTTTTCTTTTCTTTCTTTTTTTTCTTCAAATCATCAGCTGGTGGATTGTTATGACCCAGTGAACCACCTGTGGACCAGAGCTTCCCTACTTGGGATTTTGTCAGTCTTAAGCTTTTGCTTTCATCTATTTCTGTTTAACGTGACACAAAGGCCTGAGAGAACCACCACTTCCTTAGTCTCTCCACATAATCGGGCGTCATACAGGAGCTTAAAAGACATGTTATTCTCTTCATTTTATAGTGAATGCTCCAAATTTATTATACAAGAGATCCTTTAATCCTTCAGAAGCAAGTCCCTTTTTGAAGTCGTGGTAACAAAGTGTCTAAGAGGGTTCTTCCAGGAGGGGCCAGTTGGTCACTCAGCGCACATTTTAAGTACCACTTTGTACAGCTCCTTATTGGCTCTTTATAATGCTGCAGACACTCACGGTGGGGGAGAAGGGAGAGGGAGGATCCACCCAAAGCAAAGCAAAACAAAACAAAAGCAGCAAAAACTAAGAGGTGTTCAACTCCTTTTACTGGAGGAACCACAATGATACGAAGGGAAGAAAATTTTCTCTAATAGAGCCCCGAATGGGGGGAGTAAGAGGGGCACAGGCAGGTAATTGATTTGCAAGTTCAAGACAAGAAAAGTGTAAAGATTAAGGCCTAAATTGCATGCGATCACCATCATTTTCTGTTTTCTCCAAAGCACATAGAATATAACAAAGTATATTCCGAACCCAGCTATAATGATCCCACTGAAATCCCAACAGGCATTTTATACCCACAGAGAGTGGACACACTGTAGCAGTTGAGAGCTAAACTAATTATCTGGAAAATTCAAGCAAAAAACTCTTTTCTCTATTCCTTCCATATGGACAAATAGTTCAGGAAATATGAGGCTCTAGAGATCTACATATTCTAGAAACTAGCCTCTGTTCTGAGTAGCCTGCTCTCCTTTGGACATTCACATTTCTGGCTTTGAGAAATGTAATATTCTCAGGTTATCTCTTGCATTAATTATTCACAGCATAGCTGGAGTAGATGCAACTGAATTGCTTCTGTATGCTAAGGGAAGATTTGGGCAACTTATCGATGGAGGCACGGGGAAACTGGCCAGTCAGAGAATGTTTTGTGAAAGGCATTTTCTCCTGTCACTTTTTTACACATCAGTGCTCAAAATTAATGAAGTTACTGAAGGACATAGCAATTAGGAAAAAAAAAAAATTAGGAAAAACTTATAATAAATTATATCAGGCATAAAACATGTCGGTAGAAATTATAATTAATAAAAAGTGAAATGTTACACCACCTTAAAATAGAAAGCAGAATCTCTCTTACAAACAACACACAGGGCTAATGCAAAAATCAATGTTCACTGTGCTGGTTGCCTGCAAAATTACACAATTAATCCTGTGTAAACTAACCTATCAGCCATGGGCACTGTAGGATTCCTGATAACTATTAGGCTGCACAATCTATTAAAGAAAGAGAACTTTAATGAGATCCCATGAGAATCTAAAAATTTAAATCACTTTTTTTCTCTCTAAAAGAACATTTTTACTCCATTTAATGGACATTACTTTCCATATCTGATACACATATGGTCAAATCCACCATTAAAACAATCATCAGGAACCAGAAAGACAGCCTACCTTGAGTTTAAAATATGCTACCGAGGTGATTTCAAAGTAATAGAGGATTTGGAGCTCCACAGGAAAAAGATGCCACCTTATCTTCTTCTTGGCTTTGATAGCAATCTATTGCTATCCTATGTCCTTGGACCTCAAAGCGCTAATGAGCCATTCTAAAATTGTATTACCACACAATATACCATGCAAAGATATGGAGTCCCATGTGCATTCAGTTTATGTAAATTATAATCTGCTTAATTCCACTACAAAAATAAATAGAAATAAAGTAACTTTTTTGCTATGATCATTTTAAAAATACTGTCCCTGTTACACATGTACATATACAACTGAGTATATGTAAAAATGTCTTATTCATGTGTAGGTATCCCACTGAATACTTAACATCTAAACAGACATTTTTGCAGTTTAAGCAGAAACATGGTTTAAATATTTTTCTGGTGGGGCACCTGTGTGGCTCAGTTGGTTATGCGCCTGACTCTTGATTTCAGCTCAGGTCATAATCTCAGCGTCATGAGATCAAGCCCTGTGATGGGCTCAGCACTGAGCCTGGAGCCTGCTTAAGAACCTCTCTCCCTCTTCCCTGCCCCTCCCCTGCCCAACTCACATAAGCACTTTCTCTCTCAAAAAAACTATACATACATATGTATGTATGTATGTATGTATGTATGTATGTATGTATTTTTTGGGACGGGTGATTGGAGTAATCCTTTAAGGGACTTTTTTTTTTCAATTCTTAGATTGTATGTAATTCCATCCAAAAGCATGCCGCGTGGACAGAGACTAAATGATTCTTCAAACACTCCCCTGTGTTTTTATTACATACTTAATTAAATTGAAATTCCCTTGAAGAAAACATATCATTATTAAGACTAAACATTTCAAAAAAAATCATTAAACTTGATCTCAACCTCTTCTGAATCCTGATTCTTTAATCTCAACAGCAGTCTTGTGACAGTTCAAATCCATTCAGGTATTGTTTGTCTCAACTGCAAAGCTGTATGCCAAAATAAACAGATGCATGGATGGATCGATCTATCGGTTGGTAGATGGAAAGACAGATCAGGGCACTGGCTGTGATAAATGTAAGAGAGAAAATGAGAAGTCCTGTCAATCATCTTCCTTGAGCCAGTGTGGATCGCTGAAGGAACCCAGCCTGAGCCCATAACATCGCCTGATGAGCCTTGGCTGCTTTCCTTCCCTTTGGCTCACTGCTGGAAGCAAACACAGCAGAATGCAGATACTGTAACAAAATCACTAATGGGAGGCCCAAAGTAGTGAGTGCAGGTATCCAGGAGCGGACAGATAGTAAAAGAGAAGTGAGCCAAAAAAGAAAATCCCAGAGGAGAAAACAATGTAGATGTACAAAGGAAAGCAATTTGTCTAAAAGACTGGAAAGCCCCTAAGCACTAAAAAAAGCCCGCATTTCTGCTGTGACTTGTCCGCACTAAATGTAGTCGGTGTCCACACATGCTATCGTCTCCAGAATTCGCTCTATTTCTGAAAGCTTTTGATTTCTATTCCATGTCTTTTGTTTCTTCTCTCCAAACATATATCATCTACTATATTTCAAAGTGTTAGGAACCTTGAGCCCTTATTTCCATATAAAGTAATTAAGAATGCTAGAGAAAAGACAGGGGTTTTGTTTGTTTTTCTCATTTAGCTCAGAAGCATAATATTCTCCCAATCAGTCCTAAGGAGCATGGCTTACTGCTGCACACATACACAGTGCTATTCTAGGCCCCAACTTTGGGTCTACCTTTGTGGAACTAATAGGTTATTTCCTGTCTTCCCATGTTTCTTCTCATATCACTTTTCTATAAAAAGTGAGGCAGAAAAATATTTTTAAAAATGATTTATATGACTGGGGCGCCTGGGTAGCGCAGTCGTTAAGCGGCTGCCTTCGGCTCAGGGCGTGATCCCGGCGTTCTGGGATCGAGTCCCACATCAGGCTCCTCCACTGGGAGCCTGCTTCTTCCTCTCCCACTCCCCTGCTGTGTTCCCTCTCTCGCTGGCTGGCTGTCACATAAATAAATAAAATCTTTAAAAAAAATGATTTATACGACAACTTCCTGCTTAGTTTTAATAGATGGGTATTCTTGGTGGTGGTTATTAAAATAAAAGTAAGATGGACATGGGTGGGAGGAGGTGGATAACATTTATATATTTTCCAACCTGGTAATAACTACACCTGCTACTTTCTTACATGACATAAACACTGATTTTACCAATGAAGAATCCTGGTGAAATTATTTACCTGAAATAATAGGCATGAATTAAACTGACATGCATTTCAGCTTTCACCAAAAATTTTCTCTGTTTTCCACAAGAAAATATTTTGACAAGGACTAAGACACCCTTCTTGTTATGTTTTCAAAACTCTCCTATGTGCAGTCTATCAGAAAGTATCTACTTGTAGTGGATTGTCTACTAAACATTGGGGAGAGAAGGAAGAATTTTGGAAAATGAGGGGAAAGATAAAAACTATAAGCATTACAAGGAAATATTTTTTTTGTCTAACAAGTCATAGAAATATTTCCATTTTAAGAAAAGGCAGAAAAGTACTAATTATCTCCCTCATTATCTATTTCACAATAACTCTCCTGATTTTAGATATTTAGAGAAGCACAATCACTGTTGAGTTCCTAGACAATAGTGGTGGGGAGTATGTGTGTTTGTGTGAATGTGGGACTATCAGGGTGTACATGAGCATAAGAAACTGAATTTTTTTTTTTTTTTAAGATTTTATTTATTTATTTGACAGAGATAGAGACAGCCAGCGAGAGAGGGAACACAAGCAGGGGGAGTGGGAGAGGAAGAAGCAGGCTCCTAGCAGAGGAGCCTGATGTGGGGCTCGATCCCATAACGCCGGGATCACGCCCTGAGCCAAAGGCAGACGCTTAACCGCTGTGCCACCCAGGCGCCCCTGAATTGTTTTATGTTTGACCCAACTTTCACTTTGGCTTTATGAGCTGTCTTATAAAGGGAAAAAAAGAAAAAAAGAAAGAAAGAAAGAAAAAGATATGTTTTAAGAATTGATTTAGACTCCATTCTACTGGATGAATCTCTAATTTATATTCATTTTCAGACTTAAAAGATGTTAAATTTGGCTTAACTCGAAGAATCAAATAAAAGACAGTCTGATACCCTGTATAACTTCCATCCCAATGCTTATTATTCCTCTATTAACAGCCTTCCTGAGTTAGACTGTAGGCTCCGTAAGGATAGGTATCATTCCAGTTGCTCACCATTGTTCCTGAACTTAATAGACAACTTGGTATCCTAAGTGCTCAACACTGCTTATTGAATGAATAAAGGATTTATGAACTTAATACTCTAGTCAATTAGTACCTGACACAGTCCTTTTGAGTTATTTTATTTTTTTCCTCAAAATATTTTTCCTTTTGAGTTACTTCAAGCAATTTTTTGCACTATTCTCTCCCACTAAATTCTGTTACTTAAAGTAGCCAATATGGTTTTTGATAAATCAGTGATTCTAGTAATATTAACAAATGCAACAAGCATGTATTTAGCAAAAGCTACACTCCAGTCACTGTTGTAACAGTTGTAAAAATAGTTCATTTAGTAATTGTAACAATCTTCTGGAGATATGTCCTATTCTTTATCCATGATACAGTCTACTTACACTACAAAAATACCACATTCTGAACAGATTACTCCTTTAAAAACAAAAGATGATATACTGACCACACAAAAGTTATTTTAACTCTATGGCTCAATACTTAGAAAACCTTTCCCTTCTAATATTAACTTTGCAATGCAGATTTGTGTTCCCATAACACTTCACTTAAGTATCACTATTTTAAATCATATAGTGATAGTAATGGACCAAAATGTTTTTGCCAAAAGTTCACTTAATTTCATGGATATTTCAACTAGGAAATAGTTTTAAGGGTGGTGTGGTAGTTTGAATAAAGACATAACAACGTATCTACATCCTGTGAGAATGTTGCCTTACATGGTAAATGGGACTTGGCAGATGTGACTAGATTAAGGACCTTGAGATAGAGAGATTCTCCTAGATTATGTGAATGGGTCTTAATATAATCACAGGTTCCTTGTAGGAAGAAGGCAGAGGGTGAGAGTCAGAACAAGTGATACAAGGAGCAGAGACAGACAAATTGGAAGATGCTACACTGTTGGCATTGAAGATGAAGGATGAGGCCATAAGCCAAGGAATGCAGGTAGATTCTAGAAGCTAAAAAAAAAAAAAAAAACAAAAACAAAAACAAAAACAAAAAAACAAAGAAACAGATTCTCCCCTGGAGGCTCTAAAGGGAAATAGTTCTGCTGACACTTTGATTTTGGGCCTTCTAACCTCCAGAACTTCAAGAGAACAAATCTGTGTTGTTTAAAGCCACTAATTTGGTGGCAATTGTTTACAGCAAAAACAGGAATTGAAGTAACACAGATATGTGTAGATAAGAACCTAGGTTTTGATTTCAGGAACCAATTATTGGTACTTCCTCAGGTTGATACAAAATATATGTTACCTACTAATTATTTTGCAAGGAGATGAAATAATATATCCATAAGCCTAAGTTAAAATTATGCTGCTTCGTACAGAAACCTGAATTTTTAAGTAAGATTTGTCACATATGTAGTCATATCATTTTTGAGCACACAAAATATTTTCATAAATTAGTCAACAAACATTAATATACAATAGAGTAATGCCTTGTATAAGTTAAGTATAGTATTTACAGTCTCATTAACTTAATATTAAACACATAATTTAACCTCCCTCTTCAATGTGTGCTCATCTACATTCTTAGTCCAGCTAGAAGGACCTAGAGTAGCAGAGGAAATTCTTCCTCCCTGACTGTACAGTTCCCCTTGAGCACATGTGTGGGCACTTCTCTCAGGTAATCGTGAAGCTGCACAATGACTGGGGCATCCCAGGGTATAAATATTTTCAATCTTCCTAGCTATTGTGAATTCCTCCTCCCAAAGGGGGTTCTGTCACTTTTCACTCACACCAGCAGAGCATGAATGTTCCCATTTCTCGATATCTTCACAACATTCAGTTTTAGGTATTTTCATTGTTACAGCCCAATATATGTTATACAGATCCTCATTGCTTTTTTTTTTTTTAATCAGCTTTACTTAAGTATAATTTACGTACAGTAAAATTAACAAGTTTTAAATGTACTATTCAGTATTGAGAAAAGTATACAGTTGTTTAAACATGACTACAATCAACTATAAAATATTTCCATCACCTCAATTCCCAACCCCACCCACCAGTCCCTGAAATCACTGATTTTATTTCTGTCCCTCCAGTTTCACCTTTTCCAGAATATCCTATAAATGGAAATATACAATATTTAACTTTTTGTGTCTGGCTTCTTTCACTCAGCATGATGTTTTTGAGAGTCACTCATGTCATTGCATGTGCTCCATTCTTTGTGATTTCTGAGTAGTATTCCTGGTATGGATAACCTACAATTTGTTTTCACATTTTTAATTTACACTACCCTGATTTTTGTGAGGTAGAGTATTTTTACATGTATTTTTGGCCAATTGAGTTTCTTTTTTCTAAAATGTGTTCTTTCTCTTTGCCCATTTTTCCATTGTGTTGTCTTTTTTTTTCTCATAAATTTAAAAATTATCCTTTGTTCTTTGTCATTATCTATATAACTAATAAATTGTATCTTTTTCACGTAAACATGAAAATAAACATCCAAAGCCTAAACTTTAATCTCCCAAGAAGAACACATTTAGAAGCATTTCACATTACTAATGTATCTGCCAAAAATAGGGTGGGCTTTTGGGTTAAAATCAACATAATTTACTTGCTATTCAGTAACCCTTTTAACAATAGAATGGTGCTTTCCTTAGAAAGGGGAAGTTGGGTACTGGGTTCTCTACTCATTTGTGGAAACTTAAATATGGCATGTTAAAATATAGCAAGGGAAAAAAAAAAAGAAAATACAATTATCATGCCATTTTAATCAACACATATCATGCTTATGATCAATAATTGAATGGAAAATGTCTTTCATCTTCTATACCCAACACAAAAGTGCTGTAAGACTTAATGAGCAGGCTCCCCCAGTGTGGTGCGTACATTCTTTCAGAAGTGCATGCCCTCTTTCAGACCAGAAGCTCACTAAATGTCACTCGGCCCAGCCCTGAGCCCTCCTGGAACTCATCCAAATCCCTCTGCTCTGAGGCAGCATGGCAACACCTATCTTAAACCTCCCTGTCTCACAACTCCATATTCTGTGCCTGTTTCCCATGTAGGTTTCTGCCTGCAGGGGCTGTGTGCTATTTCTCACAACAGTCCCCAAGCCACCCATATCATCTTATTAAAAGTACAATAAACAGTCTCACAAATCCCCTTTATCGCACCCTAGTCCGAGTCCGAGTTGTTCTCATTCCCCATGTGCAATACCGACAGATCCTGCTCCCTGTTGCAATCCGCTCTTCACACAACAGCTAACGTGATTTTTTTTTTTTACAAACATTAATCACATCCACTTGCTTTAACTGCTTGGATTCCTTCGAAGTTCCTATACTGCGCTTTAAATTCATATTCTCATCCATGACCTGGAAGGCCTCACAAGATCTGCCCCAACCTTTCCTGTGCCAATCGCGCCCAAGCTCCCTACACTCCAGGTTCTAGCCTTCTGTCAGCTCCAGACCATGCCAAATTCCTGTCTTCCACTGTGCCTTTCCGCTTGCTGCCCCTCTGCCTGGAACCCTGCTCTTCTGGCTCTTTTCCTGTGAGCCTTCCTCCCTTTCTGGCTTGGCTTGAAAGTCACCTTCTCAGAAAACCCTTTCTAAAAGTAAGTTCCCCCTTTCATTTTTCTCTATCATCATCCTTTGTTTCTTTCCTGTAAAATGATTTTATTTGTTTACTTATTTATTGGCTGACATTCTCAGTAATGGTAAACCCTGGAAGGCAGGGAATTTGTCTTCATCTTGATGCTTAGCACGGTGCCTGGGATTTATAAACAGCTCAATAAATATTTGATGAATGAATGAATGACTCCTTGGAATCAGAGCTACACACACACACACACACACACACACACACACCCACCCCTCACTTGGAGTCACTTGTTCTTCTCCTCTTTTGTATCCGGGAGCATTGCCACAGACACAAAGGTAAATTTTTTCTGATACTGTTCTTTTCCAGCATGAATCTGTTCAACCAAATTATTCAGGAATTGCACAGAGGGTAATTCCTACCCCAGTGCACAAAGGACTGAAGAGAAGAAAAAAGAAGGAAGGAAGGAAGGAAGGAAGGAAGGAAGGAAGGAAGGAAGGAAGGAAAGAAGAAAGCTACTGAAAATGTCCTTCCTCTGCAGACTTTTAAACTGCTAACCAGCACAAAGAGCTTGTAGCAGACTGAGCACAAAAGGTTGCTGAAATGGCACTAATTCCAGTGATTTAATATCTTACATTGCCCTAGTGACAATATTGACAAAAAGGAAGAATACGATTTGGAGTCGTTCTGCACTGCTGAATTTGGTGTTAGCTTTTGAGCCTCTATCAAGGCACTTCCATAAGTCAACACATTGCTAAAGAAAGAAAGTCTGGGTGCGGCATCCAGGAGCCACTGCCAAATTAGGAAAATGCTGGCAAATAGGAACATGCTAGTTCTCTGGGTATGAATGACCATAGCAGGCCTTTCCCAAATGCATGTTCCAGTTTGTCAATGTCAAAGTCGTCTCCAGCAATATTCCTTGAGTGTCCAATGGCATCTTATATTTAAGGAGGAAATAAACTTCCCAAATATATTACCAATACTTATGGTCAGTTAGCAGTCATAGGGAACGATGAAATTCAAATACTTCTGTTAAATTCACATCTTACACAAGGCATATATAAGCACAAATTATTTTATGTTTTTTTTATAGACAGGTCTGGTACATGTTGACTATCTTAGGGCTCCAAGGCTATTCTCTCACTCTAAAATCATTCTCTTGTACATTATTTCAAAATCAACTCTCAATTGCTTTATGAGAGTATTCATTTTAATTCTTCTCCTGACCACATTAAAAGAATACACAAAAAGTAAGAAGATTCTTTTCAACTGCCATATAGGAAAGTCAGCTCTGGATTCACAGGAAATCAAAAAGAAAACAACAACAACAACAAACAACTGTAATATTTAGAATTATTCTGCCAAACATCCTCAAAGAGCCAAAACCTCAAACTCCAATAATGATATTTCCCCCCATAATACCTCAATTCAAAATAATAACCAGACATGAGTTCCTATTTATTTATGTATTTTAAAGATTTTTATTTTTAAGTAATCTCTATACCCAACAGGGGTCTCGAACTCACAACCACAAGAACAAGAATCACATGCTCCACTGACTGAGCCATCCAGGCACCCCCAAGTTTTTAAATATTATCTGATTAGTACTGCTCCTCTAAAATACGGTAGTGTTATTTTAAACATCATTTTTTGTTTACATTTTCTGCCATATGTGGACAGGTAGGTCTCAGATACCACATTCTAGGGTTTAAAATATCTCTAAAGGAGGGAGTTAAGATGGCAAAGGAGGAGGGAGTTAAGATGGCGGAGGAGCAGGGGACCCCTTTTTCAGCCGGTCCCCTGAATCGAATTGGATAGGTAACAGACCAGCCTGAACATCCACGGAATCAGCCTGAGACGCAGGAAGATGCATCTGGATCTCTACAAATGAACATCTCCAGCGCTGAGTATTGAGGTATGAAGCGGGGAGCCGTGAAACCGCTCACAGATATCGGAAGATAAACGGAAGGGGGAGGGAGCCGCCGCGTTCGGGTGCCGGGAAGCGGTAGCCACTTGCACGGGGGAGCGGGCGGACTCGCGGACCGGCACCCGGGAGAGAGCAGACTGAGACCGTGAGCGGGGAGCACGCACCACCAGACTGAAACGGAGCTCCGGTGCGCTCACTGGATCCAGACTGACACCGGGAGCTCCGGGAGCGTGGGGGCGGCTGGCGGCTGGTAGTGTTAGAAACACAAAGGACGGAGACACGCCTGCCCTGGAAGTGATGGTGGGGACGCGGGGTGTGGGGCGAACATCCCGGGACGCTGCAGGGTTGAGCAGCACCAACAGAAACAGAGTTAAAGTGGCCAGGACATCAGTGGAGAACAGTCCTCAATCCCTCTGTTCTGAGACAAAGGCTGAGATTTGGCCACTGCTGCTCTGACACTCAGAAGAGGCACAGCAAATCGCCAGGGAAAGCCACCAGAGAACAAAAGCCTGGAAATACCAGCTCACAGTGTGCCCATCCCCATTCCCCCTCGCAGGGGACACGGAGACTCTACCCAACCAGGGTTGCCTGAGTATCGGTGTGGCAGGCCCCTCCCCCAGAAGGCAGGCTGAAAAATCAAGAAGCCCACATCCCTGAGATCCCTATAAAACAAGGGCGCACGGCCTGGGTACCGGTCAGTAATTTGGGCTCTGGACAACTCCGCAACCTCTCCTCATCAGAATGACGAGAAGGAGAAACCCCCCCAGCAAAGAAAAGACAATGAGTCTGTGGCCTAATGGATATGGATATAACCAAATTATCAGAAATGGAATTCAGAGTAACAATGGTCAAGATGATGTATAGATCAGAAAAAGTATTAACGAAAATGTTAATGAGAATATAGAATCTCTAAGGGCGGAAATGAGAGCGAATCTGGCAGAAATTAAAAATTCTATGAGCCAAATGCAGTCAAAACTAGAGGCTCTGACGGCCAGGGTGAATGAGGCAGAAGAACGTATCAGAGGATGGGTTGGTAGAAGAGAAAGCTAAAATACAATCTGGGCTAAAAAAAATCCATTCTCAAGAATGTAGGTTATGGGAGATTACTGACTCAATGAAACGTTCCAATGTCAGAATCATCGGCATCCCCAAGGGGGTGGAGAAAAACAGAGGTCTAGAAGAGATATTTGAACAAATTGTAGCTGAAAACTTCCCTAATCTAGCAAAGGAAACAAACATTCGTGTCCAAGAGGCAGAGAGGACCCCTCCCAAGCTCAACCACGACAAACCTACGCCACGTCACGTCATAGTGCATTTCGCAAATATAGATCAAAGGATGTTGACAGTGATTGAAGCGGCCAGGGCAAAGAAATCTTCTCACGCATACAAAGCAAAGATATCAGAATTAGCGCGACACCTGTCTATGCACAGACCTGGAATGAGAGAAAGGGTGGGGTAGGCATTTTAAAGCTCTTTCAGAGAAAAACATGCAGCCAAGGATCCTCTATCCAGCAAGGCTGTCATTCAGAATGGATGGAGAAATAAAGACCTTCCAGAATTGCTAGTCATTGACCAATTTTGTAACCACGAAACCAGCCCTACAGGAGACATTAAGCAGGGTCCTATAAAAGTAAAAAGGCCCCAAGAGTGATACAGAACAGAAAGTCACAACCAATAGAAACAAAGACTTTACTGGCAACATGGCATCATTAAAATTATATCTCTCAATATTCAGTCTCAATGTAAATGGCCTAAATGCTCCCATAAGATGCCACAGGGTTGCAGATTGGATAAAAAGACATGACCCATCCATTTGCTGTCTACAAGAGACTCATTTTGAACCTAAAGATACATTCAGACTGAAAATAAAGGGATGGAATACCATCTTTCACGCCAATGGACCTCAAAAGAAAGCTGGGCTAGCAATTCTCATATCAGACAGATTGGATTTTAAACTAAAGACTAGAGTTAGAGACACAGAAGGGCACTGTATTATTCTTAAAGGATGTATCCAACAAGTGGATATGACAATTATAAATATATATGCCCCCAACAGGGGAGCAGCAAGATACACAAGTCAACTCTTAACCACAATAAAGAGACATATAGATAAATATACGTTAATAGCAGGGGACCTCAACACTCCACTATTAGCAATAGACAGATCACCTAAGCAAGAAATCAACTGAGAAACAAGAGCTTTGAATGCCATACTAGACGAGTTGGACCTCATAGATATATATAGAACACTACACCCCAGAACCAAAGAATACTCATTCTATTCTAATGCCCATGGAACATTCTCAAGAATAGACCATGTTCTGGGACACAAAACAGGTCTCAACCGATACCAAAAGACTGAAATTATTCCTGCATATTCTCAGACCACAATGCTTTGAAAGTGGAACTCAAGGAAAACTCACAAGGAAAAATTTTGAAGAAATTCAAACACTTGGAGACTAAGAACCATCCTGCTCAGGAATGACTTGATAAACTAGGAAATCAAAAATCAATTTAAACAATTTATGGAGACCAACGAGAATGAAAACACAATGGTCCGAAACCTATGGGATACTGCAAAGGCAGTCCTAAGGGGAAAATATATAGCCATCCAAGCCTCACTCAAAAGAATAGAAAAATCTAAAGTGCATTTTTATATTCTCACCTCAAGAAGCTGGAACAGCAACAGAGGGACAGGCCTAATCCACACACGAGGAAGCAGCTGACCAAGATTAGAGCAGAAATCAATGAATTAGAAACCAGGAGTACAGGGGCTCCTGGGTGGCACAGCAGTTGAGTGTCTGCCTTCGGCTCAGGGTGTGATCCTGCCGTTACGGGATCGAGCCCCACATCAGGCTCCTCCGCTATGAGCCTGCTTCTTCCTCTCCCTCTCCCCCTGCTTGTGTTCCCTCTCTCACTGGCTGTCTCTATCTCTGTCGAATAAATAAATAAAATCTTTAAAAAAAAAAAAAAAAAAAAGAAACCAGGAGTACAGTACAGCAGATCAACAGAACTAGAAGGTGGTTCTTTGAGAGAATTAATAAAATTGACAGACCACAATAGAACTTATCAAGAATAGAAAGGACCCAAATTAATAAAATTACGAATGAAAAAGGAGAGGTCACAACCAACACCAATTAAATTGGAAGGATTAGAAACTTTTATCAACAGATTTATGCCAATAAATTAAGCAATCTGGAAGAGATGGAGGACTTCCTGGAAACCTATAAACCACTAAGACTGAAACAGGAAGACATTGATTTTTTAAACAGGCCAATTAATTATGAAGAGATTGAAACAGTGATAAACAACCTTCCAAAAAATAAAACTCCAGGACCAGATGGTTTTCCTGGGGAATTCTACCAAACATTCAAAGAAGAAATAATACCTATTCTCCTAAAGCTATTTCAAAAAATAGAAACAGAAGGAAAGCTACCAAACTCTTTCTATGAGGCCAATATTACCTTGATCCCCAAACCAGACAAAGACCCCCTCAAAAAGGAGAATTACAGACTGATTTCGCTAATGTATATGGACGCCAAAATTCTCAACAAGATCCTGGCTAATAGAATCCAACAGTACATTAAAAGGATTATCCATCATAACCAAGTGGGATTCATCCCTGGGATGCAAGGGTGGTTCAACATTCGCAAATCGATCGGTGTCTTAGATTTTATCCAGAAGGAAAAAGCCAAAAATCATATGATCCTCTCAATTGATGCCGAAAAAGCATTTGACAAAATACAGCATCCTTTCCTGATTAAAACCCTTCAGAGTGTAGGAATAGAAGGTACATTTCTCAATCTCATAAAAGCCATCTATGAAAAGCCTACTGCAAATATTATTCTCAATGGGGAAAAGCTGGAAGCCTTTCCCTTAAGATCAGGAACTCGACAAGGATGCCCACTCTCGCCACTATTATTCAACATAGTACTAGAAGTCCTTGCAACAGCAATCAGACGACAAAAAGGGATCAAAGGTATTCAAATTGGCAAAGAAGAAGTCAAAATGTCTCTCTTTGCAGATGACATGATACTCTATATGGAAAACCCAAAAGAAGCCACTCCCAAACTATTAGAAGTTATAGAGCAATTCAGTAACGTGGCAGGATACAAAATAAATGCTCAGAAATCAGTTGCATTTCTATACACGAATAACGAGACCGAAGAAAGAGAAATTAGGGAATCCATCCCATTTACAATAGCACCAAAAACCATACGTTACCTTGGAATTAACTTAACCAGAGACATATTCTAGAAACTATAAACCACTCAAGAAGACACAAAAAGATGGAAAAATATTACATGCTCATGGATCAGAAGAATTAACATAGTTAAAATGTCCATGCTACCCAGAGCAATCTACACTTTCAATGCTATCCCGATCAAAATACCGAGAACGTTTTTCAAAGAACTGGAACAAATAGTCCTTAAATTTGTATGGAACCAGAAAAGACCCCGAATCTCCAAGGAACTGTTGAAAAGGAAAAACAAAGCTGGGGGCATCACAATGCCGGATTTCGAGCTGTACTACAAAGCTGTGATCACAAAGACAGCATGGTACTGGCACAAAAACAGACACACAGACCAATGGAACAGAATAGAGAGCCCAGAAATGGACCCTCAGCTCTTTGGGCAACTAATATTTGATAAAGCAGGAAAAAACATCCGGTGGGAAAAAGACAGTCTCTTCAATAAATGGTGCTGGGAAAATTGGACAGCTACATGCAAAAGAATGAAACTTGACCACTATCTCACACCATACACAAAAATAAACTCCAAATGGATGAAAGACCTCAATGTGAGACAGGAATCTATCAAAATTCTAGAGGAGAACATAGGCAACAACCTCTACGACATCGGCCAAAGCAACCATTTTCATGACACATCCCCAAAGGCAAGAGAAACAAAAGATAAAATGAATTTATGGGACTTCATCAAGATTAAAAGTTTCTGCACAGCCAAGGAAACAATCAGAAAAACTAAGAGGCAGCCCACGGAATGGGAGAAGATATTTGCAAATGACACTACAGATAAAGGACTGGTATCCAAGATCCACAAAGAACTTCTCAAACTCAATACACGAGAAACAAATAAACAAATCAAAAAATGGGCAGAAGATATGAACAGACACTTTTCCAATGAAGACATACAAATGGCTAACAGCAATCATAAACAAAGCAGAAGATATGAACAGACACTTTTCCAATGATGACATACAAATGGCTAACAGACACATGAAAAAATGTTCAAAATCATTAGCCATCAAGGAAATTCAAATCAAAACCACACTGAGATACCACCTTACGCCAGTTAGAATGGCAAAAATAGACAAGGCAAGAAACAACAATTGTTGGAGAGGATGTGGAGAAAGGGGATCCCTCCTACATTGTTGGTGGGAATGCAAGTTGGTACAGCCACTCTGGAAAACAGTGTGGAGGTCCCTTAAAAAGTTAAAAATTGAGCTACCCTATGACCCACCCATTGCACTACTAGGTATTTACCCCAAAGATACAGACGTAGTGAAGAGAAGGGCCATATGCACCCCAATGTTCATAGCAGCAATGTCCACAATAGCTAAATCGTGGAAGGAGCCGAGATGCCCTTCAACAGATGACTGGATTAAGAAGTTGTGGTCCATATATACAATGGAATATTACTCAGCAATCAGAAAGAATGAGTTCTCAACATTTGCTGCAACATGGACAGCACTGGAGGAGATAATGCTAAGTGAAATAAGTCAAGCAGAGAAAGACAACTATCATATGATTTCTCTCATCTATGGAACATAAGAACTAGGATGATCGGTAGGGGAAGAAAGGGATAAAGAAAGGGGGGGGTAATCAGAAGGGGGAATGAAGCATGAGAGACTATGGACTCTGAGAAACAAACTGAGGGCTTCAGAGGGGAGGGGGGTGGGGGAATGGGATAGGCTGGTGATGGGTAGTAAGGAGGGCACGTATTGCATGGTGCACTGGGTGTTATATGCAACTACATCGAACTTTACATCAAAAACCAGGGATGTACTGTATGGTGACTAACATAATATAATATTTTTTTTTAATTAAAAAAATAAAATAAAATATCTCTAAAGACATTTATTCCCACTCAGAATTTTCATCATACCAATTTCCAAAGCTTTAGGCTGGCAGTTGACAAATTTGATGAAACTGAGCCAATAAATAAAAAATGAGTAGAAATGCTGAAAGCCAAAAAATATTCTGAATTCATAAAATGGTCACCTCAATAAATTTCACTATTGCAGCATATTCGATAGATGGCAATGGCATCTTTGTCAAAACATGTAAAGCTTTGACAAAAACTTGTAAAGCTTTTGAGAGAAGTGCTACAATGCACAGAACAGTTTTACAATTAGTCACCTAGTATGAGGCCAAGAAATAAATATTACTTTTTGTGCTTAACATACAGTAGTATAAGCAAATCCATGACAATTTTAAGAGGTTTTTGTTTTGCTGATAAATGCTTGATGAGAAAGCAGATCCTGAGAGTGAATTCAGCGTAAGTGAGGTTATGTAGATTTACCAAAGAGCAGTTATGTATACGTATGTGTATGCCTGCACATGCTATGTGTGCAAATTCTCAGTTTTATAGTCTCTAAGTTATACCTTGTCACTGTTACTGATTAGGTGCACGTGACTAATATTTGCAAAGAATAACTTCAGAAGATAAAGCTAGAATATTTCACATCACTGCAACTATTACTTTATCAACTCTACTAACACATAACTACTTCTTCCTATTGAACTCTAAAAAGTTGTATTTTCTGAATTTCTAGGTATTAATGAAATATTCACAGTAATCAAAAAGAGGGATGCATTTATTCAAGGTGCTATCAAAAGCAAGAATATCCATCACTAATCAATATTGTGGATATTCATTTCCCTACTTTTTTTTAAGAGAGTGAAATTACTGGAGATGCCTGGTTGATTCAGTCAGTTAAGTGTCTGCCTTCCACTCAGGTCATGATCCCAGGGTCCTGGGATTGAGTCCCACATTGGGCTCCTTGCTCAACAGGGAGTCTGCTTCTCCCTCTGCCTGCTGCTCCTCCTGCTTGTGTGCTCTCTCTCTCTCCAATAAATAAATAAAATCTTTTTTAAAAAGAGTGAAAGTACTGATATAATTAAAATGCAATGTATAGGAGATTCAACAAGTCAATTATGTAAGTGTTAGTATGGCCAATAAGAAAGTGATTAACGAAGAAAACAAAAAAAAGATGAGTCCCTACATGGCTCAATTGGAAGAACATGGGACTCCTGATCTTGGGGTATGAGTTCAAGCCCCATATTGGGTGTAGAGATAACCTAAATAAATAAAACTTTAATTAAAAAAAAAAAGTTAAAAAGATAAAATTAGAAAAAAAAAACATAGCAACAAAGTGGCATTGATAATGTAGCACGTGACCTCAATGTCTCTAAGAAATAAAGGGCACAAAATATTTTCACTTGAAAAATATATGAATATTATACATATATAAACAACAATTAAGAAAATCCTGGTATTTCACAGTCAGCTCTTAGTATTTGATGACCTTATCATTATTTTCCTTTGTTTTCTTTTCCTTCTTCTCATTTCACAAGCATATTAAGTATAGAGGACTGAATACACAATAGCCTTATCTGCATTATCTGAGCTTCTAGGACTGAGAACCAGGTCCTAGAAGGGACCACAGAACATAGAGTCAGCAGCACTCTGAAACATAAAGGAGAAATTAACCCACCTGAAAAACACAGAAGGTGCTGTGTTTTTCTGCTGGGAACATCTGATTTCCTGGTTATTTCAGAATTGGAAAGCACCTTCCAAGGTCATAGAACTCAAACATCTTTATGATGGCTCTGGATGTCCACACACCCTGACTTCTCAATCAAGTAGGCATTAGGTTGGCTCCCCATCTTCCACCTAGGATTGGCTTTCTCTAAGCCTATGCCAAATTGGGGAAGCACATCTCCCAACACATCTCATAATACGTGGAAAAGCCTTTTGGAACTTGACAAAGGTAATCAAATCACATTTTATCACACAAGAAGTTTTTCTCTAATGGTACTAGACTCTGATGTGATAAATACTGCTAAAAATTAATTGCTTATTAAGTAGGGCTTGCACGTTTGTTTTGCTTCAGAGAAATGGTAACTGCAATGGAATTTCTTCTTCGCCTTTCAAATTCTACCTCTTTCCTGACACTTTTATCTTATTTTTTTAAAGATTTTATTTATTTATTTGAGAGAGAGAGAGCACACAGCAGTTGGAGGGGCAGAGGGAGAGGGAGAAGCAGACTCCCCATTGAGCAGGGAGCCCAATGCAGGCAGATGCTTAACTGACTAAGCAACCCCGGTGCCCCCTGACACTTTTAATAGTGCACAGACTGGAAATAATCTTTCTTATTCTGATCATATATTGTCTATACATTCCTATGGCATTTTTGGTCCTCTATTTTACATTGTTCTTATTTGAGTACATGTCCTTAATTAGACTGGAGGTTTACAACATACAGGGAGTGTCAGATGCCCCCCAAAACACATATATGTTCATATTAATACTATTTTGAGGGCATATATTTGGTGGTAACTGTAAGCATCTTCAGGCCAGCTCCTGTGTCTAATTCATCTTGGAGTTTATCCATCCAGCATAGTGATTTTCACACAGCAAGAACTTCACAGATTTTCATTTAAATGATTAAATGCAGGAACATAATAGGATAAAGGCAGAGAAGTGTGATGAATTTTTCTAAGGGATGTCTTCACCCTCTTTGAGTTGGGCTGCATATTCCAGAGCACTGTTCTCTGTACTGTGATCCTCTTAGGAAGCACTTCGGGCATGACCTAAGTGAACATCCCCTTTGAATTGTCTTGCAATCTTTCTGACTGTAAAAAAAAAATAGTGGAAGTCTCAGGTAGGTCCTAATATATCACCAACAACACTTTAACTTTACTAATCTTGCTATTATATAGCGGGAGAGTGGGAGTAGGACTTCAACCCAGAGCCTTTGGCAGATAGGCAGGTAATTTGTATCCTGCTAGCATTAATGACCTTGGACTATTTTCATTGTATTAACATTTGTAGTTACCTTCCAATGTTTCCCACTGACACCAGTATTTCATTTACAGTAATGAAATAAAACCTCCATTTTAAGGCAACAGTTTTTTTTCTCTTAATGTGTCTTTAAAAATGTTAAATACCTTATGACAAATATAATGAAGATGGTGTATTTGGGGGAGTCTTAGAGAATAGGAGATGATCGAGTGACCAGTTACTTTAAGAAGAAAGAACAGCAGGAAATGTGTCGGAGAAGACAGGAGCTCTAAGAAGGCTGGAACAGTGAGCTGTTGGGTAAAAGGAGAGGGTCTCTAAGGATACAGGAAAGTAGAAGGGAATAATGAAGGCTGAGTCCAGCTGAATGTGGAAACCAAGTGTGACAGTTACTTGGCCTGCAAAGCAGTAGGGAGCCAGGGGAAATTTTCGGGAAGTAAGTGACATCATGGGCAAAGTGACAAGCGAGAAAGGGGATTTTAACAGGGACATTTAGACTTTAGTGGAGAAGAGCGGTGACAAAAGGCAGAAATCCAGTGAGAGGAAGGTTGCAGTGGTCTAGTGATTAAAAGACTGAACAAGGAATTATCCAGAATGGCTCATGAGAAATAAATCTCAGTGTGCCAAAGAGAAAGTTGAAGCAGGCTTTGTCGTCATTTAAAAGTAGAGAAAGGATGCAGAGGACAGAACATGGACAATCGCTAAAGCAGGACTGGCCAGAAGGTGCTTTCTGCTCTAGCAAAAATGTACTTTGCTATAACAAAAGAAACTGAGGGGAAAAAATCTGAGGATTGCTAGTGTTTCAACAGTCCCAAGTGAAATCTGTTCAGAAACTGTAAGTTTTCTGAACAAGGGAACATTTTATCAACAGCTAAAAGGGTTTGTCATGAAAATGATGTAAGACAAAATCAGACAACCGGATTTCCAGTTCCACTCTTACACAAATGGTGCCAGGAGTCCCCTTACCCTCTCCGAATAGGATTAATACCTACCTTGCTTAAACACACAATTTTTATTTATGCATTCATTTATTTAACACCTAGCTTTTATAAGCATCACATTAAATGATATATGTGTGTGTTTCTTACTTAAAGGCAATTTTTCAGCATTACCATTATAGAATTATATTCACCACAGCAGAGCATTTTAGGGTTGCATATATTGTATTTTGTCTGCTGAATTAGTTTCTGAAATATGAAAAATACAGTGCAATACTCCGTACGTGCTTTTGGCAAGACTGCAGGAGAAAAACATCTACTCGTGTTTATCAGAAAGGTGGATAATGTAACAGAGGTATGAGAATGATAGTATGCATGCCTCCCAAGCACTGAGAGAAAAATGGCATGCCGCAGAGGGAAGAAGATGATGGGAAGGCGTGAGGAAATAGAGGAGAGGCCATGAGAACACAGACTGAACCCATATCACACATGGTGGCAGTTGTTCTCCATCCATTATCAGGGAGCATTTGAAGAGAAAAGAAACAGCCCAAGACAGCTCCCTTGCTGTATATTCTTGACCTGCGTGCTCTTCACTCTCACAGCTTTGCAGGAAGATACGAGAATGATGCTGGTACTCGCCACCCGTGAGTCCCCTTTCTGTTACAATCCTGTTTCTGAAAGTTACAGGTAAAGAACAACTGAAGCCAAGTGCACAATTATCATTTCGGTGCAAGAAGCCTGCCTCCTTTGTCGTCTGTGGCTGTTAACAGATAAATAGAAGGACACGGAGAGGCTCTTTTCTGTCCCTCCTCAAGCCCAGTGCCTATGTGATCTGAGTAGTCAACTCCCTGTTTCCGGGCGTTTAAGTTTCACCATGGTCCTTCCAGCTCTGCTAGGGGAGCCCTCGCTCTCCCAAGGCCAACCCACTTCCAAGCTAAATGGAAGAGTAAGGATAAATGCAAATGGATGGGAGGTGCAGAGCATCAGCAAAGCCCAGCCTGCTAAGGCATCACAGCCTCAAGTGTCCTCAGCGGCCCATCATCTCACTTCTAGCCTCCCTCTCCAGACACGGGCGCCTCCAGCTATCCAAAGTTCACTCTCCTGTCACATTTCCTTCTCAAAGTTGTGTGCTCTCCTGGGCATAAGAGATCTAGGAAGTAGGAAGGGAAAGGAGCGTCCCTTTGGGGCACAGCATTCTTCTTCTTCTTTTTTTTTTTTTTTTAAAGATTTTATTTATTTATTCGACAGAGATAGAGACAGCCAGTGAGAGAGAGAACACAAGCAGGGGGAGTGGGAGAGGAAGAAGCAGGCTCATAACGGAGGAGCCTGATGTGGGGCTCGACCCCACAACGCCGGGATCACGCCCTGAGCCGAAGGCAGACGCCTAACCGCTGTGCCACCCAGGCGCCCCGTTTGGGGCACAGCATTCTTCTACCTGCTCCATGTGTTCTTCTACTTTGTAATCAGTCATGTGATGAGTAAATGGGATCATGGCAGGTAGAATAATTCCCTTTGTCAGCATGTCTTTCAAGTTCTTCCTACCCTGTCTAGTTGAATCCTCCAGCACAGCAGGGTAGCTGGATGAGTGCTCCCTTTGTATCTGGACTGGTGTTTTATGGTTTAGACGACAGCCGGAGGGATGCGGAACCTGTTCCAGGCCCAGTCTTTACAAGAACTGATGATCTTCTAAATTGGACTCTTGGACCCCTGAGCCATCATGTAGGAAGTCCAATGACCTACTTGAGATACCAGTGGTGAGACTATGTGCTACATGAAAAGAAACAGAGGCCAAAGAGGGGCCCAACGGAGTTCAGCCCTCCTTGCATGTACACAGCACCAAACATGCAAGTGAAGCTATCCTGGGGCCACTAGCCCAGCCCGGCCCCCATCTGAACCTACCATGTCACCCCAGGTGTCACCAGGTGGAGCTGAAGAAATCACCCATCTTAGTCTGACTGAGTTCCTGACAAACAAAAGCACGAGACTTCATAAAATTGTTTTTGTTTCAGTTATGGGTTAGTAATGTGACAGTAGGTAACTGAAGAGTGCCCCTCCACATGTTACATAAATTGCTACATAGTTACAATTCAAACTAATTTTTCATCATTTCCCCTCTTAGCTACACATAAGTCTCCAGGTACTTTTCTTCCAAATGATAAGCAACTTGTGTATTTCCCCTAAGAATTTGATATGCAAAACACATTCCTACTGAGGTCTTAAACAGTTTAAAGCCATATGGTGAATTCCCCATGCACAATTCAACAAAATAAATGATGAAAATAGCATGAGCTCCATTTCAGAAGTCAATGGAATGGTGATAGTATTTACAAAGCATGGCCTCCCTAAGTGATAGTAATAAAAAAATACAATGTGATACACTTGCAGTGCAAAATCTCATCTGCAAACAATAGCACCTCGGTAGTTATTAGTGCCTTGCTATTAGAAGGACATCATGTAAAAGGTTTGGGGAATTTTAATATTGCTGTTTTGTATTTGCATGTAACATTCTCAAACAGGTAGATCACTAGGAAAGATGATTTCACTTATTTTCAGATTAATGATTTATACTCCTATAGGTGATATACCAAAATCATTTTTAGTTTAAACTATTTCATAGTTTCTTAATGACTCGGGACCACCCATAAGGCCATCATGATTTCTGAGTCGGCTCTTCCTAGCTTTTCCATTCTCCTCCCTTGCTGAAGAGATGCTAGCTATAATTTCTTTTGTCTGCGAACAAATCTGCAAAATTTCCATCTCTGTTCTAACTTGCAGTTTATACTCTGCCATCCACTAAAATAAAACAGAGTTTTGCTTATTAGAAGGGTTCTAAATTAAGAGTGAGTAGTCACTGAGTGAAGAAGGTCTTTCCATACCAAAATGCTTGCAGTGAATTCAGTGAATTTATGTTGCTATGAGGCCTCTTTTGTTCAACCTTTAGATATTGGTTTAGGATTTAGAGACTGTAGGTAACTAGTGAATAGACTTCAGATTTTCTTGTTGTGATTATAGTCATTGATTTATTTTATATCTCTTACTCTTATTTGCAGTAGTAAAACGGCACAGGGGAAAATGAGCATCGTTTTGGCAATAGGTGAGAAATACTTCACACTACCTGTATCATGCAGTATTTAAGAACATCTACGTAGATCAAAATAAATTAGTATTGAAGGGATTTAATACAACACATCAATCACAGATTAATGAACTACTCTGTATAATTCAAGACCTCCACTTTTATTTTTTAATATTTGTGGACTGGCAACGGCTGAAATAATTACTTCAGTTTTCTATGTCATGTTTAGCATGAGTTCTGAATAAAGCATACCCGCCCCTGCTCCACCAGGCACACACACACCATAGAGGCACCCACATAAACTTGTGTCATTCGTGGAACCAGTCTGAACCATCAAGACACTGGAATACAATCTTCGAAGGCAGTAAATGTGAAGTAAATCCAGTTGAATAAAAACCTAGAACTGGGCATTCCATTCCCTTCATAGAGCACAGAAGCAAACGTAGCCAAATTAGCCTCCCATTAAGGACACAGTCTAGTTTTCGGTAGAAACAATCAAACTACTCTCCACTATAAGCATCCAGTCTGTTAAACCCATTATTTAAATGAACGTGGGAAATGATGACACACACCTTTCTGTCCCTCCTCATCAGCTCTGAATTTCAAGGGGCAAAGGAAGTGGAATGCATGCTTAATTGAGGCAGTAAATACAAGGCTGTAGCAGATTGTTTTACTGTTAAATACAGTAATGAGTTTTTAATGGCTGCTGTCCAAAATTACACTGGAGAAAAATGGTTTATTAGTAATAATAATAGCTGGCACTTTTATCTTCAAAGCACTTTACAAATATTAGCTCATCAATCCTCCAACTGCCACTGGGAGGCAGTGGTAAATGTTTCTATCCTCAGTTTACAGCTGGTGAAACAGGAAAACAGGGGTAGTAATCAAGTCTTCAAAAGCAGGTTTTGGGTACAGAGCTCAATTTCCAATTCAAACAACTCACATCATTTTTCTTGTAGTTTTATGATTTTATTAACACAACTACAGTGTGCACATAGGCTATCCCTCTATTCATTTTCTTTTCTGCACAGCATGGCATTGGGATTGGTGACTCTGATGGCCACCTGGGCTGCTCTTCCCACACCGGCGTTGTGGTTCTTGGAGGAGACGCTGTGAGCAGTTTCCGCATGGTAAGATTTGTTGCATCTCAAGAGCCCTTGAAGCTCCTTGGCACTGTGGACTAGGAACTTCCAGAAACCACTGGGCAGCATGTGCTTTGTTTTCCTGTTGCTCCCGTAACCAGTGCTGGGCATCAAGATCTGGCCCTTGAATCTTCTGCGTACCCTACTGTCAAGACGCTTAATTCTGACATATCAGTCTGACTGGTGCTGGATGAATTTCTTGGTCCTTTTTTATTTCTTATTTTTTTTTAATTTTATTTATTTAATTGAGAGGGAGAAAGAGAGAGAGAGAGAGAAAAAAAAAAAAAAAACAAGCAGGAGGGAGGTGGCAGAGGGAGAGAAAGAGAGAAGCAGTCTCCCCGCTGAACAGGGAGCCTGATGCGGAGCTCGATCCCAGGACCTGGAGATCATGACCTGAGCCACCCAGATGTCCCTCTTGGTCCTTTTTTAATGATCTTGGACTTCACCAGAGGTCTGAGGGTGGCCATGATGCCAAGTAGGTGGTGGCTGCCATCTCCACAGGAAGAGAGGACGCATTTCAATTTTTATACATAATTGGATGGCATTCACTGTGATGACTGCCAGCCCTTTTCTGAGGGGTTAGTGGTTAAGGTCAAATCCAGTTTATTTGAACCTGATTCACAAAAGCACACATGAGTTGTATCCAAATTGCTCAATGGTGGTCTTTAGGATTATTTCAAGCAAGTCAACTGTGTTAAAAAATTCAGCCCAAATCAATTACATGCAGAAGCTTCTATGCATGGAAAAAGTGGTCTGTTGAGACCCTCTGAAATCTAGCCCCACTGAAAATTAATTGCTAGAGGTTACAAAGCAAAATGGAATCAAGGTGAAACTTAAACATCTTTATTTGGGCTTTCTATTGTTATTCATTCACTCAGATCTCCTTTATGGAAAATAGTATACATTTCAAATTAGTGAACAATAATAAATAATCCAAAGCGTCTGTTATTCATTCTGATGTACTCTATAGATGTTAAAATTATTTTTGTTTGTTTGCTTACCACTGTGGGCAATGTTTTCAATTTCTTGTCACTGTATAATGTCTTAAATATTTTAATCTAATAAATGAATTCTCCACTATGTCATCAGATGCATCTTACAGAACAAGTTTAGAGAGTCTCTGGATTTATAACACAAAAACAAATGTATTTCTTGAGAAGCCAAGTACTATACTCTGGAGAAGCAGACATGGTTCAGACAAAAGTCCTATAACAAATCCATTCCATCAATCCAAGGAAATGGGGTTGGCTATCTAGCCAAAGCAGAAAGTAAACGTTTGTGACTCTATTATAGAAAAAGGAGCTGGAATTCCTTAGCATCTGAGAATGCTACTTATATTTTGAGCATTAAAAGATAACAATAGCATTTGCTTCTAAATATCCCAAACCAAAACATCAAACATCTCTCAAAATCCCAAATATATTGACCATGCCTGGAATAGCATTGATTTTTTTTTTTCTTTCAAAGCCTTATCTCAATTGACAGCTGTTAATAAAGACTGTGCCATCATAATGATAGGTGTCATTTTCAAGAACAGTCAGGCTGGTATATGACATCTGCTATTGCCAACTATTTCTATCTTAATCTGGAGTGGCAGATACTCACACCTTTGTGGAAATGCCAACCGTGTAATGCAATTGGTTATATATAACACCCAGACGTGAGGGAAATCCATGCATATTGATATGACAGAGCATCAGAAACATTTCTGCCAAGAAATAAGGAATGGTAATGAGGGCAAGCAAAAGCTTTGGGGAGGGTAAAGGTTGAATTTTACAAATACTGGTGCCCAAGGACTGTTATAGAAAGAATCAGGCACCAAATACTTTCATGACAAGATTTTGGAGAGAACACAAATGTCCTCCTCTCCCACATGGAAGTCCCTCACAATTAATCCTTTGCATTAAGGCTTTTAAATAGTCTTTTTAAAAGCTGCCATTCCTGGGATAAGTATGCATTTTCATGTAGTATCTTAAGAGGAATCATTTGTATCTATTTTTCCACAAGTTTAACTGAGGTAGTGAGACACAGAACAGGTGAATTTGGATAAACAACAGGGATGGGTGCTAGCTCTTGATGAAGACTACAGTGAGAGGATTCTGCTCATCAAGGGCGCACCGATGGACGCTGCACACCTGGGCAATGGAGTCCAAGAGAGAAGAGAAAGGACATGCAAAGGGCTAAATGTTTGAGTCTCCCGCAAAATTTATACGTTGACATCCAAATCCCAATGTGGTGATATTTGGAGCTATGGCCTTTGGTAGGTAATTAGTTCATGAGGTGAAGCCCCTCATGATGGTATTAGTTCCCTGGTAAGAAGGACCCCAGAGAGCTCTCGTGCTCCTTCTGCCATTCTTGTTGGAAAGATACAAAGAGAAGTCAACCCGGAAGAAGGCCGCCACAAGAAGACCATGCTGGCACCCTGATCTCGGACTTCCAGTCTCCAGAAATACAGGAAATAAACTTCTGTTGTTTATAAGCCACTCTGCTATTGTACTTTGTGATAGCCCCTGAATTGACACAGGGTGCGGAGGTGTAGGAGAGACTCAAGAGGAGTGCGGGGTAGCAGTTAGGGGCTTGGGGCTGGGACTCAAGACACTTCTGAGTTTGAGTCCTGGTGAGTCCTGGCTCTGCCACTTCTAAGCCATGCAGGATGACCTTGGACAAAAAGCCCACTATGTCTATGTCATCCAGCTTAAAATGGGTATTATAATAATAGTACTTACAGTACTATAGTACAAATCACTAATGCAGAGAATGCAAACTATATCATAAACACTCAGTAAGTGGTAGCTATTTAAGCATCAGCCTGGCACAGCCTTAGTTGTCTCTCTAGCATAAAACAATTACCAATAAAAGCTTTTTAAATGACTGGTCAGTATTCCATAGGACCCACAATCAATCAGTTAATCAATCAATCAGTCAATCAATATATCATAGAATTAAAGAAGCTATGGAAAATCAGATCTCCTTATCTGTGGGCAGGGCTACATGCAGCCTTGGGAATATAACTGGTCATGTTTTCAATATTTCCCTTAGACTCATTATATCCTTCAGTTTACACATTAATTCTGATTTTTAAAAAAAATTCATCAGCTGTAACACCTTTCTTTTTTGTTTTAAATAAGAAAACCTAGGGGAACCTGGGCAGTGCAGTCAGGCGACTGACTCAGTTCCAGCTCAGGTTGTGATCTCAGGGTCATGAGATTGAGCCCCACTTTGGGCTCCGTGCTCAACGTGGGAGTCAGCTTGGGACTCTCTCTCCCTCTCCCTCTACCCCTCCCCCTGTCCGCATGCTCTCTCTCTCTCTCTTTCTCAAATAAATAAATAAATAAATAAATAAATAAATCTAAAAAAATAAATAAGTAAATAAAATCTAAAAGCAGTAGTGTGGGCTATGAACTAGATCACAAATCAGAATATCTGAGCCTTAATTCTGATTTCACTACTGCCTAACCAGCTATTAGACCCTGCTTGTTTTTTGGGGGTTTTGTTTGTTTGTTTGTTTTGTTTTTTGGGAGTTTTTTAGTCTATAAAATGGGCTAACAACTTGTCCCTTTTTGTTCATCATGTCACTGTAAAAGTCAAGCAAGGTGATATGGGGGAAAAAATCTCTAAAATGTTGAAAGTATCCAAATATTGCAAAACATTGCAATTTTTTAAATAGAAATCTTCAAAAGTAATTTTCTGAATGTATGGAAATGTAGTCTTGAGTGTGTTAGAAAAGATCTTCCCCTTGAAATTTTGCATGTATGAGATGTGTTGTTTCCTTTGAACACATCAGTACACAAAACATCTCATAATAAGCTGATATTCTGTCACTTTACATTCTTTAGCAAAGGTCTTCGATGCAATAATGAACTGAATTCACAATCAACTCTAACTGCATCAAATGATCAAAAATCACATTTTTCTTACCTCCTTGCCTTCCATTACACCGTGGATTGCATCCCTTAGCCATGGAACACAAATGCCTCCGATCAGTATGCTACCAGTGCATTCCCGATGATTGCCTCATCCTCTTCACTCTGATACCACCACGCCAAAGAAGAGGGGTACCCCTCCAGAGACTCAAATGTCCAGGTTACAGTGACTTTAAGCTGTCAGACTGTTATTTGAGGGTCTCTCCAGTCCACAGGCATTAACATCTGCAATCCGTAGCATCAGATTTACCACTTACAACAAAAGCTTTTGTTAGGGAAGAACCTCTGCTAAAAATGCAAACCTGTTACCATAGAGGCTATAATATGCCTTTTGCATCAGGCTCTCTGCCATCTCAGTTCTCATCTTGGAAAGAGAACATTGTACAGGAGAATGGACAGAATTGTCTGGAAGTTTGGAGACTACAGCTGAAACCCACCTCTGAATGTGAGCACGCCCACCTAGGGCAATGAAAGAAGGGCAGAGAATGACAAAGGAAAGTAGGAGATGCCTCTGAACACAAATTTAATGATTTTTCCATTTTGTTCTACTTTCGGCAATTCAGACTTTCTCCTTCCCCATTACCTGCGTTCCATAAATGTTAAGGCTCAAGGTGTGCTGGATATTCTTTATTAACCTACCAGATTCCAACCCGTTCTCCACCTTCTTCCATCCTACTCTGTGCAGAGGGAACCATCTCCGCAGACCATTCAACCAGGCTCCCCTGCCATCTGACTCTGTCAGTTTGGCCGCTCCAAGGAAGTGCAAGCAGATTTGCATCTGCCACTAGACTGAGCTGTTTCTTTACAGGTCCTGGCTGGCAGCCTTTCCCAGGGCTACTGCTCTCATCTCCTTAGTAACTTCTCTCGCCTACTGTCCCACTGGCTGAGGGGCAATAACGGCTCTTCAGCAGCCCTTGTTGGTTTCCCTCAAGCCTGTCCAAAAAGATGTGGTCCCTTCTTAAAACTCCCTTCAACTGCCTTTTTCAGTATGCTTATACATAAGAAAAAGTAAAAGTAAAAGCAAGAGGAAACCAAGTCTTACTCAGAGAAGACACAAAACTCCGGGTCCTTTAAGACTATCAAGGGGACATACTATCCACTTCCAGCCAATGGCACTCTCTAGACACTCGGGTTCAATACTGTGAGAACATCAAGTCTTTAAAGATAAGTCAGGAGTATGAATTTTTATGTGAGATCTCTGGTTTTTAAATACTGGCTGAAATACTTCTTAAACACTCCTTGGGCCAAATAAAACACATATGTAGGCTAGGTTCAGTCCAAAGGACATTAGTTTGGATCCTAAATAGACTATGGTGCCTCTTCTTTAAGAAAAAAAAAAAAAAAAAAAAAATCTGCTCTTTGTTGCAATGCATAATTACAAGAAAGGTGGAAATTCACATCTATACAACTTTTTCTCACACAACTATTTAGTCCTAAAAAAATAATTCTCTATCTCACTTGAAATCTCAAGGCAAAACAAAGAAACATCCAGACTGGAAAGTCACAGGAATCTTGGTAACTGGGTCTGTTCTAAATGTATGAATCTAATCGAATCATTTAACTTCAGTAAGGCTCACTCCATTCATCTGCAAAATCAGGATAATGACTTCTTTCCTACCATCTTCACAGAGACATTTGGCTGAGAAATGAAATAATACACAGTAAATGAAAAGTGCATTTGAGCTCTTCGGAGAATAAAATGCTGTTTAAACCAAAGGGATTAATAAGAAAAACCTGAGGTTTGCCAAAGCTTTTTTTTTCCCCCCTTTTCCAACCACGTTTCATGACACCGAGGTAACTGCAAGTCAATGCCTCAGGCCAACATGATCTTCAAGAACGTCTACCCCAATCTCAGTTGGTGATACTCAACCCTCCAGGTACATTACTCTCCCTAGAAGCTTTCAAAAATCACCAAGTCTTAGTCACCATCCCCAGGGATTCTGATGGAATTCCGCTGGGTTGGTAGTTTTAAAAAGCTCTACAGGTGATTCTCCTTTCAGTCCAACCTGAGAGCCAGTAGTCTTAGGATCTTTCAAATATGTGGAACAATCACTACTAGAAGATGTGTGCATAATTGACATAGATATCAACAATTTTCCATTTGATTGTGCCATGATGACGGTTCACATTTATTCACATGCAAAGGAATACACACACACACACACACACATACATATCTATCCCTCTATCTTTATCCATTCATACACTGAATACGGAATAGATGGATAATCATTCTAATTAAAAGCCAGAATTGATTGAGTCCTTAGTAAATTCTACTAAGCTGCCTATAAAGATTGCCCCCTATAGTGTTCAGAATAATGCACACAAGCTGGGCATGGATATTAACCTCCACTCCATAGAAGAAATCAGTGTTAGATTAAAATGACTTAACCAAGGTCACACACTGAGGAGTTAGCAGACTGATCTGGAACGCAGGCAGCCTGATTACTACAGCCCATGCACCGGTTTGCTTCCCACTGTGCCAGACAATATAAGGTTTATGAGATGCATAAAATAGAATGTGTGCCCTCAAGAATGTTAAGATATGAGAAGGGAATTTTGATGCACACTAAAATTCACAGGCTGAGTGGGAAAGTGGTCCATTGTAGTCCCTGGAGTTAGGGAAAGTTGGATTAGGAGATGGACAGCTGATGGTTTTGCTTAGTTCCTACTTGCAACTATGGGGAAAATGAGATGCACCCAAACATCAGAAGGAAGAACAATTAAAACCACCAGGAAAAGAAACCCTATTTAAAGAGAGTGCATTTATATAGTTGCCATTCATTATTATCATCATCTGCCAGCATCGTTTGGATTGGATATTTATGCCTTCTTAAATTTGCCTATATTGTCAGTTCAACCAGCAAACCACAATTTTTGAAGAATTCATCTCAGTTCAAACTCTCTGATGCTTATTGAAAAATTGTGTATAAATATACACATTAACACACACATATTCCTAATAATTTGATTTCCAAAGAGACAAATAAGCTGTAATCTCTTGGTAGGAACAAGCTATTATGAAAATGAAAAATCACATTTTTTCACAGAAAATTTTAAAGATTGAAAACAGAATATGCATTCTCTTTGTATTTTTATTATCAAAACACAATAGGAAGGTAAGCAGGATCGTTTTTTATCCACAATACATAAAATCTCAATTAGTTATGGTCTATTTGTGCACTGACTAAAAACATTCGTTAACAAAACAGAATTTTCTAGTTTACTGGATAAATATACCAGAAGAAATTGCAGAATAATGTTAGGTTGCCAAGCAACCACAGCTCTACTCCCTCTTGTTTGTGATCAATCCAACTCATTCATCAAGCTTCCTATCCCAGTGCTAGAGAATTCCAACCAATTTGTTTCTTGGGAAATTATAGTGACTTTCGGTAACACAATAACACTTTTATTCTCAGAAGATAAACTTAGATGTTCTTTCGATCAAAGGGATGTGTTAATTCATTATTCTCTACATGGTGCTAATGAGAAAGCTATAATTAACTAACTACACTATTGCTACACACATAAAATAAACTGCAGTAATTAGTAATGTTTAAGGTGTTAACCAGCCTCCAAAATTAGAAAATACAGAATCTTTCCTCCAATAAAGATGTAGAGAAAGGAGAAAGCACCAAATCTAATTAAATTGGGAATTGTTTCCATTCTCCCTCACACCCCAAAGAGGGGGAGAGGCATGGTCGCCAAAATGTGAGAGATTTCACTTCAATAGCAGAGAAAATGGCTCAATGCCAATTCTACTTGTAGGTAGACATAAAATGCTGGCGAATAATGTAATCTTTTCTTTGAAAGAATGCTTAGCACAATATTTTTCCAGGAATGAATAGAAAGAATATTATGCTTTCACTCATTAGCTGTGTTAACTTAGCATATTGTATGTAAATCACCATAATAATTGCATTCTCTTCAGACTGAATTAGTTAGTTACAATGAAGCTGTAATCAAAATGTTCATAATTGAAAATATAGTATTCTCGGTCTCGGTTTGAAAAAATAACAAGCAACACTGATTGAATCAGATAATACAGCACATCATTGAAAACAGCCTTAGTATAGAGACAACTTCCTCCTCTAGCTTATACCTTTGCATGTCAATTAGCTCCCCAAATTCAGGACTCAATACCTCCAGATCTGTCATGGTTTTCCATGTCACCTTTTGTCTTTGGCCTAACTTAAGCTTTCCATGTGCATTACTGGGGATATTCAGGGAGAAAATACAAAAGAGTGAAAAGCTAAATTTTTGTTTCTAAAATGTATTAGACTCCATGGCACTGTTGGCTGTCATAAATCAAAGGGCAAAATAATTTCCAACAAATGAAACATTTAATGCCAATGCTCCTGGGAAACAAAATGTAAATGATCACATGAATTTCAGGCAAGCTGTCACACTAATTCCTCAAGGTACCTTTTAAAGATGACATATTCGCTGTGAAGAAGGGGGTGTTGTCATGCAAAAGTCAAACTTAAAGCAATACTCTACTATCTGAATTGATATTCACAGGGCTTCTTCACACTCATTCCTTCAAATCTGATGCCATCCGGCCCCCTCTATTACTTAATTTTCCTTTATGAGATTAAAAACAACAGCAACAAAACCTAGCAGAATCATCAGTCTTGATCATTACTCTTATTTAATTCTCCATTAAAAAAAAAAAAAATGAACCAGACTATTTAAACAAAGCAATTTCGGGTCAAACAACCTATCTTCAAAATTTTCAAAAGTAAATTCTATTTTATCCAGCAAATATTTTCCAAAGTCAGGTCTATTTTGTAGAAGTCTTAAGGAACTTTGTGATGGGAACATATGTCCAGTTTTACTTGCTTTGGATCCACCAAGACACACCTACATTTTAATAAGCAAATGATATTTTTAAGCTATATTTAAAACGAATCCAGTACATGGGATTAATTAATTTTAAGGTAATAAATACATTATGTGCAATATCAAATCCTGTCATTTTTACAATTAGTTCCATGGGATGTTTTGCTCATCACCAGGCAAGTTGGAGCACATAATAAAACCATGAGGTAGCAATAAACATCTGCAGTCTTTTCTTTAAAGGACCCATAAGTATAGATGCAACAAAGAACAATCTAAAAAAACATATATTAATCATCATAGTCCTACTCTTCTGCAGTGATGTGGGTAAAAACATGCCCAGAAAGAGATTTTTAATGAACTGCTATAGCCAGTACTCACACTTGGCAAAAAATAACTATCTGTCTCCATTTATTCACTGACAATATTCAGGAGCTTAGGAGGAATGGTTATACACTACGTTCTGCCTCTACTAGAGGTAAATCCACCACAGCACTTAAGGCCATAAAATGGAAAGCTGGGTTATACATAAGACTCTAGAACCAAGTTAAATTATGAAAGCCATAGGGTAGTCCATTACAAAAGACTGAAATTAAGACAAACCCAACTACAACATCAGCCTGTGAAAGATAAATAGAGTCTTACACACAAAGCTGTAAGAATAAACTCTTTTTTTCCCCTTATCACTAAGTTTCCCCAAATAGCTTTCTGAGCTTCTCTCTCCATCAATGTACTGACAAGCCAACGTGACCAGCAGTTGGTCAGTTTATATCTTCCAATTTGCTGCAATCCAGAGCTACGTGAGAGTTGTACGGGGCAGTATTATTTAATATCCACTGATATTCTCCAAAATAAGAAAACACAGTATTTTGTCTTATATAAATTTGCGGAGAAATGAGAATGCACCGTATCTAATTAAATTGAGGGCTAATTAATAGTAACAGTAACGCCATCAGCAACCATAAATAACTTAGGGTGTTTATTAAGCATAAACACGAAGCTAAACTGTCTTCTTGGATTATCTCATTCCAGTCCTGCAAAAACCTAATAAGCAAGGTATTGATATTATCGCTATTATTGAAAAGGGGAAACCGAGGCACGGAGTAGTTAAATCGCTCGTCCAAAATCACACATCACAGAGACGCCGGAGCTGGAATTGGAATCCACCTGGGCGCCGCGAGAGACTGCCTCGCGCGAGCCCAGGTGGCTCACCAGTTGCCCACCTCCGCGCGCACGCGCACATGCCCCCCCCCCCCCCCCCCCCC
>NW_024423786.1:16816312-16847763 GCF_017311325.1 Ursus maritimus
CCCCCCCCCCCCCCCGCCACCACGGGCATTCCAGAGAGCTCGCCGTCGCGCCCGCGCGTGCCCAGGTGGCCACTAGCCGGCCCTGGGGACTCCTCAGAGGTTCTCAAGGGCGGGGCTGAACCCCAGCGCCCCTCGCAAAGGGCTGAGCCGCGGGACTCCCTTCCCGCCGGGCCGCCCTGCTGTGCCACTAGACACCTGCCCTCCGCTGCTCTCCTTCTACCCCCTCCCCTGCCCGCCTTCCCTGCTGACATCCGGACCACCCACCCCGCGCTCGCCCCAAGGCGCGGCTCCGGGCGTGGGTACCTGGGCCCGCGCGAAAGCGGCTTCTTCGGCCTTAGGGTTTTCGCAGGAATTCCTCAGCCCTGCCCCTGACTGAGAAAGTGCGGCTCACACAGCGTGCAAGAGGAGTGGGAATCAAGGGGCCGGCGTTCCCCAGCCTACCAGCCTCCAGGCTCCAATCCCTGCTCTCCAAATTAATCACTTTCTCCCTCCCCACGCACACTCTCACTCACAAAAAAAAAAAAAAAAAAAAAAAAAAAAAAAAAAGGGAGAGAGAGGCACAAAGAAGAAGGGACCATCCGTGACTGGCATCTCTAGCTCCCCCAGCTCGGCTACCAAGGAGCCATGGCAACCACGCCCCCGGCCTGGCCTCTAGCCCCCACCGTGGAACTCCTAAACCTCCCGGTTTGCTTGCCGCCCCCGGGCCCAACCCTGCTGTCCACCGATCTCCCTTTTCAAGCTGGCGGCGTATAGTGAACCCCAACCAGTACCTGGAATCCTCCCCTGAGAATGGGAGGAAGACAGGGGCGGGGTGGGGTGAGGGAGAGAACATAGCCCTACGACCCAAGAGATGGTCAGGGGCAGGGAGGAGTGCGACCAGGACTGACCCCAAACCCCGGTAGACCTCGGACCCCCTACCGGAGAGAGGACTGCAATCTCCAGGAGGGTCTGGAATGCTCGCCAGAGGGTCGGAGGCAGTTGGGGGAGGGAGGCTGGAGAAAAAACAGAGGTTAACCTACCCTCAACCTCGCGGAGAAAGTGGGAGCTGGAGGATTCGTGTAACGGGGTTCACTCCATCCGACTGACACGGAGCTGTGTTTGAATCCAGCGTCAGCCACCAGGGGGCGGAGCTGGGAAAGGGGGTGTCTCTTCCCGGGTTAGGGCTGAGGGACCTCGGACCACCCCACTTTAGGCAACGATGGAGCCCTGACTGCGCACCATTTCCTATCCACAGTGAGTTGACCCCTCCCAGCAGCAAACCCTTAATCCGCCTTCCATCACGCCCAAAGAGTTGGCTACGGGGCGAACTGGGAGAAGCCGTAGGGCTAGCAAAACAGATGCAAATTAACCCCCACCCAGACACACCTGAGCCGTCTTTGGCTTTAGATCTCTAACGTACCTTCTCTCAGGGAAACTTCTCCCCCTAGCTGGCTTGCTGCGGGAGAGGGTCGTGCGGTGTCCGGCAGCTCCAAGCGGATCCGAGGGAGTTTCTCGCCGGCCGCTTGCAGCTGATCCACACGCGGGTGGGCCGGCTGAGATCCCGCCGGGCCCCTCCCGCCGCTGGCAGTGGCCGCGAGAACGCTGGACCTGTTCTGGCTTGCGCTCGGATCCACGCCCTCCGGGCAGAGGCTGGCTAGCGCCTCTCCTCTCTTCCTCGGTTCTGCTCCGCCACCCCTCACCCACGCCGCTTATTTTCCCTCCCTTTGCACACTCCCTTAGGACAGGGAGAGCTACAGGCTTAGGACTTTTATTTCATGGTGAAAAGCAAGGGTGAAGCCAAAACTTCGCTCGTCATTTTCTATATCTATGGTCAAAAGAGGTAAGATCGCTGTCCCTTTTATCTGCAATAACGAATTAAAAAAAAAAAAAAAAAAAAAACCCTCCCCCTCCCGATGGTTTCACTCAGTACATATTCCAGACACGGGCCGCCGGTCTGGTTTTCCTTCATTGCTGCATGTTGGAAGGGTGTGGTGCCATATACCTATTAAAAAATATTCTTTTCGCTTTCCTTCCTTATTTATGGGTGCGATGAAGCTTGCTATTTAATTTACAAAAGATGCTACTACGATAAGTTAACAAATGATTACATACATAAATTTGGGCACCTTTCACTGTTAACCATTTTTAAAATTTTTGTCTTAATGCGGTCTGTAAGTACCACATTGTGGTACCAATTCTACCACATTGTTCAGTAAAGTTTTTCCTATTTATTGCGTATTAATTCACTATTGTAGGGTGAAAGAAAGCCCTGTGTGTTTATTTCCACTGCAAAAGGCCATTCCTGATGCCTTATCAATTCCACCAAACATGTAAATTTTATTTTAGGATTCCAAAATTAATTTGGGAAGTTACAGGCTTTTGCAGAATAAGTTATTTATACACCCTTTCATTTTTTTTTTCACGCCATGATCGTATTTTCCAAATTTTTCACACAATACCACTTAAAAAAATTCTATTGAATTTAAGTTCTCTTTGATGGTAAGAGAATCATTGACTTCTAATTTTTACTCCACTAAGGCAGTAAGATTGACTTTACAGCCTGGTTTTGTTCTCATCTTGTACATTGAACAATGAGGACATTTAGAGCTGTGAGCTCCCCTCAGAGTTGGATACCACTGTAGTAGCAGCTAGAGGGAAGGCAATTCAGAATTCTGCTTCAGAAGCAACTGAATAAAATATTTTGAAAAAGAATTAATGGACTTTTAAACTTTAATAATTGCTAACCTTGGAGCCCTGATTCTGTCAGTTCATGTGTGGGCCCAATTCTTACTGACTGCATTGCAAATTGCGAATTCAAGTGAGGGCAGGATTTGCCCTGAGTTTAAATTGTACTGCTAGTGTAATTTCTTTGCCTGAGGCATCATTATTCACATGGCGTGTTTTCTAAAGTAGAAACAAAGATAGAATTTTGAATGAAATTCCAACAGGGAAAATATAGGAAAACATTTCCAAGGTCAAGGAGACACAAAGCTGAGTTGAACTCAGAAGCTGACCACCTTCTGAACAAACATTCTAGGACCAAAAGACTCAACTCAATCCTGGCCAGACCAACAGAATACTCTTCAACATACAGCTCTTCTTTTCTCTATGATTTGTTTGACATTAGGATCATTATGAAAAGATATATATATAGAGAGAGAGAGAGAGGGAGAGAGACCCTAGTATTTATCAGTCATTCATTGTTCAAGGTCCTAGGGTACAGTGGAAAACACAATAGACAAGGCTAGCTGCTTCTTTTTAAGTCAAATATCCAAAAATAAAGACTACCAAGGCATAATACCCCAAACAAAAAGATGAAGTGTCAATTCTTAAATATGAGTTTTCTTGAAAGGGAAACAGCATACTTCTGAGTCTCTGACGCTGCATATAAATGAGGAACTAATAGCCCAATAGTAAGCCCAAAGCTTATTAGGGACAGCCATTAAGTCTATATATGTACAATATGCTTTACGCCAGGCAAATACATTTGAAGTGAGGGAGAAAGAGAAAAGTACATAAGGAAAAGGGAAGAAAGGAACGAGAAAGGGAAGAGGAAAGGAAATGGGAAGACAAATGATTAACCAAGAAAGGAAAAAAAAGTATTTAAAAGAAAGAATTTTAGCCAGCTAAATAAGTCTTTTAAAACAAAGGCAAAATAGAAGCAGATAACTTAAATTTCCACATCCAAAAAATACCCATTGATGCTATCTCCAAGGATAGGTTGTTTTGTTTTGTTTTGTTTTTTGTTTGTTTTGTTTGTTTGTTTTTTGATGCATTTCCAAAGGCAGGCCACAAATATAGGCTTTCCTGACCCAAAGAACTTAAAACAGCTCACTGCCTCAGATTCCGGAAAGGCTGGAACCCGAGACCAGAAGGCAGCCTTCAACCAGAGTGGATATTCGATGAAGCTACCTTCTGCTGCTGCTTTGAAATCCTCTCTTGGCTCCCATCCTCCTGTCTGACACTTTGTTCAGACCAGTTCCCACTCAACAAACAATCCTAATCTATCAGGCATCACACAGTTGCACGTGAGTGCTAAAGAAAGACTAGATTTCTTACGAGTCACATGGAAATTTGGTTCATTTGCTTTGAAAGGTGTGAATTTATCTCTCACAATTGAGGAAGGCCATGTAAAATAAAAATCCGACTATCAAACCACAGATGAAGGGGAGAAAGGAGGTCTTTCATGAATAGAAGCAGAAGGTGAGAGAGATAGGGCAGTCATCTGGAAAAAAAGAGAAAAGGTATTAAGAGCCGGGGTATTTTTCAGCTTTTACTGCTGATTTACTGCCTATCCCCAGCTTGAACCATCATTTGGTATCACTCCCCGAGCCAGGACCATAGAGGAGTGTTGCCTTTTGGCAAAGCCGAGTAGCTAGTGATATGGCAATGTTCCTAGAAAACTTGTTTAGCGGAAAAGCTGTAGTTTTTGAAATGGCATTTCAGTCTAGCAGTTCTGAATAGTCACAGATCCACAGGGATTTTCTGGCCAACTACTGTCCTAAAGGAAACAGGATGTTCCGCTGAGGGGTAGGTCCTCAAAGGCAACCTTGGAAGTACAAAGCAGCTACCTTCAGCTTAGATATTAAGAAAGCTAAAGAAGACCGTATTAATTCTGCAGAGTTAAACTGACAGTGTCAATACTCATTTAACTTGTCCTTTAATACAAGAACAAAAGGACATGTATTAAAAGTCAAAGGGCAATCATTGTGGAACAAATAAAAAGGTAACGTCTAGGGGCGCCTGGGTGGCACAGTGGTTAAGCGTCTGCCTTGGGCTCAGGGCGTGATCCTGGCGTTATGGGATCGAGCCCCACATCAGGCTCTTCCGCTATGAGCCTGCTTCTTCCTCTCCCACTCCCCCTGCTTGTGTTCCCTCTCTCGCTGGCTGTCTCTATCTCTGTCGAATAAATAAATAAAATCTTAAAAAAAAAAAAAAAGGTAACATCTAGTCCTTCATGCCATGGATCATTAATATATGTGATTCAGCCTTAGGAGGTCATGGAACCAGATATTTTCACTGGATTTTTTAAAGAGCTAGGTAATTTTATAAGAATTAATAACATTATATTTATGTAGTTATGATCATGCTAAGTGTTATCAAATCTCATGCTTTAAGGCATTTGTCGATTACTTGTAAAGATCGGAAAGATTTCTTGTCCTCCAATCAGAAATGATCAAATGCCCATTATGACTACCTTAGTCTCCTACTGGTGGTTTGCTCCAAAGTCCTGTGCAGTGAAGTCTTATCTCAAAGGCCTGAGAACAGGTTTATAGTATGAATTCATTTGTTGGGAAAAGTCTTCATAGTTTTGGAGGATGGAAATTTCATTTAAATCTCTTTATATCCAACATAATACTAAATCTTTTCAATCTGGAAGATACCTCAGATAGCATATTCTCCTATAGCTTCCTTTTATACTTGAGGAGGGCAAGGTTCAGAAATTTTCTCAAGGTTGTACAACAGGTTGGTGGCCTAGAATGTGTATGTGTGTGTGTATTCTTAATCTTGTTAATAATTAATATACAGATTTTTTTATTCTTGTATGATTTTAGACTATGACAATCCACCGTCATCTTGAAAGGTAATTGTATTTATTCCAGGTTGCTACAGCAAACAAGATAAATGCTGAATAGGGAGATGGTGAATGAGACCAGGAGAATAAGAGCTGACCTTTACAGAAACAAATAGCTAAAATGAAGGTCTCAGTTGATCCTTTTCTTCTGTCTGTTTTGTCCAATTGATTTTGGAAATTGGTTTTCCACTCTCAGAATAAAGGAAACTTGTTAGAGAAAAGGAAGAGACCTAGTATGTCTCCTTAATATAAGAGCTTGTGGCAGGCTGCTGGTTGCTTCTCTCCTTGCCCTGACCCGCAATCTGTTCTTTTTTCTCCCCCCTCTTCCTGCCCACACAGCCACTTACCTAAAGACTACATTTCACATTCACCCTTGTGACCAGGTTTGGCCCCATGGCTAGGTTCTCATCAAAGGGACATGAAGAGAAATGCTATTGGCAACTACCATCTTCTTAAAGGTAAAGTAGATTCACTCTTCTTTTTCCTTCTAGCTAGCCTCCAATAGTGAAATATTCATGTGAGGATGACAAAAGCACCCCCATTATCCTGAGTCCCTCATGACTCTAGGAATGAGAGCCCACATATTACCATGAAGAACTGAACTTCCCTATTCTTTGAGCCAGTGTCTTTTGAGGTCTCTTTATTTTAACTATTTAGTCTTTTCCATAATTAGTACAGTTATAATCTCTGTCATCAGAACAATTTCAGAATAGCCAAGAAAAATAAGAATGGATGGTATCGTAGGCATCCATTATATTTTGCTTGCCCAGATTGATAGACATTCATATAGCAACCAATCCTAGGAAATAACATCTCCTATATTTATGTGGCTGAGTTTTGAGGCTGATGCCAATACTTCCTATCTACCACTGCTCCAGATACGTGACACAGGTATAGAATCCATATTTGCCATCCCTCTGTCCATGGTGATTAGAGCAATGAAAAGCAACAGACTCAAAAGGAGCTAATGAAAGACCTACCTGGGATGTATGCTTGAACGATCAGGAAAAAACATAGGATTGCTCAGGAGGCATGATGTAAGGTAGGAGAAGGTGGCTGCTTATCCCCACTTAGACAAAGCATGCCTGAGAAGAAAACCGCCACAGGGAAAAGAAAAGAAGACAGACACTTGACACTTACTTGAAGACTTAGGTCTTCAAATAGATGAAAGCTTCTTGTTTATTAAAAGCTGAAACTGAAATACATCTTGACTATGTGGCTAGGTGAGTGAAAAAATATTATAGCAAAATAGTTTGAGTTAGTTTCATGTTTCCTGACATCAAAATCATTTTTAAAGGTTTATTTATTTATTTGAGAGAGAGAGAGAGAGAGAGAGGGAGAGAGATTGTGTGCTTGTGAGTTGGGGGAGGGGCAAAGGGAGAGTGAGAATCCCGAAGCCGAAGCCCCACTGAGCACAGAGCCCAACCCCAGGCTCTATCCCAGGACCCTGAGATCATGACCTGAGCCAAAATCAAGAGTTGGCTGTTTAACAGACTGAGCCACCTAGGCGCCCCAAAATCACTTTTATTTACTATAAATTCCTAGGTAAGATTATTCCCTTTGGATAGGTTCTTTAGTAAAAGGGATGTCCATGACAAAAAGTCTTCTTTCATGACATAACCCATCTGATTGGTAGTGACTCTTCGAAATACTATGTCCAAGGGATTCCAAACCTGTACCTGAGTTCAGCTGGAAAAGACAAAGTGATTATTAATGATGTCTGTCATTGATATTACACAAGAAATGATTCTCATATGCTGGATATTTGGATCCTTGCATTGTGAAAGTGTGGCATAAGTCTAGATAATGCAAGGGACTTTTTTTTTTTTTTTTGTAATTACAATCGGATGGTGCATTCTTTGGGGGCATATTTTAGCAGTTTTAAAAATATCCATGGAAGAATTAGTCCTTTCCATTGCACTGTTTAGGGGCCATAATTCATGCTTTCAATTGGCTTTTTCCTACAAAATAAATTTATTAGCAAACATGCATTTAAATAACAAATTACTTATATGTGATATGCCATGTTAACAACAAACGCAGATGTAACTGGGGCCCATGGGTGCAAGAGCACCTAGTTCTGAGGGTCCCAAACAAACCAGGTTCAGTCACTCACCACTGACAAAATCCAAAGGCAGAGAGACAAGTGGGGGTGAAACAAGAAAGGGATTATTTTAGCGAGGCCAGCACCAGGAAGGCAGTGGAGCAATGTCTCCAAGACTGTCTCCAAAGTGCTGAAAATACTTCTAGGTTTCTATAAGAAAAATGTAGGACAAAGGTTAGTGGGTACTTGCAGGTGAGCAGTAATAGTCGGGTTGATCATTGTCTCAGGGTTAATTGTGGGGTCTTGGTCAGGACAGTCATGATTCCTTGAGGGGTAGTTTTGGTCCCCATCATGGGATTCTTTCCCCACAAGGTCTTTTGACTGAGTTAAAAGGTTAGTTGGAAAAATCATTCTTTTTGATGGCTGAGTAATATTCCATTGTATATATGGACCACATCTTCTTAATTCAGTCATCTGTTGAAGGGCATCTCGGCTCCTTCCACGATTTAGCTATTGTGGACAATGCTGCTATGAACATTGGGGTGCATATGGCCCTTCTCTTCACTACGTCTGTATCTTTGGGGTAAATACCCAGTAGTGCAATTGCTGGATCATAGGGTAGCTCAATTTTTAACTTTTTTAAGGGACCTCCACACTGTTTTCCAAAGTGGCTGTACCAACTTGCATTCCCACCAACAGTGTAAGAGGGATCCCCTTTCTCCACATCCTCTCCAACATTTGTTGTTTTCTGCCTTGTCAATTTTTGCCATTCTAACTGGCATAAGGTGGTATCTTAGTGTGGTTTTGATTTGAATTTCCCTGATGGCTAATGATTTTGAACATTTTTTCATGTGTCTGTTAGCCATTTGTATGTCATCATTGGAAAAGTGTCTGTTCATATCTTCTGCCCATTTTATGATTTGTTTATTTGTTTCTTGCGTATTGAGTTTGAGAAGTTCTTTGTAGATCTTGGATACCAGTCTTTTATCTGTAGTGTCATTGGCAAATATCTTCTCCCATTCTGTGGGCTGCCTCTTAGTTTTTTTGACTGTTTCCTTGGCTGTGCAGAAGTTTTTTATCTTGATGTAGTCCCACAAGTTCATTTTTTCTTTTGTTTCTCTTGCCTTTGGAGATGTGTCATGAAAAAAGTTGCTGTGGTCAATGTCAAAGAGGTTACAGCCTATGTTCTCCTCTAGGATTTTGATAGATTCCTATCTCACATCGAGGTCTTTCATCCATTTGGAGTTTATCTTTGTGTATGGTGTGAGAGAGTGGTCAAGTTTCATTCTTTTGCATGTAGCTGTCCAATTTTCCCAGCACCATTTATTGAAGAGACTGTCTTTTTTCCACTGGATGTTTTCTCCTGCTTTGTCAAAGATTAGTTGCCCAAAGAGCCGAGGGTCCATTTCTGAGTTCTCTATTCTGTTCCATTGGTCTATGTGTCTGTTTTTGTGCCAGTACCATGCTGTCTTTGTGATCACAGCTTTGTAGTACAGCTTGAAATCCGGCAACGTGATGCCCCCAGCTTTGTTTTTCCTTTTCAACAATTCCTTGGTGATTCGGGGCCTTTTCTGGTTCCACACAAATTTAAGGGCTATTTGTTCCAGTTCTTTGAAAAATGCCTTTGGTATTTTGATCGGGATGTTCTCAACATTTGCTGCAACATGGACGGCACTGGAGGAGATAATGCTAAGTGAAATAAATCAAGCAGAGAAAGACAATTACCATATGGTTTCACTCATTTATGGAACATAAGAAGTAGGAAGATTGGTAGGAGGAGAAAGGGAAGAAGAAAGGGGGAATGAACCATGAGAGACTATGGACTCTGGGAAACAAACTGAGGGCTTCAGAGGGGAGGGGATGGGTAAGGATAGGCTGGTAATGGGTAAGGGAGGGCACGTATCACATGGTGCACTGGGTGTTATACGCAAGTAATGAATCATGGAACTTTAAATCAAAAACTAGGGATGTATTGTATGGTGACTAAATAATATAATAAAAAATTATTAAAAAAAGGTTAGTTGGAAAGAACTTAATCCATTAGAAAGCACAGATGAATCCAAAATTGAGGTAAAATCCTCTTTACAAACCCAGTTGTTTACAGGCATTGCATTGGATTTCAGAGGTTAAATGAGACTACCAATCTATTTTTTATTATTAGTATTTTTTATCAATCTGTTTTTTTCATGTTGTTTTTCAGAATATGGTAAACAGACAAATACAATAAGGCATTTAAACTCCATACCACAGTACAATAAGTCCACAGCAAGGGGTCTGAATAGCCTGCTGGTATTGACAAGAATCATTTGCCTTATTGTATAGGCATTAGTTCCTCTATCTTCTGCCAGTTTCTCACTCAGTACTTCTTGGTGTTTTCTGTTTGTTGTTTTTTTTGTTGTTGTTCCCCATGGACCAATCTAAGTTATTTATTTAAGCCATCTCCTGTCATAGCAAAGGGAAGGAAGATTTTGATACTGGTCATCGCTTTGGTACAAGTAGGGAAGAAGAGCTTAAGGTCCCTATATACTTTTCCAGTCTGTGTGCAGAGTCATGGTCCAAACTAGTGCTGTGGTCCCCACTGGGGAGTTAGGTCCAGGTTCTCTTTATTCATCTTCATAGCCAGTGGGAAGTGGATTCATGTTGAGAGTTATAGAATAGAGTATGATTACCATCTCCACAGGGAAAGGGCTTGAAACTGATGTGGAGATGGGAGTAGTCAATGAACTCCAGCTTCTCCTACTCTCCATGGTGTGACTTCAGGAAGACGCTTCAGCGTGCTCACTCCCATACCAGGGAGTGCTACGGAGTGGGGGGCCTTCCAATGCCAGCAGAGCCTCCTCTTGCATGTGGGCCACATGACATGGAGAGACCCAGCTATGCCCTGGACCAACCTAGTAGCCCAGAAACCCGGGACCCAGCTGCCACCACCTTTTTGACCTGGACCTCACTCAGGTAGTTTTTGGCAGCTCATAATAAAGATTTAAGGACATGTCACCAAGCATGAGTTTTACATAACACTTATCTTGTCCATATATAGTGTTTCCTCCAGGCAGGCAAAATTTATCAGCTCATTGCTTCCAGCTCAGTACATCCACAATAAATAAATAAATATGAAACACACTTGCAAAATTTCTTATTTTGCATATAGAACACTCTTAAAAGTTTCTTAAAATTAAGCAGATTTTAATTTCTCAAATATGAGTAAAGAGGGAGTTTAATGATGAAAATCGAAATATTCAGGTCCCTAAAATATTCTGAATATGGTTATCTGAAGAAGACATAAAGAAGAATAGGGGCACCTGGGTGGCTCAGTCGTAAGCATCCGCCTTTGGCTCAGGGCGTGATCCCAGAGTCCTAGGATTGAGCCCCACATCAGGCTCCTCCACTGGGAGCCTGCTTCTTCCTCTCCACTCCCCTGCTTATGTTCCCTCTCTCACTGGCTCCCTCTCTCTCTCTTTCTCTGATAAATAAATAAATAAATAAATAAATAAATAAATAAATAAATAAATAATAAAATCTTTAAAAAAAGAAGTTAACAAGCATAAGGATTTGTAATTCTTTCCAACGTAAAGTTGTAGACTTCTAATAATGGTTTATTTTCAGAATTAACCCTCCTGCAGGTAAAAACTATAAAGTATAGACAAAATATAAAACATAATACCTGAAAACACGTGTAGTGACCCCAAACAAGCAGATACTGGAGAGGGTAGATACTTGGAGAAGGAAACAACACTGGATAAATTTCCTGGTTTACAAGTCGGAATTGAAGGGCAGGACCCCGTCTGTCCATGCTAAGTGGGCAAAATTGGGAAAGAAGAGTTGTAGACTTAGTCTCGAAGAAACAAAGAACAGATTTTGCACAATCAGACCAACTAAAAAATAAGAGGGGAATCCTCACAGGGGGAGCAGAGAGAAGCCTGGATTCTCTGTTTTAATGATGCTTAATCTTGCTATCCTCTGAAATTTGTATTAATAGGACAGTCTCCAAACAGGTCTGCTGAGGTTCCAGAAGAACTGAATTGAGATGTCAACCATCCACTACAAAGGAGACTGTAGTTTGATCTTAGCTACATTTACTGCCTGCTAAGAAAAATAAAAAATTGATATTATTTGGAGAACATAACAGAATCCAGAATCTCTACAATACCAAGAAACAATCCAAGATGGCTCAACATATGATAAAATATAAGTGATCACACTCGAGAAGCCAATGGAGATCAACCCAGAGTGGTCCATGCATTGGACATAATATATAGAATTTAAAGCACAATTATAATTATGCTCATGGAAACAAAGCATTATCACACCATATAAAATTAGGAAACGAAAGGAAACAGAATCTTAAAAAAAAAAAAAAAAAAAAAAAAAGAACCCATTGGAAATTCTAGTTTTAAAAAATACAAAATCAAAAATAATTTTAAAATTTCAGTTTGCTTAATAGCAGTTTAGAGATGACAGAGAAAAAGTCAGTGGATTTGAAGCTAGATCAATATAAATTTTTCCAACATGAGAAGAAAGAGAGAAGATTAGGGGCAGAAAAATGAATACAGCCTCAAAATATTTAATATCTGTGTAACTGCCATCTCAAGAGAAGAGAGGGATGGGACATAAAAATATATATTTGAAGACATAATGCCAGAAAATTTACCAAATGTGGTGAAAGCCAGAAACTTATAGATTCAAGGATCTCAGCAACGTTCAGCAGGATAAATAAAATGTGAGCCGTACTTAGATGCATAATAATCAAGCTGTTAAAAACACAGATAGAAAAGAAAACCTGGAAGAAGACGGAGAGTAAAACAGCACATTACACAGACGTTGATAGCAAGTTTAAAGTGCTGAAAGAAAAAAAGAAATCAACCTAGAATTCTAGATCCACCGAAAATATTCTTCAAGTATGAAGGCAAAATAAGCATAGTTCAGATAAAAGAAACTGAAGAGTGTTATTGCCATCAGAGCTGCACTAGAAGAAATGCTAAAACTAGTTCTTAAAGCTGAGGGGAAATGATACCAGATGAAACTCAGATCTTTATTTTTTATTTTTAAAGATATTCTTTTTTTTTTTTTAAGATTTTATTTATTTATTTGACAGAGACAGACAGCCGAGAGAGAGGGAACACAAGCAGGGGAGTGGGAGAGGAAGAAGCAGGCTCATAGCAGAGGAGACTGATGTGGGGCTCTCGCCTCCCATAAGGCCGGGAACACGCCCCTGAGCCGGCAAGACGCTAACCGCTGTGCCACCCAGGAGCCCGAAACTCAGATCTTTAGAAAGAAAGAAAGAGCACTGGAAATGGTAAAAGGTGAGACATCTAGAAAATTATTTTTCTTTTCGATTTACTCAAAGTATATAAGACTGTTTAAACCCAAAGGCCTAGCTCTTGCATCCATTAAAACTGACAATTCCCTAATTCAATAGAAAATGAACATTACTACATGCACAAAAATGTCATCTCTATATATGAAGATATGCTTTAATAATCTATATTCCCTGAGTAAAATACAGCATTTTTCATTATATCAGCTTCATCCACTGTTTTATTATTAGCACAACTACAGAAGCCTGCAGAGATTTTGCAAAAGGATCAGCCCAATTAGATAAAAATGAGAATCCTCTTTTCAGATCTAAATTTTGCATCATTATCTCTCTAGGAAGAGATCATTAAATTATGATTTAGTCACCGGGCTTTCATGATTAGAATGCAGAATAGTTAACCATTTGCATCTGAAAACAAAGTGGAATCAATATAGCTAGTCCACTTAAAAATAAAAGAACTTAAAATTTATCTAAATTTGAATGAATTGCTTAAGAGGAAGTACAAAACAACTCTCTGCCCAGCATAATATGGTTTTTCTATTATGCGTGCAGAGGAAAACTGTTTTTTGAGAAACAGCTAGGACTGATTAACTGATAAATATCTTACGACAAGGTAATTAACAATAACTCTCGTACATCAAACATGTTTTCTTCGCTTTATCCAATGAAAAATACATTTGAGGACAGCTCATTTGTGATTCTAAAATGGGACTAATGATTATATGAGTACCAGTACTATGAACCAGAAAGGTTTATCTTATAGTATTTCATCAATATCATATCTGTTCTTTTATGCAACAGTTGAATATCATGAAACAGAGAAAGATGATATTTTTAATTTTTATAATGACTTAATAACCAGAAATTGTAAAAGCAGAATGCACAATGCATTTGTAGTGAGTTTTCAAGGCATTGACAAGTGTCAACAGTGCAGTTAAAAGAGATGAATAAGAAGGAATAAACAAAGTGAGTTTGTTTTGTAGTCCTAAGCTTTTCTTTTTATTTAGAAGTAAACATTTGGAGGATAGATATGCTTTTTAACATACACAAAAATACCACAAATCCTAATGTACATACAGAAAACAATTTTCCATTAAATGCCACTCAAATAAAATGTAAATAAAAGTTTTATGAACTGTATTATCTGGCAGCCTTGCCTTTGTCTTGAATTCACACATCCACTCCAAAATTTAGATAAAGTGAAAATCTAAAATGCTCACCAAGATATTTAATGAAGCATAATAATGAGCTTTGAAAAACTTAAAATGCTCTAGAAACAAATTTCATATTGATAGTAAATTAATGTATTTACTAGGAATAAAATGCAAAGGTTTCCTGACTAATTCTTCCCTCAACTAATTTAAATACCAAAATCTGGTGCCAGATTTTGAAGGTGATAACTGGCAATTAACTTCTCTAAAAGTTTGTGAATTAAAAGCAAGGCATATGTTCCACACTTGACGAATTACACACATCCATTATAAGATCTAGAAAAGAAAAGGCACTTATGCCAACCTTCAAACCCTCAAGGAAAGAATTTATTCAAGCTATAACTCTACACCGATGACAGAGCAAACCAGCATAAAATGGGGACTTTACCAAAGGGATTGTTTATAGAAGGGTCAGAAGAGGTTTTCCCGAAAATGCTGTAGAAGCCCAACTGTTTTGTTCTATTTTATACTTACCGTAATAAACTCCTATCCTTAAGTTATAGAGTTTCTCACCATCATGTGATCTAAGATGTAAGGTGAAGCGGCTCTTTGTTAGAATTATCTCAAAGAAGGAAAATGCAATAGCTTCTCTGAAATACGTGACTGGTTTTGTTCATACCCTTACTGGGGAATTGGTAGTTAATGGAATTCTACTTGTGGAGAGTATCACCAATTTTGTATTTACTACTGTCAGTAAGTGTAATCTTGTATATTTGTTGAAGATGGATGACTTTGTTTTTCCTCTTGATTCCCAAGAGATTGAACTTCAGTAAAAGGATACAGAAAGTGTTGTTAATTGGGAAACTATGGTGCATATTAAAAGTAAGAAAAGTGCAAAATGAAGTCAGAAAATAACAAGACTAAAACATGAGCAAGCATTGCTTCCCTAAATAAACAGATGTAATGAGGAGAGAGAAAAGGAAAAAAAAAATCAAGATAATGCATACTAAAGAATGCTTCATCCAGAAAACAAATTCTTATACCTTTATTTCGCATTCCCTGAGAATAAATAGCTCTGATCAATAAAAATATGGGGTATTCTGGGGTCAAAGTGGTAAACTTAAAAAGATCATTAAGAGTTTAAAAGGGAATTGGAAAATATCACACACATGCGATCGACAACAGATGAATTTGTGAACCTCAGAGTTTATAGCATTTCCTGGACCCTGCAAGTGAAGAATCAGGTGAAATTTTATTAATGATACCCCTGTTCACATAAATTATCTTGGGAGTAAGGGTGAGCCTGTAATGCCACCTGAATCATCATCCAATACACACATACGTATGTATAATACATACGAGTCTGCATATAGGTAGACACAGAAACAGGTACCTCCCTTGAACCAGTATAATTAATTTTCCAATATTTGGAATGAATGGAACTTTAGGTGTGTTTTAAAATGTCCTCAGTGATGAAAGCAGTAAGGCTGGGAATAGCAAGAGACCACCCTGAATACCATAAGGAAGCAATACTTCCTTTCAATAGCTAAAGTTGAAATGATTCAATGCCTTCCATAGAGCCTAATCCTTACCAGAGTGGAATCCAGTGGAGATTTTCAGTATGGGCCATAACAGGGATTCCTTTCATCTCAAATGTGTATCTGATAACAGTACTGCTTGAAGAAAATGAATAGAAGGGGAACATCCGCCCTGAGGAAGCACAGGCAGGATCCTCACCACTCTGCCAGGCCAATGCCAAGCTTTCAAAGACAAAGGGATCTTTTCTATTACCGGCACATATAACTCATATCGGTAAATGCAACTCCTAAAGCTGATCTGTTGTCCCCAGCATCAATGCATTACAGTCCAATTCTTGCAAATAGCCATTTCATTAAGGCCCAGTGTAAATATGGACTTGGCTTAGTAGCTAGCCAAATATTTATTCTGAGAGGTAAAGCAATTTTTAAATAGCTCCTTGGCCTTTATAAATATAGTATTTGATAAAACAGCAAAACCACCAAAGTAGAGCCAAATAAGATATTTTCATTTAAATGATTTATTCTCACAGTGGAAAACACAGTAGTGATGTTCATATAAGCAGAATCCAGTAGAATAATCAAGTTCTTAATCATCATGAAGACTGTATCTCAGAATCTTAATCAGTTGATTTTGTACTTTAATTTTATAGTAGTGGAGATGACTTGGCTGATATCTATAGTGTTGTTGTCTTGTGACAAAGCAGCACATGCATTTTAAATTAGCCTTGATTTAATAGGTACAGAATTATGCGTCATGGAATAAAGGGACAACATGAATATACCTCCATAAAATGAAATTCCAATATCATTTGCTTTGATCCAGGAAAGTTATATTTCAATAAATAATCAAGTATTTGCTGAATACTTATTATATATAAAAAATAAGAACCCTGAAATAAGACATAGTTCATTCTTATTCAGTTGGGACAATTCAATATATAAATGGGAAAATCATCATAATTGGCCTTAATAGAGGTCAGGTTAGACATGGATACAGGAATAAGGATCATTATAACATTTCAAGTTGTTTTAAAATACTGATTCAGAAAAATAAAATAAAAACACTGATTCCATCATATTATTACTTCTTTTTTCAAAGCTAAAAATGTCCCACATTGAACAGTAGGAATTCCACGAGTCTTAGCTTATTATTGAGGCCATTACCTACCATATTCAGTCTTACCAGCAACACTCACAAACATGAGGCTTGTGTTTGCATTGGGGTATTCAATAGGCTGGCTCTGGAAAGCCCAGTTTCCCTGAATCATTATAACTCTAGATGACTCAGTCCAATTTCCCTGAATCACTATAACTCTAGATGACTCATCTTGGCTCCTAACATGAAGCCTTGTTGCAGCAATTTCCTTTCAGTTTTTATTAATAATAATAGTGACAATATTAAAGGCTAGCATTTATTAAAGGTTTATTATATGTTGTGCACAATATTAAGGCTTACATGTACCACCAGTTAATTTATACTCACAAAGCATCTATCAAGTATGAACTATTATCATCCACATTTACACACGAGAAAATGAGTCATAGAGACATGAGTAATTGTGTAAGGTTACAGGAAGATGGAGTATCACGTTTTAACAAAGAACAGTTTGATTCCTTATTGTCCTAATGTCCCCCAAGAAAGCATACATTCTAAAAAGCTAGGAGGGGACTGGTATTTTGTGTATGCCTCAGAGCAAAGACCAAAACTACTTGTTGCCATAGTCGGGACCTTCATGATTGTTGAATAAATACATGGATAGACAAATGGAAGAAGAAAAGGAGAGACACTGAGGGCACAAATGATTTCAGGGATAAGATCTGAGATTTTCTAAAGGAGATGGGGAAGAGAGGATACTTTGAGAAGAAGGGCAGGATTTGAGAACTGAGTAAATATGAGAGAAGAAGCAGGAGAGTAGAAAATGAGTTAAAGGGGCGCCTGGGTGGCACAGCGGTTAAGCGTCTGCCTTCGGCTCAGGGTCGATCCCGGGTTATGGGATCGAGCCCCACATCAGGAACTCCTCCACTATGAGCCTGCTTCTTCCTCTCCCACTCCCCCTGCTTGTGTTCCCTCTCTCGCTGGCTGTCTCTATCTCTGTCGAATAAATAAATAAAATCTTTAAAAAAAAAAAGAAAATGAGTAAAATGTGAAGCCTGGGAAGCTGAAGAAATGGCAGCAAGTAAGAAACATGAGTCAAGTTCCGACCATGTCATGGGTTTGGACATGCTGCGATACAGCTGAGATATGGCTCATGAAAATACCAGATATTCACAAAGTTGCAAATGTGGGATTTTAAAGCACTAAAATGAAGGATTTGTTTTATGTTTTTCTGGGGGTTGTGAGAGTAGCCACTATGAAAGGATCTTCAAGGGTATGAATGTGGGGACATTTTAGAGTCAGAAAGGAAAACTATCAAATTATATGAAGAGTAAAGTATCAAAAGTAAGAGATAAACAGAAAAGTACAATGCCACGAGTATTATAGCAGAAAGGTATATGAAATTATGTTTAACAATATCAAATAAATAAAAGGCTTTAGGGAACCCCTCCCCACCTCCAAAAAAGGTAATTGTTGGCTTTGGTGACATTTTGGGAGAATTATGGTTTAGAAATCATATTGCATTAAGGATGGGATTATTGAAGGAAATTAAAATATTAATCAACTATTTTCAAGTTCTTACCAGGTACCAAACAGTGAATTTCATAGTCTACACAGATTAATTCATTGAATCCACATGGAAAACAAAAACAAAAACCCTCAGTTTGATACTGTGATTATTCTAACTTAAGAATGAAGAAACTGGGCCTCTAGACACAAGTGAAATGCTGAGGCATATGGCTAGAGAGTGAAAGATTAGGGGACTGGAACTTGCATCTGATTCACACATGCTTCAGTATATGCTTGGCAGATCTGAATAATGTACTGGAAGAGACAGCAATACCCCCACATGGCATTTCAATATGAAGGAGATAGGCCAATAGAGATGGACAAAGTGGAGATGAAAACAAGGGTGAATATGAAATTCTTTGGGATTGAAGAAATAGTGAAATCAAGAATGAATAGCCCTTCCTCTAAGACAAATCAAAGAAAGAGAAATTAAATATAGCATCTTCTGCTATAGTCCATCACTGTCTTGGGCCTGCCACTTTCTCTTTACATTCATAACCAATTCAAGTAGTTACCTTTGATATGGAGGCCATTTTTCACAGAGTATCTTTGTTCTTATTACTGTACAGGTGATATTCCATGAGCTTTGCCCAGGTAAATTAAACCACAGCAAAACCCATTTTGATGTTACTGCTGGGCATCAGCTAGTCTCACTGCTATACAATTAGCTGAGCTTACTGAAATTCTTGCAAATGACAGATTACCTAATCTGCTATATGAAGAGTTTACAAACCATGGCCTGCAGGCCAAATCTGTCTACTACTTGTTTTATTAATAACGATTTATTGGAACATAGTCATGTACATTCATTTATATGTTTTCTATGCCTGCTTTAGTGCTACAGTGACAGATCTGAGTAGTTTCAACAGAAACTATATGGTACTCAGGGCCCGAAATATTTGCTATCTGACTTCTACAGAAGAAGTTTCTCAACTTCTGTCCTGGAGTTTTGAGGTTGCCAGCAAATATTTATATTGTTAAAGTAAATCCCTAAGTCCAGATGGTCTTCTGAATTACCCTGACAGAAATGTATCCTATATCAAATTAGCTACTCTTTCCCTCTCCCCATTAGTACATAACTCTGCAAACTAAAAGTTTGGTAGGCCATGAATAGAGACTACTGGAAGGAAATGAGAAACCGTCAGTGTGATAAGAGGGAATGGGCTATACTCTCTGGATTTACTCTTAAGAAAAGAAATACAACCTGGAACATTATAGTGATTTTACGTGAACAAGGAATAGATTTTTATTCTGTAAAGCTATTGGGAGAAGAAAGTTTTGTTTTAGTAGCTAGCATTAATTACTCTAATTCTGTCTATAAGATAAGCATTCTCCCCCAAAATGGTAGCTTTATATTTTTAACCTTTATAATATAACAATCAAATTGTAACAAGATAGTCATTAAATATCTTAATATGTAAAGCATGAGTCAGGTCGAGATGTCTCTGCATAGTAATTGCACGTCGATCTAAATATGCTCTACTTCTATTTTCTCTATTTCTGTGAGTGACACTGTATTAATTTGCTCAGGCTGCCATAGCAAAACACCACAGACTGGGTGGCTTAAACAACAGAAATTTGTTGTCTCACAGTACTAGAGGCTGGAAGTCCTAAATCAATGTGTTGAGAGCTTGGTTTCAGCCCATAACAGGCACCAGGAATCATCCAGTCTTTGACCCTTGATACTTCCCTTTGCATTGTCTCACATATTTGCCAAGTCTGATTACATTTATTCCAGAATTATCTTTCATTTCTGTCCCTTCATTCCCACTTACTGCCACCTAGTCCATGACCTCATTCTTTGAGTCTGGACTTTGGTAAATGTTTTCTAAATGGTCCTCTTGTATCTACTTCTCTTCATCTCCAATCCACCCCACCAACTTTTGAAAATCAACAGTCTTTCAACTATCCTATAAAATAAAGGTCATACCTTTATGCCTACCATTCAAGAGCCTAGAGATTGTGTTTTAAACTCATGTTTCTAGTCTTCTAATCCTAATACTTGCTTTCATTCAAATTTGACCACATTTAGTCCCCCAGATCACATCTGGTTTTCCTAACACTCGCTCAGCATTTAATTTCTCCACTCACTGCTTCTGGAACACCTGTGCTGTCATATTGATTAATCTTCAGTCAGTGTACATTTAACTCTCTACTAGAATGCTTCTGATCTCCCAAGGTGTTCCATAGAAATTGCCCTCTGAACTTCTACAGCAACTTATGCGTTTCATTTATACTAGTTGTGTTTTATTTTGTCTTGTCATGACTGTTTTTGTTTTTGTACTTATTTATTTATTTATTTTTAACATATAATGTATTATTTGTTTCAGGGGTTCAAGTCTGTGATTCATCAGTCTTACACAATACACAGTGTAAGACACCACAACAGATATCCTCCCCAATGTCCATCACCCAGCCACTCCATCCCTTCACGATTGTAATAATTATTATGTTAGGGTACTGTGCTAAATGTGTGATATGTGTTACTGCATTTAATCTTCAGATTCATCCTTAATGTTTAAAAATACTTATCTCATTTTATAGATGCAAAAAAAAAAATCTTACAGAGTTGCATATCTTCCTCAAAGTCAACAGCTAAAAAAGTGGATAGCACACACTTAAATCTGAGTCTGTCTGCTGATTCTAGGGATTTTAAACATACGGTATATAACCTCTACATATTTGTATAGAAATTTGTCTCTCTGTGAACATCTCACTTATGGGAATGCCTAGGTGGCTCAGTCAGTTAAGGGTCTGCCTTTGGCTCAGGTCATGATCCCAGGGTCCTGGGAGCAAGTCCCCACATTGGGCTCCCTGCTCAGCGGGGAGTCTGCTTCTCCCTCTGCCTGGATCTTCCCCTGCTTGTGCTTTCTCTCTCTCTGGCAAATAAGTAAATAAAATCTTAAAAAACAAAACAAACAAACAAACCAAAAAACCAGAACAAAACAAAACCCATGTCATTATGGACTTCGGATGTAGTCAAAGCCATTTCACGAAACAGAAGCACATCGATTCTGCCAGCTACCAGCAGATAGTATGTGATGCAGTTTCACCTTGGTGTCTGCATGTTGTCAGCGTCCAGCTCATCTTGAATTGATGACAGAATCATGTTTCAGTCCCCTTTGTAACACATACAGTGTCTACTCCCTGGTGTGTGTTGCATATGTGTATACTACACAAAATGATGCACAAATCAAATGGAGAAATGGTGACTATTACCAACTTATCTAAGAAGACTATCATGCTCACATATTAGGGAGATGGTCATTTAGCTATAAAAGAAAGGAAAAATTATCCAAAAAAAAGTTTGTGTTATATTTTCACTCTAAATATGTGTCTGTGTATATATATATATATTTAATATGCAAAATATGATATATTTATATATATTTATATATCATATATTATATATTATATCATATTATATATCATATATTATATACATATTTCACTCTTTATCATTTTTCTCCTCTTGCATAGGATATCAGACATATACGACTATCAAAATATGTTTTGCTTCTTTTTTTACAGAGTGAACAGATTAAATAAAGTACTATAGTACCAATTATACAAATTACCTATTCATGTTTGTTTGACTATATATGTATTTATATATAGTACATACATAAATGTATTTTTTACATGTTTATAAAATAATATCAAATTCATATATAAAATAAGAAACTATATATATATGATTATAATATATATGATTAGGAATTTGAAGTTATCTAAACTAAGTATCTGAAGCATTATACGTTTATTTATTCATTTAAAAACACCTGGCCATTCATTTTAATGCCATGATTTAAACCATATCTACACCAAGTAAAGTGAATAACAGAGATAGTCATCTAAATAATTCATACCAAATTGTAGCACACAATATTCAAACAGTTTTCCTTTCTAAATGATCCTGTTAATTGTACTCTGAATTTCACTTTACTTGTGTAGAAATAGCATTATTTCTCAAATCAATATTACTATTAAGTCTGGATCATTAATTAGTAATATATTTTCTGAGTTCAGTAGGAAATTACACAGTGGGGTGGTGACCATGTGCTTAAGGGGTTAGCTCTGTTGAAAGACTAATTTTATGATCAATGCAGTAACAAAAAAATCCAAATGGTTATCCAAATTGATTTCGTTGAAGCAACAAAATTAGATCTTACAAATACAGTTGAATCTCACTTTTCCATGGTGTTCTTAGCAAATTAACAAGAACTAAAGACTCCATCCATGAAACTTCTTTTCCTCAGGTGTATTCTGGACAGTCTATAGAAGGAAAATTAGTCTCTAGGCCCAAAGAGAAAATCCTTACATTTCCAATGAACTGTCTTAGTTTGATAAAAATGCATGTGGGCAAAGATGTATGGGGCTGTTGTGGTAAGTTCTTCAAAATGAAGAAATGCTTACAATGCATTTAGAAAACATGTTGGCGAAGGCAAATGAGACCTAAATTTAGCTCGAATGGTGGCGAAGTGGATAAAGAGTGATTATAGCTGTTTGTTTTGATGAGGGTTAGTAGCTTGGATCATGACCTCTCCAGAAAAATAAGACAGAGTGTTCTAATGGATTTTCCTTAATCTAATGTAGAAATGACATTGAATGATGGTTCTTAATTAGCATCCTCCTCTTCACCTGCATTTGGCGTGACACCCCCACATTTGCCTTCATAGTCTGAGTAATGCAAAAGGGCAAGCTCCTTTGCTGCATTGAGGACAACAAGAATGACAAATTTAAATTGGTTTCTGTGCACATGAAGAAAGAGATGTTGCTTCCAATTTTCCATGTGTAACTCAAATTTGTATTAAAAAAGGTCATAACAATGTTAGACAATGGACACAACATAACGCATCTAATTCCTTTACAAAATTAAATTATTTACTCTTGAATCTATTACTCTTAGAAATATAACATTAAAACATACAGCAGAAAAATCATGGTGGTGAATGTTGATCATTTTCAAAAGGCAGTAACAACCCCCAGAGTCTATGCATATTAGTTCATCTTATGCTTAATGATGTAAGGAAAGGTGCAGATTTAGCTTTTCTCCTTATTGTTAAAGAAACAGCCTGTTGTTCTAACATTCCCCTTATGAAACAAGAAAAAAATAAAGATACAAGATAGAAAATAAAATTTTGAAAATCCTTTCTCAATTAACCTAGTGTCTCCTTTTGACCTTTGGTTAACATAGTCTCTTACTCCAAAGCATTTAAGTTACTTCCAAGATTTTTCTAGAGGAAATCTACTAAAAACCTCAAAATATACAGATTGTTTGGTGGTGGTAGTTGAAGAGGGGGTGGTGAGGGTGAGGGGGCTACTGCTCTCATCCCATGTTTTAAGATAACCTCATATCAGAATTAAATTCGACATTCAGAATCCATTCCAATTCCTTATCTTTGAAACCACCTAGAGCTGGCAATTCGGAAAAGCTGGATGGATAAATGGAAAACCAGATTCTGATTTCCTCAGGAGAATCAGCTTATAAACCCCTGCTGGATCATGGAAATTAAGCATTTCCCCAAACCAACCTTTTCTTTTGCCCTAGGATAACCTGATCAAATTTCTTGGCTTCATTTTCTCTATTGGGCTAGCAGTAATGTGAAACTGCAGAAGCCTTGTCAGATCTAAAAATTTCAAGGAAAGCCAGTTCCTTGGGGGGAAAGGTGGCCAGGCAAAGGCAAGATTGTGCTAATAGTTAAATCCCATCTTCAAATGCCACCAACTGTCTTAAGAGAAAATGATATAGTGCGAGAGAAAAAGAGAAGCAACCCGAGGAAAAAAGCGAAATGATTAAGAACAGCAAAAAGGATACAGGGAGGAATCAGTGGAAGCGATGAAAAACAAAAGCTCCTACATGCCTACATGTTTTGGGAAATATACTAGCCTGGCCTCCACAAGCTAAATGCAGACCAGTTTTTCACAAATAATTGGGAATGTTTTCATGCTGATTTGTGAATATGTGAAAGATTAATTCAAGGTGATATTTCATACCACCTTTCAAATGATTCTAGTCACATGCATATATATATATATATATATATATATGTGTGTGTGTGTGTGTATGTGTGTGTGTCTATATATATATGCATACACACATATCTATATACATATAAACTAAGACTCACTAAGAAAAAGCAGCTCTTTATCTACTTCATATGTCAATTTATAATACTAACTTTAAAAATACATATATTTTATTTATTTTATATATCAGAGAGAGAGCACAAGCATGGGGGTGGGCAGAGGGAGGGACAGGCAGAGGAGGGGCAGGCAGAGGGAGGGCCGCAGAGAGGGAGGAGCCGCCTCCTTGCTGAGCAAGGACCCCATGCGGGACTCAATCCCAGCACACTGGGATCATGACTCTGAGCCAAAGACAGATGCTTAACCAACTGAGCCACCCAGGCATCTCTATAGTACTAACTTTTAAATCGTTTGTAATTTTGGAGGAAAATTAGCTGATATGTTTTGAGAAGTATTAGCTTTTTACAGTACCAGCTATTACAGATGACAATGTAGCAGATTATTATTGTAGCAGATTACAGACTACGGCTAAGTATTATATAGAGAAATGCCTGGCAGAGAAATTAGGCATTACATGAGTATGTATGGGTAAACTATTATTGAGAAAAGGTACAGAATAGAAATATTCTTATTTAAAGATCTTTATCTGGTAAAATTAGCTTTGAATTAAAGTTCCGTAAGGTATATGAACGCTAATAAAAATATGGGTATTGTTAACATGGAAATTACCTAATGGTAAATCATCTGTTTTTACTCTTGAGGGCCATAAATCCAAATAAATGCAAATTAAATACAGCAACATTCATATAGAAGTTATTAAGAAAATTGTTGACTTAAGAAACTTCTGAAAATAGCTTACTTGAGCTTAATTAATTATGAAATTTCAAGTAACCAATGGAAAAATGAAGGTTTATTTTTCAGTTGTTTAATGACCCAAGTTATGCAATATGCAGAAGACACACATCACCATTTTATGTTCCAAGACCACTTACTTCCTCATGCTTAGAATAGGACTAGGGATATTAAGGCTTATAATTCTTTTTTTTTTTTAAGTAGGCTCCATGCCACCGCGGGGCTCGAACTCACAATCCACGACCCTGAGATCAAGTCAACTGAGCCAGCCAGGCGCCCAAGATTTGAAATTCTTATCTCTCTAAGTCCCATATGTTTTTGTTTTGTTTTTGTTTGTTTTGTTTTTAAGGAGCTGTTTTTCTTTTTGCTTTACACTGAATGAGAACATCCAGAAAATCAAGTCATGATGATATGTAACTGCAGATCCTCATTGGTCATTCTGGGTCTCTTAATTAGGCGGAACAATGGTAATGATCCTAAATTTTCATCTATTTCAGCATCATTTCCATTCTTAATTCATTATGCCTATGCTGATAGAGTCCAAGTATTTAACTGAAGAGATTATCTGGATAACGCAGGCAGAAGATATCAGCATATGTGCGTTGTGTGTGTATGTGTGTGTGTGGGAGAGAGAGGAGAGGAGAGAGAGAGAGAGAGAGAGAGATCCAGTCTTGAATATCAAGTTTGTCTTTCAAATTAATCAAATTTGCCAGAAAATTGTTCATTTGATGGCTATGTGGTTTTAGTGGAAAAATCATTTAATATCCTTTTGATGACAATGAGAAAACACAAAAGCTCACATTAGTTTTTCAAAGGAAATTTATTGGCTCATTTATTTTTGGAATTCCAGTAGAGTATCCTGGCATTCAGGCATGGTCAGATCTATGAACTCAAGCTTCGGCCACTATCTCTTTCTTCATCCCTAAGAATTTATTTTGCTTGGCTTTACTTTTTTGCAGACATTCCCTATGTGATGAGCAAGATGGTCTCTGAAACCACAGAGGCATAACCACCATTTTAACAATCCTGGATAAAGGTGATGTCGATAGTAATAACAACAGTAATAACAGCTAGTATTCAGCTATATTTACTGAAAACTTACTTTATGCCAAGACATTTTTAAGTTGTTTAATATTCATTCTTAATCAAAAATGTTATGAAGGGGTGTATTCTTCTTCTTCATATCAGATGAGGGAAAAAAAATATTTTTTGCTAAGTCCATTAGAAAATTTGGGAAATCTCTAATTGACCTGGTTTTCCTACATTCCTGACACAATTTGAATCTAAGGCAGATTTTATAAAACAGGCCCAGCCCAGTTCAAATCTCTCCTACCCATGACCAGGGAAAATGTGCCATGTTCTTGAAGAGGAAAATGTACTAAAACTATCAATCCTTGACAGGTTAGCAAATTGAATCGCGCATGATCCACACATCTAAATTTCAATGGCTAAACTTGAACTCAATAAATCATTGACTGTCATAACTAAGACATTGTAAGTAAGGCATAAAAAATTTAGAATATAATTGTACTCTAGATTTAAGGAATTAAATAGGGGATTAATAAGTAAAACATGCAAATTATAAAGAAAATGGGTAGAAACAAAAAGGCAAATTGAAGAGTAACAAGGTTGAGATAGCATGCAATAGAAAAAAAAAAAAAAAACAATAACAATAAAAACAAGTACATAGTAGCCAATTGTATTGAGATACATTATATGCAGCACATAATTAACTGTGAGAGAGTGGTCAAGTTTCATTCTTTTGCATGTAGCTGTCCAATTTTCCCAGCACCATTTATTGAAGAGACTGTCTTTTTTCCACTGGATGTTTTCTCCTGCTTTGTCAAAGATTAGTTGCCCAAAGAGCCGAGGGTCCATTTCTGAGTTCTCTATTCTGTTCCATTGGTCTATGTGTCTGTTTTTGTGCCAGTACCATGCTGTCTTTGTGATCACAGCTTTGTAGTACAGCTTGAAATCCGGCAACGTGATGCCCCCAGCTTTGTTTTTCCTTTTCAACAATTCCTTGGTGATTCGGGGCCTTTTCTGGTTCCACACAAATTTAAGGGCTATTTGTTCCAGTTCTTTGAAAAATGCCTTTGGTATTTTGATCGGGATGTTCTCAACATTTGCTGCAACATGGACGGCACTGGAGGAGATAATGCTAAGTGAAATAAATCAAGCAGAGAAAGACAATTACCATATGGTTTCACTCATTTATGGAACATAAGAAGTAGGAAGATTGGTAGGAGGAGAAAGGGAAGAAGAAAGGGGGAATGAACCATGAGAGACTATGGACTCTGGGAAACAAACTGAGGGCTTCAGAGGGGAGGGGGATGGGTAAGGATAGGCTGGTAATGGGTAGTAAGGAGGGCACGTATCACATGGTGCACTGGGTGTTATACGCAAGTAATGAATCATGGAACTTTAAATCAAAAACTAGGGATGTATTGTATGGTGACTAACATAATATAATAAAAAAATTATTAAAAAAAAGGTTAGTTGGAAAGAACTTAATCCATTAGAAAGCACAGATGAACGTCAAAATTGAGGTAAAATCCTCTTTCACAAACCCAGTTGTTTACAGGCATTGCATTGGATTTCAGAGGTTAAATGAGACTACCAATCTATTTTTTTTATTATTAGTATTTTTTTATCAATCTGTTTTTTTTTCATGTTGTTTTTCAGAATATGGTAAACAGACAAATACAATAAGGCATTTAAACTCCATACCACAGTACAATAAGTCCACAGCAAGGGGTCTGAATCGCCTGCTGGTATTGACAAGAATCATTTGCCTTATTGTATAGGCATTAGTTCCTCTATCTTCTGCCAGTTTCTCACTCAGTACTTCTTGGTGTTTTCTGTTTGTTGTTTTTTTTTGTTGTTGTTCCCCATGGACCAATCTAAGTTATTTATTTAAGCCATCTCCTGTCATAGCAAAGGGAAGGAAGATTAGTATACTGGTCATCGTTTGGTACAAGTAGGGAAGAAGAGCTTAAGGTCCCATATACTTTTCCAGTCTGTGTGCAGAGTCATGGTCCAAACTAGTGCTGTGGTCCCCACTGGGGAGTTAGGTCCAGGTTCTCTTTATTCATCTTCATAGCCAGTGGGAAGTGGATTCATGTTGAGAGTTATAGAATAGAGTATGATTACCATCTCCACAGGGAAAGGGCTTGAAACTGATGTGGAGATGGGAGTAGTCAATGAACTCCAGCTTCTCCTACTCTCCATGGTGTGACTTCAGGAAGACGTTCAGCGTGCTCACTCCCATACCAGGGAGTGCTACGAAGTAGGTGAGGGCCTTCCACATGCCAGCAGAGCCCTCCTTGCATGTGGGCCACATGACATGGAGAGACCCAGCTATGCCCTGGACCAACCTAGTAGCCCAGAAACCCGGGACCCAGCTGCCACCACCTTTTTTGACCTGGACCTCACTCAGGTAGTTTTTTGGCAGCTCATAATAAAGCATTTAAGGACATGTCACCAAGCATGAGTTTTACATAACACTTATCTTGTCCATATATAGTGTTTCCTCCAGGCAGGCAAAATTTATCAGCTCATATTGTTTCCTATAGCTCAGTACATCCACACAAATATAAATATGAAACACACTTGCAAAATTTCTTATTTTGCATATAGAAGCCATCTTAAAAGTTTCTTAAAATTAAGCAGATTTTAATTTCTCAAATATGAGTAAAAGAGGGAGTTTAATGATGAAAATCTGAAATATTCCAGGGTCCCTAAAATATTCTGATATGGTTATCTGAAGAAGACATAAAGAAGTTAACAGGGGCACCTGGGTGGCTCAGTCGTTAAGCATCCGCCTTTGGCTCAGGGCGTGATCCCAGAGTCCTAGGATTGAGCCCCACATCAGGCTCCTCCACTGGGAGCCTGCTTCTTCCTCTCCCACTCCCCCTGCTTATGTTCCCTCTCTCACTGGCTCCCTCTCTCTCTCTTTCTCTGATAAATAAATAAATAAATAAATAAATAAATAAATAAATAAAATCTTTAAAAAAAAGAAGTTAACAAGCATAAGGATTTGTAATTCTTTCCAACGTAAAGTTGTAGACTTCTAGTAATGGTTTATTTCAGAATTAACCCTCCTGCAGGTAAAAACTATAAAGTATAGACAAAATATAAAACATAATACCTGAAAACACTGTGTAGTGACCCCAAACAAGCAGATACTGGAGAGGGTAGATACTTGGAGAAGGAAACAACACTGGATAAATTTCCTGGTTTACAAGTCGGAATTGAAGGGCAGGACCCCGTCTGTCCATGCTAAGTGGGCAAAATTGGGAAAGAAGAGTTGTAGACTTACAGTCTCGAAGAAACAAAGAACAGATTTTGCACAATCAGACCAACTAAAAAATAAGAGGGGGAATCCCACAGAGGGGAGAGCCAGGGAGAGGAAGCCCTGGATTCTCTGTTTTAATGATGCTTAATCTTCGGCTATCCTCTGAAATTTGTATTAATAGGACAGTCTCCAAACAGGTCTGCTGAGGTTCCAGAAGAACTGAATTGAGATGTCAACCATCCACTACAAAGGAGACTGTAGTTTGATCTTAGCTACATTTACTGCCTGCTAAGAAAAATAAAAATTGATATTATTTGGAGAACATAACAGAATCCAGAATCTCTACAATACCAAGAAACAATCCAAGATGGCTCAACATATGATAAAATATAAGTGATCCACACTCAAAGAGAAGCCAATGGAGATCAACCCAGAGTGGTCCATGCATTGGACATAATATATAATGAATTTAAAGCACAATTATAATTATGCTCATGGAAACAAAGCATTATCACACCAAATATAAAATTAGGAAACGGAAGCAGAGAAACAGAATCTTAAAAAAAAAAAAAAAAAAAAAAAAAAAAAAAAAAAAAAAGAACCCATTGGAAATTCTAGTTTTAAAAAAATACAAAATCAAAAATAATTTTAAAAATTTCAGTTTGCTTAATAGCAGTTTAGAGATGACAGAGAAAAAAGTCAGTGGATTTGAAGCTAGATCAATATAAATTTTTCCAACATGAGAAGAAAGAGAGAAGATTAGGGGCAGAAAAATGAATACAGCCTCAAAATATTTAATATCTGTGTAACTGCCATCTCAAGAGAAGAGAGGGATGGGACATAAAAATATATATTTGAAGACATAATGCCAGAAAATTTACCAAATGTGGTGAAAGCCAGAAACTTATAGATTCAAGGATCTCAGCAAACGTTCAGCAGGATAAATAAAATGTGAGCCGTACTTAGATGCATAATAATCAAGCTGTTAAAAACACAGATAAAAGAAAAGAAAACCTGGAAAGAAGACGGAGAGTAAAACAGCACATTACACAGACGTTGATAGCAAGTTTAAAGTGCTGAAAGAAAAAAAGAAATCAACCTAGAATTCTAGATCCACCGAAAATATTCTTCAAGTATGAAGGCAAAATAAGCATAGTTCAGATAAAAGAAACTGAAGAGTGTTATTGCCATCAGAGCTGCACTAGAAGAAATGCTAAAACTAGTTCTTAAAGCTGAGGGGAAATGATACCAGATGAAACTCAGATCTTTATTTTTTATTTTTTAAAGATATTCTTTTTTTTTTTTTAAGATTTTATTTATTTATTTGACAGAGACAGACAGCCAGAGAGAGAGGGAACACAAGCAGGGGGAGTGGGAGAGGAAGAAGCAGGCTCATAGCAGAGGAGACTGATGTGGGGCTCGCTCCCATAAGGCCGGGAACACGCCCTGAGCCGAAGGCAGACGCTTAACCGCTGTGCCACCCAGGAGCCCCGAAACTCAGATCTTTAGAAAGAAAGAAAGAGCACTGGAAATGGTAAATAGGTGAGTACATCTAGAAAATTATTTTTCTTTCGATTTACTCAAAGTATATAAGACTGTTTAAACCCAAAGGCCTAGCTCTTGCATCCATTAAAACTGACAATTCCCCTAATTCAATAGAAAATGAACATTACTACATGCACAAAAATGTCATCTCATATATGAAGATATGCTTTAATAATCTATATTCCCTGAGTAAAATACAGCATTTTTCATTATATCAGCTTCATCCACTGTTTTATTATTAGCACAACTACAGAAGCCTGCAGAGATTTTGCAAAAGGATCAGCCCAATTAGATAAAAATGAGAATCCTCTTTTCAGATCTAAATTTTGCATCATTATCTCTCTAGGAAGAGATCATTAAATTATGATTTAGTCACCGGGCTCTTTACTGATTAGAATGCAGAATAGTTAACCATTTGCATCTGAAAACAAAGTGGAATCAATATAGCTAGTCCACTTAAAAAT